>NC_133329.1:186138205-186738205 GCF_042186555.1 Aquarana catesbeiana | reverse complement strand
CTGCTCTTAATACCTTCCATTCACTTCAGATAGAATTTGGAATCTCCTCTAGAGATTATTATAAATATTTATGCATATCACATTTTCTGCATAATTGCAACACTACTCTTTCCTTGGAGCATAGCATAGTTCTACAAAACATCACCCACAAGAACTAAAGGTTTGTAAGTAACCATCTCACACATACATACATTGGTGTGTATCTGCATTTGTGTGCAGTATACAATAATACATATCTCTCACAAGCATACATTGATACGTATCTGCATATGTGTGGTCATGCAGTATACAAAAATACATTTTATGATGTCTCTTTTACAAATATATGAATTCTGTACATAACATCATTCTTGCATACTAATTTTCACACATATTTTAATGTGTGTGTGTGTGTGTAATATGTATATGTGTATGTGTGTGTATATGTATATATATATATATATATATATATATATATATATATATATATATATATATATATATATACACACATACACATACACATACACACACACACACACACACACACACACACACATATGTAGCGCTGGTAGATTTTTTTAATCTACCGCTTATATGTAAATTTAGTAGGTCTTCTGTGCTGTACATAGTTCAGATTTAATTTACTGTTAGATTGGCCTCTGTTTCAGTTTGGCTGTGTTGCGTACAGTTCCACATTCTGCCTGTGGGTGTTGTTGTCACCATGGGTCGGTGTTGGAAGGCGACAAGCTAAAGGTATATGAGTGCTCTTCTGTCCCGTAGACAACTCGGCTGAGGTGGTCCTCCGGGTTGCATTCTGGGAGAGAGTATTTATGGGACAGACGCAGTGTTTCTGGGAGCTTTACCTCGTGGCCCTCCTGGCCTTGAGGCATGTGTTAGTAAGTTCTATCTCGCGGCCCTCCAGCCAGGAGGGTTGCATTGCTGCAGCCGTGCGGGTAGGCCCAGAAGCCTGTCTGGGGCCTGCTATCGTTGAAGTGGTCCTGTGCTGTCTGTCCTGTGGGAAGAAGCTGGACAATCGGGAAGATCCAGGGGAGGACCCATCTTGGAAGGGACCATGCAAGGCTGGTCTTAAGAAGGGCCTGGTCACTCGATTGGAGGACGCATCTTAAACTAATCTACCATACAAGTACTGCCGGGTCGGCTTAAAGGTTCTGGTACTGTGTTTGCTGTTCATTGAAAAACTACTACATCCTGTGGCAGAGGATCGTACAGTTTTGTTTCACTCAAGTCTGTGACAGAGACTTTTTGTTCGTGCTGCGTTCCGGCTGCTAGGTTAGTGAGAGAGACCTATCCGGTTGAGCAAATATTTAATCCTGAACGGAGGATACATTCATCCTTGAGATTTCAATTCAATAGTGGTACACCAAGAAAAGGTATTTGAACTTCCCTGCAACTCTTCTTCTGCCTCTTTCCTGCTACTTCTTCCAGTTATCTCCTATTAAAAACATTGGAAAAGTACCAAAGTGACTATTGCCTATATTATCTGATAACAAGCTCAACGGGGACCCTAGACCCGGTGTTGGTGAAACCACAGGTAAAAAGGTGACGGAAACAGCCGCTTTAAATCAGCAGCTCCACCGTGAGTTAGTGCTACATGTGGGGGCGTCGTCCGGGATTGTTTGCCATTACCCTAAGCAACCCCGAGAACTGAGAATTTATACTAAAAAAGAGGTTTCTGGACTTTGTCACTTTTTCCAGGAAAAGAAGGGGTTAAATTGCAGGACTTTCTGACTTTCTGTGTAGGCTGCGGGTGAGAAGTAAAAGCCCGGGAGCTACATGATCAGAGGAACAAGTGGGAAGAGCCTAATCTACTTGTTGCCGCGTGGGATGCGGTTGTGTGTGTTTGGCGCCAAGGGAGAGAGAGGCCTCGTGATCATGTTGAGAGGATCAGGGTGCAGCCATGTCTTCTTTTCCATTGGTACCGTCGATTATGGGATCCAAGATGTTTCCTACAAGTACCGCTGCGGGTGCTATGCTAGCATAAACCCTGCTGACAGATACCGCCATTCGTTTGAAGCCGCAGGGGCGGTTCGTGCTATATACCGTTGGAGATATCGAAGGGCTGGGCATGCTTTGCCATAAGTGTGAAGGACTGGCCATACATCTCCGTCCATTTGTTCGCTGTTTGCAGTGCAGAGAATATTTGTTCATAGTGGAGCAACCTACAATGTCGCCCCATGCTTATCGTGTGGACTGGGCTACAGGGATTGCTACAGTGGAAACTACTGCCATTACTGCTGGAGAGCAACAGGCCGTGACTTCGTCTGCTACTGTGAGTGTTCCTGAGAGAGATGTCGCTTTTACCGCTTCATCAGCGGACATCACCTTTATTTCTACATCTACTACACCTGTCCCCGCTGTACCTGTCCAGAGGAAGGTGGGATATGTGAAGGCTTCCTGCGGCCGTGGTCGAGGTCTGCCCCAGAGACTACCCGAACCGGAGCCGGAGAAGTATATGGATCCAGAAAAGTCCACGTCAGGAACGAGTGAGAGATCAAAGGGGAACATATCTGGGACTTTTTGTAAATATTTGCCAGCGGAAGAGATGAGAGACTCGGAGATAGATTCTATGTCAAATCTCTCCGGTGATGATGATTTGTTTGAGACAATGTCACAGGAACTATTGTGGGCCCAGGGTGAAGATGTTGCTTCTGCCCTTACTTTCTCAGAATGGAAAGCCATGGATTCTGGGAAAACATCACTTTGTGTGGAGCCGCACGGTACTACCAAAGAGACATTGTCTAAAGTTGCTAGTTTGCTTGAGTTTGAGCTGACACCCATCGGATCTTTGGTGCACAAATCGCCAAATTCTTGTGTGCCTCCTGGTTTGGGGAAAAACAGAGCTTTGCCTAGACTTGCCCGTTTACAGAGAGTGCTCACCAAACGTGTTGCCACAGAATATGGTCTGGAATTTCCCTATGTTACTCAGGAAATTATGCAGGAGATTGAGGCCAACCGGGAACAGTGGTACCATGAAGCTGTTTGAAACTATTTGTCTGTGCCAAAACCTTTCCGGAAGGCTGGGTATTCTACTACTATGGATGAACGTTTCAATGGATGTTTGCTGCATTGGAACTATGGTTGGCACATCTATGCTGACAAGGTGGTCATTTGCAGGTCTGGAAAAGATGACATTGTCTACTTTATCACCACTGTGGATAAGCAAGGGAAGAAACTGACATTACCAGATCCCCGGTTTTAGTGGTGATTATGCAAAGAAACTGTTGTCTTCTGTTCTACTAAAAGAAAAGAGAACTTTGGGGTATATAGCCAGATAGTGTCAGGGTTTAGAGAACTCTGTGGTCAAGAGATTTTATTCATCTCAGCGCTTCTATATCCAAAGACTTTTCTTTGCTAACTGGATTTCTTTTACTGGAGAAAATATAATTTGCCCAAAGATAGGGATGGACTTTTCAAGTTATTTTAGTTCATTTTCTTTAGAAGGAAAATATGTGGGAAGAAAGTGTCATTCTTTTGTGGAATGAGGCTTTGCTCCTAAAGTGTTAAGTGATGCTACTGTACATATTTGTGTGTGTTTAACTTTGTTTCTTTCAGGAACAACTAGATCTCCTATCAAGCTGTTAGGTTTTTCAGCTAGGTAGTGAGGTTTTGTGACATGATTAATGTGATTTCTTTTGCTGATACGAATATGTTATTGTACAAATGTTTGTAACATTTCTACACTGTCTTTTTCTTAACCCATCCAAGTTTTAAGTTCAAATACCTACTCTCAGGCCTGAGAGTCATATTTTGCCAGACGTTGAGGACAACGTCTATGGCTGTGGGGTTAGTATGTAGCGCTGATAGATTTTTCAATCTACCACTTATATGTAAATTTAGTGGGTCATCTGTGCTGTACATAGTTCAGATTTAATTTACTGTTAGATTGGCCTCTGTTTCAGTTTGGCTGTGTTGCGTGTAGTTCCACATTCTGCCTGTGGGTGTTGTTGTCACCATGGGTCGGTGTTGGAAGGCGACACGCTAAAGTATATGAATGCTCTTCTGTCCCGTAGACAACTCGGCTGAGGTGGTCCTCCGGGTTGCATTCTGGGAGAGAATATTTATGGGACAGACGCAATGTTTCTGGGAGCTTTACCTCGTGGCCCTCCTGGCCTAGAGGCATGTGTTAGTAAGTTCTATCTCGCGGCCCTCCAGCCTGGAGGGTTGCATTGCTGCAGCCGTGCGGGTAGGCCCAGAAGCCTGTCTGGGGCCTGCTATTGTTGAAGTGGTCCTGTGCTGTCTGTCCTGCGGAAAGAAGCCGGACAATCGGGAAGATCCAGGGAAGGACCCATCTTGGAAGGGACCATGCAAGGCTGGTCTTAAGAAGGGCCTGGTCACTCGATTGCTGGACGCATCTTAAATTAAACTACCGTACAAGTACTGCCGGGTCGGCTTAAAGGTTCTGGTACTGTGTTTGCTGTTCATTGAAAAACTACTACATCCTGTGGCATAGGATCGTACAGTTTTGTTTCACTCAAGTCTTTGACAGAGACTTTTTGTTCGTGCTGCGTTCCGGCTGCTAGGTTAGTGAGAGAGACCTATTCGGGTGAGCAAATATTTAATCCTGAACGGAGGATACATTCATCCTTGAGATTTCAATTCAATAGTGCTACACCAAGAAAAGGTATTTGAACTTCCCTGCAACTCTTCTTCTACCTCTTCCCTGCTACTTCTTCCAGTTATCTCCTATTAAAACATTGTAAAAGTAATAAAGTGACTATTGCCTATATTATCTGATAACGAGCTCAACGGGGACCCTAGACCCGGTGTTGGTGAAACCACAGTTAAAAAGGTGACGGAAACAGCCCGCTTTAAATCAGCAGCTCCACCGTGAGCTAGTGAGATATATATATATATATATATATATATATATATATATATATATATATATATATATATATATATATATATATATATATATATATATATATATATATATATATATATATATATATATATATATATATATATATAATATATTCCTCCCCTTTATATATATATATATATGATTCATTCTTTTAATTGATTTTTTTAATATTGATACATAGTTTGCTTTTTGGCCTTTTTTTTAGCTCTATATGTGCTCTGTTTTGCATCAGCTGTCAACCTTTGTAAGCCCTACTTATAATCTACTATTTTTCCGAAAATCCTTCATCTCATTGCCTTTGGTCTGCTGACTGTTGTAGTTCTACGGCCACCCAGAAGAGTGTATTTAATGATGCTCTCCTCCAGAGAACAATGGGCCAATAGACAGCTGTGAGCTCCGAGCGCATAGCCTTTCATTCCATAGAGACAGTCCTGACCCCTTCCTCCCTGCTGGTGACATCATTTCCACTTCTGGTTCAAGCTGGTCAGCATGGAGCTGACTACTTCCTGGTTTTCTTGAATGTACAGCTATTCAGCACAACATCACACCAGAACTTTTCCCAGCTACCTGGATTGTTAGAGGAGCCTGTGGGACGCAGTAGAACTGCCTGCCAGGACTACATATTTATGATGAACATGACTCCCACTTATATCTTGTAAGTGTTATTAATCTTGTGCAATAAATGTTACTGTTTTAATACTAAACTTAGAGAGGCGCCCCCTCTTTCTTTCTTTTATATGTTTTTCAGAGTTTCTGGACACACTGAGGATGGCTGCCTCTTTTTAAATCACCCCCTTACCGTGGTTCAACTTTGTATTTTCCTAAAGACTGACTAATCAAATGTACATTATGACAAACTATGGGCATTGCCTCCTGGAGCGCCAGATACCCAATTTACCTTCACTTGAACATTTTGCCCATTTTCTGTGCTGCACCAGTTGGAATTCCCTGATTAACTGTCCACCTAAGTTTTACCCCCCCCCCCCCCACTTTTTTTTTTTTACATACAGTTGCATTATTGTTATAATGCTTATTGTGAGCATTGAAAAGCAGAATATAATATATTAGACAACTGTTTTTCTTTGTTTCCCACCCATTTCTTCAGCAACTGTCCTCTCCCTTTTGATCATCTATTTAAATCCCTGTGCACCACATTTCGTAAATTAGAGGACGTAATTGTTTCTGCCAACCAGCAATAGTGGGATGGCTTTTTTTCTAGAGCAATACCTCCTCCACAAAATTACTCTTATGCCGCGTACACACGGTCGGACTTTTCAGCTACAAAAGTCCAACAGCCTGTCTGACAGACTTTCAACAGACTTTTGGCGGACTTTTGACGGACTTTCCAAAGACCGGACTTGCCTACACACGATCACACCAAAGTCCGATGGATTCATACGTGATGACTTACACCGGACTAAAATAAGGAAGTTGATAGCCAGTAGCCAATAGCTGCCCTAGCGTCGGTTTTTGTCCGTCGGACTAGCATACAGATGAGCGGATTTCTGGGTCTTGCGGAGTTACGATGTAAAGATTTCAAGCATGTTCCAAATCTATTCCATCAGATTTGCGACTGGAAAGGTCCGGTGAAGCCCACACACTATCGGATTGTTCGCCAGATTTGGTCCGTCAGCGTCCGTCAGACCAGTCCGGTAGAAAAGTCCGACCGTGTGTACGCGGCATTAGAGGACTTCGACTTGCTGAAGGATTAGGAATATATTTTAGAATTTTGTACAGAAAATGGATGAAGGTTATCATTTCACAAAGAAAAAGAAAATATGAGACCCTCATCTAAAAGATTAAGGATGTTTGATGACATTGTACAGAGTATTCCACAATTACCACATGCTTGGTTTAGGACACCTAAGAAAAAAACACTATCAAGCAAGAGGATGAACTCATTGCTAATAAACATAGTAAATTCAGGAGCGATATAGATAATCACACTACTTTTTTGCTGGAAAAAATCTAGAAATCCCCCAAATTTTCTTCCCCTCCCTCCTCATTCACTGTTAGGCAGGCTGAGACCTGAACCTCTGTTGAAAAAAAAAAACACATCTGGACACCAGCTCCACCAACTAAGGCCAGACCCTTATCAACTACTAGAGTTTGTCCCCCAACAGCCACCCCCAAACCCAATCAGCTAAAATACGTAAAATTCCCCATCTAACCAGCCAGGATGTGGTTAATCCCACAGCATCACTTCAGGCCAAGGACATAAATTTAACATCCCTTTCCACAACAGATCCACTCATCACATCCAGCATGAATGTAGGTTCTAACATCAGGGCAGCTTTGCCCACAACTGCCAATCCTGATACTACATCCAATATACAGCTGGAGACATTTCATAATCTCAACCTACATTTGGATCCTAAGACCATCTATCCACCAGCCCCCACTCTTGATGATGATTTTTTAGACAAGCGCTCCCTATCCAGCATAATAAAAAAAAAAAAAAAAAATGGAGGAGAGGAAGAAGAGGGGGCAGAGGAACAAACAAAAAGAGGAAAAATGCGGAGACTGTTAAAATCTTCAACCTCTCCTCCCATAATCTAGCCCCCCAAGAGGTATCTTTATTAAGCAAAGGCTTAATTTTTGCACCTACCACCAATCCCAATCCTTTCACACTTTTTACAGCTCCGAACAAGTTTACTAGAGACCTCACAGTCAAAAGATTTTTTAACATATTATCCTCCAAAAATCCATCCCTCCCAGATGCACCTAGTGAGGTTTCCAGCCATGATACCCCACCAGTAGACCCCAGCTACCTCCCTGCTTTAATGAAACTAGAAGAACTCCATGCTGAAAGCAATAATAATTTTTTTGCTGACAGTGACTAGTTTACACAACATTATCCTACTTCTCCCCCAGTACAACCTACTCATTTTAAACCAAAATCTATTTTTAACCCAGTGCACAAAAAAGATCCTTACATACAGGCCTTCAATCAGGTAATTCATGCCAATCTCATCAAAATGTGTCAATCCACCTCAAAACAAGTATCCAACATATCCAGGGCCAAACAAACAACTTTAGACACATTAGCCCAAAATTTTAATGTCCTCATGAAAGCTGCAGGTAAGGTCAGAGGCATAATAGCCCAAAATAGAACAGATTATGTTTGTGAATCTATGAGACTATTGTCATTAGCAAATAAGGCTCTGTCAGATGAAATAATCTCAAAACCTGAGTTCTCTTTCCTCATTAAAAGATTTTATAAGACCCATTATTTTTACCATTTGCCTAAAATCCATAAGGACCCCAATAACCTGTAAGGGCTTACCTTGGTTGGAGTCCATAGTGCAGAGATGTATGCTCACTCTTGCAAATACACACAACCCACGGTAACAAGGTAAAAAGCTATCTGGGCTGTGAATCTGTGAACGGGGGCTTGACAGGAATTAACCAAAGGATTGTTGAGGTGAAGCTGTAGTCAGGGATTCCAGAAGTCAGAGTCAACGATGAACAGAGCCAGGGTCTGAAGCCAGGGTCAGTCTTGGAACACTGCAACTTGAAAACACAGGAACCTTTGGCAAAACAAGAGACAATGAACTGACCAAGCCCTCAGAGTGAGGCAGTGTTTTATACCCAGCTGATTATATAAACTGCCTCAGCTGAACCAGGAGTGACAGATACTAATTGCAAAGCAATATCCAGAGTATAGCATAGCTGGAAACCAGGCTGAATAATGAACTAAGGTGTGGCTCAGAGGCAAAGCAACAGGAGCAGAAGTCATGGGTTCAATACCTCCTTGAGCCACTTGGGGCGTGACCATACCTGGCCATCTGCATGGCACAGTAGGGACCGTGACAGTTTCCCCCCTTAGAAATGCCTTCTGGGCGTGAACAGCTAGTTCGTCATAGGCATCCATACCATATGTACCAAGAGTAGTGTTAGAAGACCATTCCCTTTGGGCATTGTTGCTTTAGAAATTCTTGCAGGGGAGACTTTCGTCACTTGCAAAGCTTTTTCAAACATCTCCAGTTCCTGCTTATGGACTATGATGCCATTCGAGGCATACGTGCAGTCAGGTGGTAAAACTTCCTGTTTTACCACCATGTTTCTGCACTTACCACTATGGAGCTTGGGATGACTGCAGTTACTGGTTTGTTGTCAGAAGGTTGCATAGTTGCCTCTAGACCAGATGGTAGGAGCTTCTCAGGTGTATTGGTTATGGATTCTTGAGGGGCACCGGTATCGTTAACCACCGTAGTCAGGGTACCCACTTGTGTCATTGAACGTGGACAGGTCTTACAGCAACCTTGGCAGTTTACAGGCTGATGAGCAGGGGTAGCAGGATGGACCCTAACAGTACCTACTTGAAGATCCTTTGGCCAAGGTGGACGAGTTGGGCAGAGAAAGATAAAGTGCCCTCTTTCTCCACAATAGAAACAAAGACCACAGCCTCTCCTCCGCTCTGTTTCACCTTTAGACAGCTTGGACTGGAGGACCCCAATCTCCATAGGTTCCTCATCTTCCAGGGTAGGAGTGTGTATAACCCCAGGAGTGTCTAGGCTTTGTTGATTTAAAGCTTCATGGCTTGGCATGTACTGGAAAGGCTTGGAGTCATATCTGTAGAGGGTATTCCCGTCCCTGGGTACCCGTAGGCCACGTGAACTAGGAGCAGACTTGGGAACGCTGGTTTTCTTTGAAACTGTAATGTGAGAATTCAGAGCAAACATGAATGCTTCCCAGCTGTCCAAGACTGGACTCCTTTCCTGTAGTAACTGATGAGCCCATGTTTTGATTTGCCCAGTAAGCAGGTTGATGGTAACACAAACCTTAATATAATCGGTGGCATATGACCCAGGCTGAAGACCAAACAGCTCGCAATCCATCCTAAAACACAAGAAGGATGCATAGTTACCATCAAACTTCTCTGGCATCACAGCAAATGGTTCAGGACATGCTGGCTCCAGGGCTGGGCGTACTATAATTAAACAACTGGACCTCTTGCTGCAGCTCTCAAACGGCCTGACCCAGGCTGGAGACTTGCTGAGCAAGGGAGGTGAGCATCTTGAACATCTCTGCGGACTCCATGAGTGTCAGTTCATTATGTAAGGGCTTACCAGTTCATTATGTGAGGGCTTACCTTGGTTGGAGTCCATAGTGCAAAGATTTATGCTCACCCTTGCAAATACACACAACCTACGGTGACAAGGTAAAAAGCTACCTGGGCTGTGAATCTGTGCACAGGGGCTTGACAGGAATTAAGCAAAGGATTGTCGAGGTGAAGCTGTAGTCAGGGATTCCAGAAGTCAGAGTTAACGATGAACAGAGCCAGGGTCTGAAGCCGGGGTCAGTCTTGGAACACTGCAACTTGAAAACAGGAACCTTTGGCAAAACAAGAGAAAATGAACTGACCAAGCCCTCAGAGTGAGGCAGTGTTTTATACCCAGCTGATTAGATAAACTGCCTCAGCTGAACCAGGAGTGACAGATACTAATTGTAAAGCAAGATCCGGAGTATAGCATAGCTGGAACCCAGACTGAACAATGAACTGAGGTGTGGCTCAGAGGCAAAGCAAGAGGAGCAGTAAACAGAAAGTCATGGGTTCAATACCTCTTTGAGCCACTAGGGGCATAACCATGCCTGGCCGTCTGCATGGCACAGTAGGGACCGTGACATAACCCACCAGGACAACCTATTGTTGCCTCCATGGAGAGCGTCACTAGTGGCTTGTCGATGTATGTGGACCGGTCCTTGCAGCCTTTGGCTCAGGACCTCCCATCATACATAAGAGATGGTACACATCTACTGGAAATGCTCTCTTTCTACAGGTGGGAACCCACATATTTGTGGGTGTCCCTAGATGTCATGTCCCTTTATACATCTAGGGGCGGCACAGTGGTGTATTGGGTAGCACTCTCGCCTAGCAATTAAAAGGGTCGCTGGTTTGAATCCCAACCACGACACCACCTGCCTGGAGTTTGCATGTTCTCCCTGTGCCTGCGTGGGTTTCCTCTGGGTGCTCCGGTTTCCTCCCACACTCAAAAGACATGCTGGTAGGTTAATTGGCTTCTGTCCAAAATTGGCCCTGGTATATGGGTGTGAACTGGATGGACTGGTGTCTTTATTCAACCTTACCAACTATGTAACTATGTAACATCTATTCCTCTTGAGATAGGCCTCATAGCAGTCGAGCATTTCCTCTCTGTAGACCCACTTATTAACCCTAGGCAGGCCCATTTTATACTGGAAGCTACGCAATTCTGCTTAAAACATAAATACTTCGAATTTGAGGACAATTATTACTTACAAACCCTAGGCACAGCTATGGGGCAAATTTTGCCCCAGCTATGCAAACCTCACTATGGGGTATTGGGAATTACAGTACATTTCACAAAATGATCCCTTCTCAGCCAACATAATTTTTTATGGCCGCTATATCGATGACTTAGTTATCATATGGGATGGTACCATAGACAGCCTAACACAGTTTGCAAGTATCACATTGCAACAATAACAATCTGGGACTATCTTTCACCCATGTGGTCGATCCTGACAGACTGACCTTTTTGGACCTGGAACTGTACCACAGTGACTCACACATAGAGGCCACTAATTACACAAAAGCTACTGCAGGAAATTCATTCATCCATTATTGAAGTTGTCACCATCCCAGGTGGATTAACAATATCCCCTGGAGTCAGTTTCATAGGATTCACCGCAATTGTACCCAGGATGAGGACTACCAGACCGACTCGGTCGACTTCTTACCAATTAATTCTTGGATAAAGGATATCCATCTATCCTTGTGGAAGATGCCTTCCAACAGTACATAACTAAACCTTTGCCTAAGTCCACCACATCAGATGAGTCCCAACCTATATGGTTCATGACACAATTTCATGATTTCCACAGAAAAATGGAAAACATTCTTATTAAACATTGGCCAATTTTGTTGGAAGACCCCCTTCTGGGCTCATCCCTTACGCAGAAACCCAAAGTGTCCTATCATAGGGCTAAAAACATCAAAAGCCAATTAGCACCCAGCAGAATTCGTAAGTTCCAGTCTATTCCCCCCACTACCCATATCCCACTCATTCCACTGACAGGCATATTCTAATCCTTGTGGTCTCCTGTATGTAGGAAGGACCATCCGTCCCTTATAGGGATGAGCCAAACACCCCCCGGTTCGGTTCGCACCAGAACCTGCGAACGGACCAAAAATTAGCACAAACGTTAGAACCCCATTGACGTCTATGGGACTCAAACGTTCGAAATCAAAAGTGCTCATTTTAAAGGCTAATTTGCATGGTATTGTCCTAAAAAGGGTTTGGGAACCCGGGTCCTGCCCCAGGGGACATGTATCAATGCAAAAAAAAGTTTTAAAAACGGCCGTTTTAGTGGGAACAGTGATTTTAATGATGCTTAAAGTAAAAAAAAAAAGTGAAATATTCCTTTAAATATCGTACCTGGGGGGTGTCTATAGTATGCCTGTAAAGTGGTGGTGTTTCCCGTGCTTAGAATAGTCCCTGCACAAAATGTCATTTTTAAAGGAAAAAAAGTTATTTAAAACTGCTTGCGGCTTTAATGTAATGTCAGTTCCTGGCAATATGGATGAAAATCAGTGAGATAAACGGCATGGGTACCCCCAAGTCCATTACCAGGCCCTTTGGGTCTTGTATGGATATTAAGGGGAACCCCGCACCCAATTTAAAAAAGGCCCTATATACTCTGAACAGCAGTATACAGACAGTGCAAACAAGACAGGGACTGTAGGTTTGTTGTTAAGTAGAATCTGTTTGTAATTTTGAACTGGTACATTTTTAACGTGTTTAGCTCCAGCCAAAAAATCTATTTTAAGCTTTTTGGAAAACCTAGGGAAGGGTTATCACCCCTGTGACATTTGTTTTGCTGTCTGTGCTCCTCTTCAGAAGATTTCACCTCACTTTGTGTCCCAATAACAAGTGTTTTTTGAAAATTTGGGGTTTTTTGTGAAACAAGGATTGGTGATAAAGCATCAGTGGAAAGGAGAAAAGTTTTTCCCATATTAACTCTTACAGGAGAGAATTTCCCTTTCTAGGGGTAGATTTCATCTCACTTCCTGTTGTCTCCTTCTGTTTGCAAGTAGGAGTCGTTTGTAAGTTGGATGTTTGAAAGTAGGGGCCTGCCCTATATACTTAGCAGAAATTTGGGCCTTAGGTGTTGTTGTGGCCACAACACTGTAAGCCCTCACAGGGCCCTGCTGTGAAATATTAGATCAAGAATTGTAATTACATGCCCCTGTTGAACAGGGGCAGAAAAAATGGGCCTTTGGTGGTGGTGCTGGTGCCACAACACTAAGTCCTCACAGTTACTCTTGGTGGGCACAGAAATGGGCCCTGCTGTGAAATATTAGATCAATAATTGTAATGACATGCCCCTGGTAAACAGGGGCTGAAAAACTGGGCCTTTGGTGGTGGTGGTGGCGTTGCCACAACACTGGAACCCCTCACAGATACTCTAGTTGGAGCGCAGGAACTAGCCCTGCTGCAAAGAATTGCATCAAAAATTGTAATTACATGCCCCTGTTAAACAGGGGATGAAAAATTTGGCCTTAGGCACTGGTGCTGGTGCCACAACACTGCAACCCCTCACAGATACTCTAGTTGGAGCGCAGGAACTAGCCCTGCTGCAAAGAATTGCATGAAAAATTGTAATTACATGCCCCTGTTAAACGGGCTGAAAAATTGGGCCTTAGGCACTGGTGGCGGGACTGGCGGCGCCCAGAACCAATAAGTTCTTACAAGCTATCATCATGGTCATTGAGGAGAAAGAGGATAATTACTCAGTATAACAGGATAGTCACTCAGCATCAGCATAGGCAGTCTTTGAAGGGATCTGACATTTCAAAAAAATGTATTTGGTTACATCAGCATTAGGTGCTTGGTAGCTGGTGGTGATCCAAGACTGATTCCTTTTTATGAAGGTCAGTCGATCGACCGAGTTGGTGGACAGACGCACCCTGTGATCGGTTACAAAGCCTCCAGCAGCACTGAATGTGCGTTCCGAAAGAACGCTGGATGCAGGACAGGCCAGTAGCTCCATTGCATACTGTGCAAGCTCTGGCCAGTGATCCATCCTCAAGACCCAGTAACCCAGAGGATTTTCGGTGGGAAAGTCGTCCAAGTCAGATGTTGACCCTAGGTATTCCTGCACCATGTAAAATAGACGCTGGCGATGGTTGCTGGAACCGATCATACCTTGGGGCTGCAGACTAAAAAATTGTCTGAATGCATCGGTCAGACGGCCACCTTCTCCACCGCTCCTTCTTTGACTGACCGAAGCCTCAGCAACACGTTGTCCAGAAACAGGAGTTTGTAACCTCCCAGTCTCTGGCAACGCGTTGCACAGACCTTTCTGCAAGGCCTCCAAAAGATGTTTCATCCTCTGCTCCCTCTGCGACGGCAAGATAAGGTCCACAAACTTACCCTTGTAACGTGGATCAAGGAGGGTTGCCAGCCAATATTGTTCCTTCTCCTTGATACACGAATACGAGGATCCTTCCGCAGGCTTTGCAGGATCAGGGAGGCCATGCAGCGTAGATTTGCTGAGGCATTCGGTCCAGAGTCCTCTGGGTCACTAAGGACGACATGATCCGCAGCCACCTCCTCCCAGCGACGTACAAGTCCATGTGTTTCTTGGGACTGTAAATGATCCCTTAAAGACTGCTGCTGATGCTGAGTGCCAGGCTCCACCTCCATACTGAAACAATCCTCCTCCTCCTGCTCCTCGTCCTCTTCCTGTGTGATCGGCAGGCACGCAGGAACACTGTCTGGATAAAGGGGGCCTTGAGAGCTAAGGAAGTCCTCCTCTTCCTGCTTCTGTTCTGCCTCAAGTGCCCTGTCCATTATTCCATGCAGCGTGTGCTCTAACAGGTGGACAAGGGGGACAGTGTCACTGATGCATGCACTGTCACTGCTCACCATCCTTGTGGCCTCCTCAAATGGTGACAGGACAGTGCATGCATCCCTGATCATGGCCCACTGGCGTGGGGAAAAAAAACAAGCTCCCCTGACCCTGTCCTGGTGCCATAGTCGCACAGGTACTCAATGATGGCCCTCTGCTGCGTATGCAGCCGCTGCAGCATGGCCAACGTTGAGTTCCACCTGGTGGGCATGTCACAGATTAGGCGGTTCTTGGGCAGGTTAAATTCCTTTTGGAGGTCTGCCAGCTGAGCACTGGCATTATATGACTGGCGGAAATGCACACAGACTTTCCTGGCCTGCCTCAGGACATCCTGTAAGCCCGGGTACCTGCCCAAAAACCGCTGCACCACCAAGTTAAGGACGTGAGCCAAACAGGGCACATGGGTCAGTTGTCCCTGTCGGAGGGCGGAGAGGAGGTTGGTGCCATTGTCGCAAACCACCATTCCTGCCTTAAGTTGGCATGGCGTCAACCACCTCTGAACCTGCCCCTGCAGAGCTGACAGAACCTCTGCCCCAGTGTGGCTCCTGTCCCCCAAGCACACCAGCTCAAGCACCGCATGGCATCTTTTGGCCTGCATATTTGCATAGCCCCTTGAACGCCTACGGAGCACCGCTGATTCTGAGGACAAAGCACAGGAAGAGACCATGGAGGAAGAAGAAGAGGAGGGGGTGGAGGAGAGAGGTGTGTCAGAATCATTAGTAGTGGCATTTTGGAGGCGTGGTGGCAGAACAACCTCCAACACTACTGCACCTTGTCCTGCATCCTTCCCAGCTGCCAGCAGAGTCACCCAATGCACCGTGAAACTTAGGTAACGTCCCTGTCCATGCCTGCTGGACCATGAGTCAGCGGTAATATGCACCTTACCGCTGAGCGCCCTGTCCAGCGAGGCATGGACATTGCCTTCCACATGCCGGTAGAGAGCCGGAATCGCCTTCCGTGAGAAAAAGTGGCATTTGGGTACCTGCCACTGAGGAACCGCACATTCCACAAACTCACGGAAGGGGGCAGAGTCTACCAACTGAAAAGGTAGCAGTTGAAGTGCTAGCAATTTTGCCAAGCTAGCAGTCAACCGCTGGGCATGTGGATGGCTGGGAGCGAACTTCTTTCGGCGGTGCAGCAGCTGGGGCAGGGAAATTTGCCTGGTACAATCTGACGTCGGTGTACCGAAAGCAGATTGCCCACAAGTACTTGGCTGTGACACATCTAAATCTACACCTTCATTCCTCTCAGTGCAGGTCTCAGAGAGGACTGAAGGTATAGTGGGGTTGGAGATCTCAGCTGATGAGGAGCAAGAACAGGTCCTCTTTGTTCTTTGCTGTGGGTCTTTTAGATACGCTTGCAAACGAACTGTATGGCAGGTCAACATATGCCTGGTCAATCATGTGGTTCCCAAGCGGGAGATGTTTTGGCCACGCGAGATACGCTTGAGACATATGTTGCAAATAGCAGTGGTGCGATCTGATGCACTCTTCTCAAAAAAGTCCCACACCAAAGAACTTTTGGAATAACGCGCAGAGACAGCAGCGCCCTGCACATGCAGAGCTTTGCGGTGTGATGCAGTCAGTGTGCTGCCCTTAGGCTGGCCCCTGGAGGGCATCCTGCCTCGTTGGTGATGTGCCTCCTCCTCCTCCTCCTCTCTCCTATCCTATGCACCCACGTTGAGTCAGTGACCTCATCATCCCCTCCCTCCTCATCACTGGAGCAAACCTGGCAGTATGCTGCAGCAGGGGGAGCATGACTGCCAGATTGCTGTCCTTGGGCACCCCCTCTGTCCGTGCTCACGTTACTGCCTTCAGCTAGCTCAGTATCATCATCAGAGCCTTCTAAATGTTGGGCATCCTCCTGGAGCATGTACCCAACACTGTGGTCAGATGGTTTGAGGGACTCCTCAGGAGGACATGGTGGGGCTAGGGAAGGAGTCACTGATGCCATTGAGCCGAGGGAAGAGGCTGCGTTGGCAGCTGCTTTGCCAGACAAAGTACCCTGAGCATGGGTGAGAGAGGATGAGGACGGCTTGGTCATCCACTCGACCAAGTCTTCCGCATGTTGTGGCTCAATGCGGCCAGCTGCCGAAAAAAAAGGCCAATCGTGTCCCACGGCCACGTGCTGATGAGGATGCACCGTCTCCACGACCAGCACTGTTGCCTCTAGACACAGAGCCTGCTTGCCCTCTTTTATTGGCTTGTGACTGTCTGCCTCTCCTTGTTGGCCTTCCAGACATACTAATGGCCTGCAGTGAGATGTAGCTGCACTAAGCTGGGATATATATATATATATATATATATATATATATATATATATATATATATATATATATATATATATATATATATATATTTATATATATATATCTCCTGATACTGCAAGTAGCAAAATCAACTGCCTGCCTGTAGTATGAGAACGCCACCAATCTTCTACAGGTAGCTTTAGATGAACACTGTGCAGAGGTCGCACTACACTAACTTGTAGCTTTAGCTGAGCACTGTGCAGAGGACGCACTACACCAATGTTAAAATAATGTAGCTGCCTACGGTAGTGATAAGATCAGAAAACACCACCAACCTTCTAAAGATAGCTTTAGCTGAACAATGTGCAGAGGATGCACTACACTAACGTTAAAATAATGTAGCTGCCTGCGGTAGTGATAGGATCAGGAAAACACCACCAACCTTCTACAGGTAGCTTTAGCTGAACACTGTGCAGAGGTCGCACTACACTAACTTGTAGCTTTAGCTGAACACTGTTCAGAGGACACACTACACTAACTTGTAGCTTTAGCTGAACACTGTGCAGAGGTTGCACTACACTAACTTGCAGCTTTAGCTGAACACTATGAGGAGGACGCACTACACTAACTTGTAGCTTTAGCTGAACACTGTGAGGAGGACGCACTACACTAACTTGTAGCTTTAGCTGAACACTGTGAGGAGGACGCACTACACTAACTTGTAGCTTTAGCTGAACACAGCGTACTACACTAACTTGTAGCTTTAGCTGAACACTGTGCAGAGGTCGCACTACACTAACTTGCAGCTTTAGCTGAACACTGTGAGGAGGACGCACTACACTAACTTGTAGCTTTAGCTGAACACTGTGCAGAGGTCACACTAAACTAACTTGTAGCTTTAGCTGAACACTGTGAGGAGGACGCACTACACTAACTGTAAATAGTCTAGCTGTCTGACTGTGGTACTAATAAGATCAGAAGAACACCAGCAATTTTCTTCAGGTAGCTGTAAATACTGTAACAACACAAGCCTGCCGGTCAGTAGGAAGATAATAACAGGAACGGATCTAGCTAAACTGAATACAGTGTATATTATTATATATATATATATATATATATATATATATATATATATATACACACACAACACCTGGGATGCATATATATACACAATACACTGTAAGTGCAGCTAACTCACTGACTGTCCTGCCTAATCTATCTAACTTAAATCAAATGACACTGTCTCTCTGTCTCTGTCTCTCAACGCCGGAACACACACTACACAGGGCCGCCGTGCAGGCGGCCTTATATAGTGTGGGGTGTGTACTAAACCCCCTGAGCCATAATTGGCCAAAGCCACCCTGGCTTTGGCCAATTACAGCTCTCTCTACAGACGTCACTGTGATTGGCCAAGCATGCGGGTCATAGTGCATGCTTGGCCAATCATCAGACAGCAATGCACTGCAATGCTGCAGTGAATTATGGGCCGTGACGCGCCACACGAATTTGGTGCGAACGGCCCATATCGTTTGCAATTCAGCGAACGGGCGAACTGACGATGTTTGAGTCGAACATGGGTTCGACTCGAACACAAAGCTCATCCCTAGTCCCTTACGCCAACAATTTCTTAAACATAGACGATTCATTGAGCAGGGATGCGACAAACATAGTGTCCTCAGACACTTTAAAAATTCACAAAAAATTCACTGCAAGTCTGGGTAATTGAGGCCATCTCCAGAGATCTTCCTGGCGCAGAGCATTTTAAATGGCTGTGCCAGCAGGAGACCTTCTGGATATACTGTTTAAGTACTCTCTCGCCAGGGGGGCTTAACGAAGAGATTGAGATACATACTCTGTTATAATACATGTACGTAATACCAGCTTCTTTAATACTATTTTATTTTTTACAGTAGAACTGTACGGTCATCATCTTCAAATTTGGATATCGTTGGGTCCCTAGTCTGCAGTTGGGGGTGGTGGGATTGTAAGTAACCATCTCACACATACATACAGTACATTGGTGTGTATCTGCATTTATGTGGTCATACAGTATACAATAATACATATCTCTCACATGCATACATTGGTACGTATCTGCATATGTGTGGTCATGCAGTATATATAAATACATGAATATATGAATTCTGTACATAATGTCATTCTTACATACACATTTTTTTACACATATTTTTAATGTATGTATGTATATGTGTATATATATATATATATATATATATATATATATATATATATATATATATATATATATATATATATATATATATATATATATATATATATATATATATATATATATATATATATATATATTCTTAATATATTCCTCCCCTTTATATATATGATTAATTCTTTTAGTTGATTTTTTAATATTGATATTCTATGCACCCTTAGTTTGATTGCTGCCCTTTCTTAGCTCAATATGTGCTCTGTTTTGCATCAGCTGTCAACCTTTGTAAGCCCAACTATTTATAATCTACTATTTTTTCAAAATTCCTTCATCTCATTGCCTTTGGTCTGCTGACCGTTGTAGTTCTACGGCCGCGGACATTATGCCCAGGAGAGTGTATTTAATTATGCTCTTCTCCAGAGAACAACAGGCCAGTAGAAGGAGCTGTGAGCTCCAAGCAGATAGCCTTTCATTTCATAGAGACAGTCCTGACCCCTACTGCCCACCTCCTGCTGGTGACATAATTTCCACTTCCGGTTCAAACTGGTCAGCATGTAGCTGACTATTTTCTGGTTTTCTTGAATGTACAGCTATTCAGCACAACATCACACCAGAACTTTTCCCAGCCACCCCGATCGTGCGAGGAGCCTGTGGGACACAGTAGAACTGCCAGGACTACATACTTATGATGAGCATGACTCCCAATTATATCTTGCAAGTGTTTTTAATCTTGTGCAATAAATGTTACTGTTTTTAATACTACACTTAGAGAGGCGCCTCCCCCCCCCTTGTTTCTTTTACAAGAACTAAAGATATCTCTCTGTTGTACATTGTGCTTGGCCAGAAAGCTACCTTTATAAAATCAGCACCCTTTCAAGCCTGGGAACGAGACATAGGAATGACCTATAATTCTCAATCCTGGCAGAAAGCGCTTTCTGCAACATATGCAGTAACCAAATGTGCAAACTTATGGGAGCTAAATCAGAAAATAATATTACGGTGGTATTTAACACCCCAGTGTATTTCCAAATTTGCACCTCACACCTCCTCCTTTATGTTGGAGAAACTGTGGGCATAAAGGAACCTTATTCCACATCCTATTGTCGTGCCGGTTATTAACCAAATATTGGTAGGAAATATTCAATCTCATATCACAAGTGTTGGGAATGAATATCTCTAGTTTCCCAGCTTTGGCCCTCTGCACATTAGGTAGCAAAGTATCCCCTCATCATTTGAGAAATGTATTAATACATATATTATTAGCAGCACGCTTAATTATAGTTTGACACTGGAAAGAGTCTATCCCCGAATGATCAAGGAGGTCATCCAATCGATACAAAACCACGCCACTTACGAGCTAATGTTTGCCTCAGCCAAAGGTATACAGAAAGTTTCTAATGTCTCTACAGAAAGTCTCTAATGATTGGGAAACTTTGAAGGTTTGGTATAACAAATCCTCAGATTAAGATAGTTTCTGATAACTAGAATGATAGGTTTTCATATCATTGTGATGACCTCACAAATGGAAATAGCTCTCTGAGTTAACTTGACTGTGACTTTTATGTTATGTTATTCTTCTATGTTATTTTTCTTCATTGTATTATGTTTTTGCTCTACTAGTGTTATTTACCATGTACATACGTTGTTACAACGTGCTTCGGTTCTAAGATCTTATTAAAAACAATGTTTGGTAATTTATCTTTGAGGGCAATGTTTTGTACCTACTGTATGTTTTTTTTATGACAAATATAATAAAAACAAATTGAATTAAAACCTCATATATGCTGCTATTCCACTTACATCATCGTCTGCCACACAAAATTTGATGTGGTGGCGTGAGGCCACACGTGAAGCGCCACCTTACACTTTTTGCACCACCGTGTGTCCTCAGATGCCTGTTGTGTCTAGAGTAGTGGCCATCATTATGTAGCCTACATTTGGAACTTCTGCCTTGCCACCATATTATAGTCCACAATTTACGCTTATGCTGCCATATTAGAATAGATCATTACTCATCCTCGGCCATCTTAGGGTAGTCCATAACTATGGACAACTCGATCAAACACTTCATTACAGAGTATATTAAAAATTCATAATTTTACAGACCTACAAACAAAAAGGGCAGCATATGACTGTGAACAAATTTCTGATAAAAGCCACTTTAATAATATGCTAAGAAAGCAGCACATTTACATGGCAAGACTATCAACTACATATTTTAACCCTCTCCAAACCAGTAGGCCAGTAATATTATTGAAACCCCCCATATTACTATTACCATGTATTATTAAATACATAAATATCTTACAGGTAGAAACAAATGGATATTTATTACAATACCGATGTCAGGGCCTGGATTTGAACCCAGAACCTCTACTGTGTCACCTTATTTGTCTTTAACCTTGAACTCTTTGCTCCTCCTATGAACTTCCTGATTTAAACCATGTTTCTGCACTTCCTATTTGTGCACATTATCCGGCCTGCTCCCTCGAGCTACCTCTATTACTACTTGGAATCGACCTTGGCTTGTAACTTCTGACTACAAAACTCTCCTCCTGCATCGGCCTTGGCTTGTAACTCCCGACTACAAAACTTTTCTCCTGCATCGACCCTGGCTTGTTACCTCTGACTACAAACCTCTTCTTCTGCATTGACTTTGGCTTGTGACTCCGACACCAATCCTCTGTCTAGCGGTTCAGACAATGCAACCTCTTAAGAACTGAGAACGGTGCTTAGCCTGACGTTTTTGGCATTTTTGAGTGAACATGTTGTTTCTCTAACTGAGGCTGTTGCAAACCAAGCCCAGATGATTCAAGGCTTGCAAGCACAAGTGCAAGAGTTACAAGGGGAAGTAATCGAATTGCAATCACAACTTTTGCAGCAACAACAGCAAACAGCTACAAACAGTAATCCTAACTGCTTCCCTTTGCCTGATAAATTTAATGGGAATCCAAAACATTATAGAGGCTTCCTGAATCAATGCCAACTTCACTTTCAGCTGCAACCTTACCGATTTGCAATCCTACGCTCCAAGACAGGCTTCATAATATCTCTTCTCATTGATGAGGCCCTGGTATGGACTTCACCATACTTGGAGCAAGACCATGCTATACTAGGAGATTTTGAGGGTTTTGTGGCAACCATTGAATTGTTTTTGATGATCCAAATCGCAGCGCACCTGCTGAAACTGTTTTATTGAACTTGAGGCAAGGGAAACGATCTGTTGGTGAATATGAATAATAGAAAGGAAGTTGGGACTTTGTATGAGGCAAGTGACAGCTAAATAAGACAAGATATATATAGTGACTAAATGACTTTATTCACATAAAAGAGGGTATAGAATTGCACTCAGTATGCAGTACATTAAAAGCCACTACATAATGTAAATGTGGAAAGAAGTACAGTTCATACATATGACATATAAAAACATATAGTTAAACATAAAGTTACCATCAGCCCACCAGGAATGTTTAAGGAATGTGGGATAGGTAAGTCGAGGGGAGGGGGGATAGGGGAAAACTATATTTTTATGAATGAGAATTTTGAACAAAGTATTTCTCATTTTGTATTTAACGTGAAATTTATTAAAATGTTATTAAATTTCACATTATGCAAAATAAGAAATACTTTGTTCAAAATTCTCATTCATAGTTTTCCCCTATTCCCGCTTCCCTATCCCACATTCCTTAAACACCTCCCTTAATGTGCAACTACTCCGTGTAGTGGGGGGGGTGTGGCCAAAATGTCTGGGGTTTTCGGGCCTGCCTTCATGGGCCTGGAGTATCAACATGGGTTCTCTTTTCCTTGTTTGTCTTATTTTATTCTTTCTCTTGTTTCCGAGACCCCTGCAGGGTGTTGGTATATGTTTATGTTTTATATATTATTATCATGTGTTTTTTTTTATTGTACCTATTGGATGAGATCAATGCTTGTCGTTTTTTTTTTTTCTTTTTTTTGTTATGTAAATTTAAATTTTCTCTTCAATAAAATTAGAATTGAGAAAGAACAGTCCCTGCACAAAATTACATTTCTAATGGAAAAAAAGACCTGTAAAACTGCTTGCGACTGTAATGTAATGTTGCCCCCCCCCCCCCCCCCCCGCCCATTACAGGGCCCTTTGGGTCTGGTTAGGATATTAAAGGGAACCCAGCACCCAAATTATAAAAAAAAAAAGCGTGGGGCCCCCAGGCCCTATATACTCTGAACAGCAGTATACAGGCGGTCCCCGGGTTACAAACAAGATAGGGACTGTAGGTTTGTTGTTAAGTTGAATTTGTTTGTAATTTGGAACAGGTACATTTTTTTAAGTGTAGCTCCAGCCCAAAAATCTATTTTTAAACTTTTTGGATAATATAGGGCAGGGTTATCACCCCTGTAACATGTGTTTTGCTGTCTGTGCCCCTATTCAGAAGATTTCACCTCACTTTCTGTCCCAATGACAATTGGATTTTGAAAATTGTGGGTTATTAGGGAAACAAGGATTGATGATAAAGCATCAGCGGAGACACCTTTTTCCCATATTAACTTTTACAGAAGAGAATTTCCCTTCCTAGGGGTAGATTTCCTCTCACTTCCTGTTGTCCCCCTCTGTTTCTAAGTAGGAGTCGTTTGTAAGTGAGATGTTTGAAAATAGGGGATACTATATGGCCTGCCCTATACACTCTGGGGAAAATTGGGCCTTAGGTGTTGGTGGTACCAGAACACTGTAAGCCCTCAGTTACTCTTGGTGGGCCCTGGAACGGGCCCTGCCACGAAATATTATATCAAGAATTGTAATTACATGCCCCTGTTGAACAGGGGCAGAAAAATTGGGCCTTAGGTGGTGGTGGTGGTGGAGGCACAACACTGTAACCTCTCACAGATACTCTTGTTGGGTGCAGGAATGGGCCCTGCTGTGAAACATTAGATCAAAAATTGTAATTATAATACAGTGCAGCCGTAGTGCAGTTGCTACTACTTTTCTGGTGGTGTACACAGTACACAATACAGTGTAGTGCGGTGTTGCAAAACAAAATATACATCATGTCCAGAGGGCCACCAAGGAGAGGCAGACGCTCACAGGCCACTAAAAGAGGGCAAGCAGGCTCTGTGTCTACAGTCAACAGTGCTGGTCATGGACATGGTGCATCCTCTCCCGGTGGCCGTGGGGCACACTTGTCCTTTTTGTCTGCTGCTGGCCGTGTTATTGAGCCAGAACATGCAGAAGAGTTGGTGGAGTGGATAACAAAGCCGTCCTCATCCTCCTCATCCTCTGTCACCCAGGCTCAGAGTAGTTTTCCTTCCTATGAAGCGGCCTTTTCCACCAGCTCCTTGTCCACAGTCACTCCTTCCATAGCCCAACCATCATGCATGGAGGAGTCCCTTGAACTATTCGAGCACAGTTTCGGGTACATGCTGTTGGAGGATGTGCAGCGATTTGAAGGCTCCGATGTTGGTTCCCAGGTTGAGGAAGGAAGTAACGTGAGCCTAGAGAGAGGGGGTGCCCAAGAAGGACAAGAAACTGACAGTCATGTTCCCCCAGCTGCAGCATAGTGCCAAGTTTGCTCCAGTGAGGAGGAGGGAGGGGATAATGAGGTCACTGACTCTACTTGGGTGCCTGATAGAATAGAGGAGGAGGCACAACTTCAACGAGGCAGGATGTCCTCTAGGGGACAGCTTAAGGGCAGCCGCCCTACTGCTTCACACCGCAGAGCGCCGCAGGTGCAGGGCGCTGCTGATTTTGAAAAGTTCCTTGGTGTGGGCCTTTTTGGACATGTGTGCAGCAGATTTCACCATTGCTGTTTGCTATGTCTGAAGTGGATTAAGCATGGCCACAACAGCAGCCGCTTGGGCACCACATGCTTGACCAGACATATGACGACCTCCCATGCAGTCATTTTCCCATATATTATATTTGAGATTTAATATCTCTCAGATATGATTTGGGTTAAATGAGAGTTCTTTCTATCTAATACACAACCATCTATCTATAGTCTATGCCAAGGAAGAAAATATTAAGTTAAAATAAGAGAATTACATGAAGGAATACAAAGTATATTCCTGAAAACATTAATCTGCAAACATATTTAGTTACAAGTAAAATGCAGACCTTTCCCATAATTACCCTTTGCACCAAGGTTCCATACTGATGGCTGTTCTCCCATAAAAGTGTGTGTTTCCCTCCCATCTAGTCTGTGTATATCATTACATGCTGATGCCTTATTGGTTGGCATAGCGTGGCTCTGATTGGTGAGCTTTCCTATTCCCGGTTAAGGACTGGCTACATCTCCAATCCTTGTACTTTGCATAAGTCAGCCCCCTTTAATGCAAATCCCTGTGACTATTCTGAGCAGGAGCTTAACTTGAATTTTCCCAGGAATTTAAGTATTGATTACGGGTTGGCCTCCCTTCATTGCATATCCCAGCATAGGATCCTTTGAAGTGAATATGTGTAAAACAATGAGGTTTGGATCCCACTGTTTGTATACTCAAGCCTAGGCACCGACTTGTCTGGTCTACCAAAGATTTCTGTGAAGATAATATGTTCCGCCCTACATAGATAAAAGCTAAATCAAATATATTAATTAAATATAAATAAATTAATGATACGTTAAATATAAATCAAATATATTAATTAAATATAAATCAATTAAATATAAATTAAATATATTAATAATTAAAATATCCGTTGGCAGCACTTGAAAGACCCACATCAAAGAAAAAGGCGGACTTTTCCTTGCTCCTCATCTGGGATCTCCAACCCTACTCCAGTCCTCTCGAAAACCTGCGCTGAAAGAAATTAAGGTATAGCAATATGTGTCCCAAGTACTTGCAGCCAATCTGCTAGCAGTACACCACCATCTGATTTTAGCAGGCAAATTTCCCTACCCCAGTTGCTAAACCATAGAAAGAAATTCAGTCCCAGCCATCCACATGCTCACCTTCTGAATGCTAGCTTGAATGCCAGCTTAGCCAAATTGCTAGCACTGCAACTACTGCCTTTTCAGCTGGTAGGCTCTGCCCCCTTTTGTGAATTTGTGGAATGTGCTGTTCCTAAGTTGCAGGTTCCAAAACACCCTTTCTTTTCACAGAAGGCCATTTCAGCTCTCTACCAGGCATGTGGAAGGCAATGTTTTTGTCTTTTTGGACAGGGTGGTCAGCAGTAAGCTGTATATTACCGCAGACTCATGGTCTTGCTGGCATGGGCAAGGATGTTACCTTACCTTCACGGGGCAATGGGTAACTCTGCTGGCAGCTGGGAAGGATGCAGGACAGGGTTCAGTATTGTTGGAGCTTGTTCCGCCACCATATGCCTCCAAAATGCTAGCGGTGATTCTGCCACAGCTCTCTCCTCCACCCCTCCTCTTCTTCTTCCTCTATGGCCTCTTCTGCAGATTTGTTCTCTGAACCAGCGGTGCTCCGTAAGCGTTCAAAGGGCTACGCAAGCATTAAGGCAAAAAGATGCCATGCGTTGCATGAGTTACATAGTTACATAGTAGGTGAAGTTGAAAAAAGACACAAGTCCATCAAGTCCAAACTATGTGTGTAATTATATGTCAGTATTACATTGTATATATGTTGCGGTCGTTCAGGTGCTTATCTAATAGTTTCTTGAAACTATCGATGCCCCCCCGCTGAGACCACCGCCTGTGGAAGGGAATTCCACATCCTTGCCGCTCTTACAGTAAAGAACCCTCTACATAGTTTAAGGTTAAACCACTGCTTAGGGGACAGGAGCCACTGGGGCAGAGATTCTGTCAGCTCTGCATGGGCAGGCTCAGAGGTGGTTGATGCCATGCCAGCTTCAGCCAGGAATAGTTGTATGCGACAATGGCACCAACCTTCTCTCTGCCCTCTGACAGGGACATGTTTGGCAAACATCCTGAATTTGGTGGTGCAGTGGTTCCTGAGCAGGTACCCAGGCTTACAAGATCTCCTGAGGCAGGCCTGGAAAGTCTGTGGTCATTTCCGATGGTATACAATGCCAGTGCTCAGCTGGCTGACATTGAAAGGGAATGCAACCTGCCCATCAACCGCCTCATTTGTGACATGCCCACCAGGTGGAAGTCAACGTTGGCAATGCTGCAGCGACTGTACACCCAGCAGAGGGCCATCAATGAGTACCTGTGTGAGTATGGAACCAGGACAGGGTCAGGGGAGCTTGGCTTCTTTTCGCCACGCCAGTGGCTACTGATCAAGGATGCATGCACTGTCCAGTCACCATTTGATGGGGCCACGAGGATGGTGAGCAGCGACAATGCATGCATCAGTGATACTGTCCCTCTTGTCTTCCTGTTGGAGCAGATGCTTCATGGAATAATGGACAGGGCACTTGAGGCAGAACAGTGGGAGAAAGAGGAGGACTTCCTTACCTCTCAAGGCCCCCTTTATCCAGGTAGTATTCCTGCGGGCCCACCAAACACACAGGAAGAAGAGGGGGAGGAGGATTGTGTCAGCATGAACATGGAGGATAACACTCAGCAGCAGTCTTCAAGGGATGGTTTTCAGTCCCCAGAAACTCAAGGAGTTGTACGTGGCTGGGAGGAGGTTGTTATGGATCATGTGATCCTTAGTGACCCAGAGGACTCAGAATCAAATGCCTCTGCAAACTTTCACAGGTTTTGCAGGCCATGCAGCGTAAGAACTCTAGGATTTGTGGTATCAAAAAGAAGGAATCATTACTGGCTGGCAACTCTTTTTGATTCACGTTACAACGGTAAGGTTGCAGAACTCATCCTGCCTTTGCAGAGGGAGCAGAGGATGAAACATCTTCAGGAGGCCTTGAAGAAAGGTTTGTGCAATGCATTTCCAGACCCTGTGAGGTTACAGTTTCCTGGTGCTGGACAACGTGTTGCTGAGGCTTCTGTCAGGTCACCTGAGGCCAGGTGACAGATGCACACCGTTGGGGTCAGGAGTGCACTGCAAAGGTAGCGGACCCTACGGCTGACTGCTGCGGATGGGAGTCTAGGTGGTTAAGGAAGGCAGGTCCGCTGGAACACCAACATGGATTCCACAGGGGCTAGAGCGTAAGATTCCCAAGGGCGCGGAGTCTAAGAGCCAGCAGGTGTTCACCAGAGCCTCTAGTGGTGAGGATGGACTGGGCTGCAACTGGCTCCAGGTCGCGACCCCCAGGGTCTCCCAGCTCACACCCACAGTAGGCTACAGAAGGGCAGAGATTGTAAGGGAATAAGCCAATGGTCGGGGCAACTAGCAAACAAGGATTCACATAGAACATGCCAAAGGTCAGGGTCACAAGCAGGCAGGGATAGTCGAGAACAAGCCAAGATCGGTAACTGGAATCAGATGTAGAAGACACAGCAAGATGCACACGGAAGCTAAACACACAAACGTTGATCAGCAAGGCAGGCTTGCAGTGTACAGGTTAATACAGTGGAACCTCGGATTACGAGTAATGCGGTTAACGAGCGTTTCGCAACACGAGCACTGTATTTTAAAAAATCGCAACTCTGTTTGCGAGCCTTGTCTCGCAAAACGAGCATGATTCAGATCAAAGCATGTGCAGTACCGCATTTGGCCTGAGGCAGGGGGTCGCTGAAGCCGATCAGCGCTGTTCGGAAATGCACGGAAAGGCCTGAGGACAGCTCGGCTGACCTTGGCAAACCTCGGGAACTGAGACTTTCCGAGGTTTGCCGAGGTCAGCCGAGGTGTCCTCGGGCCTTTTGGGCCATTTCTGAGGCTCTCCGGTGCTCCCCACCTCTGGCTGCATGCGGTATTGCATTGCCATTGAAGTCAATATGGAACAAATTATTATTATTATTATTATTATTATTACTGCATAACCATGACAGCTTTGTTCAGTCAGAGGAAGAGCAGTGGAGAAGGTGGCCAGCTGACTGATGCCTTTAGACAATTTTTCAGTCCTCAGCGCCAAGGTCTGATGGGTTCAAGCAACCATCGCCAGCGTCTGCATTACATGGTGCAGGAATATCTAGGGGCAAGAGCAGACTGGGAGACCTTCCCAACAGAGCATCCACTGGGTTACTGGGTCTTGAGGATGGACCACTGGCCAGAACTAGCTCAATATGCAATTAATCTACTGGCCTGTCCTGCATCCAGCATTCTTTCTGAACGCACATTCAGTGCTGCTGGAGGGTTTGTAACGGATGATAGAGTGCGCCTGTCCACAGACTCCCTTGATAGGCTCACATTTATAAAAATGAATCAGTCTTGGATCAGCAGCAGCTATCAAGCACCTGATGCTGATGTAACTGATTGATTTTTCTATGGATGTGGCATTCCTTGAAGATTGCCTATGTTGAGTGACTATCCTATTCCTCCACAATCTCAAATGCTAGCTTCCAACAATATTTTTGGTTTAGGGCACCACCACCACTGCCTAAGGCCCAATTTTTATGTCCCTGTTTAACAGGGGCATGTAATTACAATTTTTAATCTAATATTTCACAGCAGGACCCGTTCCTGTGCCCCACAAGAGTATCTGTGGTGGCACCACAACCACCAAAGGCCCAATTTTTCTCCCCCTCTCCCAGCAGCAAAAAAAGACCATGTCCAAACCATGTCCATGACCAGCACTGTGGACTGTAGACACAGAGCCTGCTGCCCTCTTTAAGTGGCCTGTGAGCGTTTGCCTTTCCTTGGTGGCCTTCCAGACATGATGGAGATTTTGTTTTGCAACACCACACTACACTGTATTGTGTACTGTGTACACCACCAGCAAAGTAGTAGCAACTGCACTATGGGTGCACGGTACTGTGCACACCAACAGAAGTGTAATAACAACTATGGGTGTACTGTATTGTGTACACCACCAGAAAAGTAGTAGCAACTGCACTATGGGTGCACGATATCGTGTACACCACCAGAAGTCTAATAGCAACTATGGGTGCACTGTATGTATTGTGTACTGTGTACACCACCAGAAAAGTAGTAGCAACTGCACTAGGGGTGCACAGTACTGCCTGCCTGCAGTATATTAGAAACAGTACCCCAGGAATGGCCTGCAGTGAGCTAAACTGTATGCAGTGGATATATATATATATATACACTTGTACTGTCTGCCCTAATATTGTAAAGCGCTGCGTAAACTGTCGGCGCTATATAAATCCTGTATAATAATAATAATATAAATATATAACACATATATATATATATATATATATATATATATATATATATATATATATATATGAGACTATCTGTGTATGTATGTGTATGTATGTATATATATATATATATATATATATTTATTAAATACACTGCAGCTAACTGAATCACCTGCCTGCCTGCAGTATATTAGAAACAGTACACCAGGAACGGCCTATAGTTGCAATGTTGGCAACTATATATCATAGTTGCCAACATTGTAAAAAAAATTTTTGGGACACTTTTTTGGCTATAGGCAGTCTTATAATTAGGGGGCGGGCATGCATTTGTAGGCGTGGCATAGGGGAAAAAAAAGTGGCACGTGAATGGGCATGGTTTACACGAAATAGTGGGCATGACTTAAATTGGTGTGGCTCAAATGGAGTGTGGTTAGAGTCTGAGATGAATGAAGGATGGAGACGGAAAGGGGGGGAGAGGGATGGAGGGAAAGCAGCCCCAGATCCTACACAACAATAGAAATATGTGTATTCTAGAAAGTTTAACAATCAGCAAGTAAAGATACTCCAAACGCCTGGTGTTAGCACTTCAATCATCCCTGCACCATGGTTGTTATAGTGTCAGGATGATTGAAGTGCATTATTTCTATTACATTGTAATATAGAATGAAATCATTCAACTTACCATAATGCAGAATCAGTGGGATCCCTGAGCGTGACACCTGCCACGTCGCCTGCCACCAGCAGAGTCCATCCTTGCATCAGGTGCCCCCATCAGAGTCCATCCTTGCATCAGGTGTCCCCAGCGGGCCCCTCCTTATACCTGGTGTCCCCAGCGGGCCCCTCCTTATACCTGGTGTCCCCAGCGGGCCCCTCCTTATACCTGGTGTCCCCAGCGGAGCCCCTCCTTACACCTGGTGTCCCCAGCAGAGCCCCTCCATGCATCTGGTGTCCCCAGCGGAGCCCCTCCATGCATCTGGTGTCCCCAGCGGAGCCCCTCCTTACATCCATTGTCCCCAGCGGAGCCCACCTTACATCAGGTGTCCCCAGCGGAGCCCCTCCTTACATCAGGTGTCCCCAGGGCTCCGGTTACCTGGAGTAGAGATAGGGGAAAGTGACAAGAGAAGTGCCACCATAACCCCTTGCAGCGCTCTCCAGCCACCTCCGTGCTCTTCTCCCGCCATAACCACAGACTTGATTGCAAGCCGCTTCTTAATACACAGTGCTGCTACACAGGAGTGCTTACCCAGACCATGTCAGCTTCCAGGTTACATTAACATCACGTTACCCTCTTCACCGAAGACTTCCCCTCTGCCTGGAACTGCCCCTTAAAGGTCACAGCATGCTGGGGTGGCAGTGCAGTGTATCAGGGTGGGGGGGGGCTGTGGGGAATAGGCGGGGTTTAACTGGGTGAGGGGGCTGGGCGGGATGAAGGCACACAGTGGGTTTTGTGTTATAAGGACAGTTGTCATCCACCCGGCCAGCTCCGCCTCTTGTTCTTGGTCTTCGGTAAAATGTCGGCCGGCAGAGACCATGACCTCTAGCGGAGGCGGCGGGGAGCCGCGAAAAATCAGAAAAAAATTTCCTGGGACTTTTCCCGGGAAATGCTAAAATTGGAAAAAAGGTCCAGATCCCAGAAATGTCCCGGGAAATTCGGGACAGTTGGTAAGTATGATATATTAAATACACTGCAGCTAACTGAATCACCTGCCTGCCTGCAGTATATTAGAAACAGTACACCAGGAACGGCCTGCAGTGAGATATAGCTAAACTGTATGCAGTGGATCTCTCTCCATCCACGCCAACAACACACTACACTACATAGATTGATGTGCTCTGATACAAAGTTCAATCAATGTGAGAAAATAATTTTTTGTGCTAAAAAAACAATGTGAAAAAAATTGTTACCAAATCGCTAAAAAATCGCATATATATAAAATCGCAAATATATGAAAAAAATCGCAAATATTTAAAAACTGTGTTCCTCCAGATATACAAATCCACTGGAAGTGGTGCTATCTCCAAAGTAAACTAAGCAACAATTGTGTATAGATATACTAAAAATGCATTTGCAAATAGTAATCAATCCAAATTAGTGCCAATAAATAAATAAATTAGATATATTCCCTGTGATAAGTGTTGAATCCTCCATAATAAAAAATAAATGTTATGCTTATAAAGGTGCAATATATAAACAATTGATGAGTATAAATAGATGAATAGTGCCAATAGAATCTGATTAAATATAGATGATTAAATTCATGAGATAGGATAAGTAACAGGCGACAGTTCAATCCTCAGTAATCTGGGATATCTGGATTCCTGCAGTACTTATTTGTTCACCCTCTGAGCTATTTCTTCCACAGCCACAATGAATGGTAATTTTCTCAGTATCAAGTGGTTTTATGTAAAATAAACAAAGAGAGAAAACATTGCGCAATATTGTTACAATAAAAGTTCACAGGCAAAACAGCACAGTGATACACTCACATGTGCCTGACTTGTTTTAGGCATGCAGATAAGCAGATAGGCAGATCTCAGCTGGTTTGTAAGGACAAGGCTTGCTACGCAAGCTGCTGCTGCTTGATACAATGTATTCAGCAGACTGTGTCCTAGGCTCCTCCCATGCGTTGCATCACTGACACGTGACTTTCTCAAGGCCACAAGGCCGACGTGCAGTGAGTGTGAGTGTGGGGCGTGAACTTAGTCCCCCTGAACCATGATTGGCGAAAGGCACCCTGCCTTTGGCCAATTATGGCTCTCTTAGCTGAGGGTGCTGTGATTGGCCAAAGCATGCAGGTCATGGTGCAATTCCCACAACCCCCCCCCCAGTCCCACTCTGTCCAACCCATCCTCTGCCGACTTGTCATTCCCATCATTTTTCATCAATCGATTTACTAATGATAGTGATGATAATAATAATCAAATAATTATATTATATTATATATAATAACCATTTTTTCCACATATATAATTTTTCTTAATTTTTACCGGTTTTGCCGCTGTTACCACTTTCATTTGTAATATTACCATTTATAATAATAGGTTTATTTCTACTTTCATTTTCCATTCATTATTATTTTTCCATCATTCTTTCATCACCTTTTCATTTTTTTTTTTTTTTTTTTTATCATTATCATTTTCATTCCAAATACTTTAATTTTATTTAATTATTTAATTTTTTTTTTTTTTTATTTATTTTTCCATTTTCATTTTCATGTTTCATTCTCATTTCATCTATTGCTATCCCATAAATTCATTTCATTTTCATTTTCAATACATCTGTATTCTAATATACATCCCCCCCTCCTGATGCCCCTGTACACCTGAGCCGCCTGTGTGTGAGTGTGCGTGTCCGTGTGTCCCCATCCGTTCCACACGACACACACCAGACCGGCTCATTCTCCGCCTAGAGCTCTCTCTGTCTCTAGGCGCTGACAGGAGCCAGATCACATGACCGCCCTTGGAGCGCACAACCACGCCCACCCGCCTGACGGCGTGCGCTCCACCGCTGGCCACACATACACCTCCCAGTCACCCAATCCTCTTACAGCCCACGCTCAGGCCCGCCCCCTCAACCGGCTTTATAGTAAGTATCCTCGTCTGCCATTCTCCCTCACTTAAGACAGAGTGACTGCTGCGAACACACACGGCTGCAGCATTCTCTCGTGAGACTTCTACCCCCCTCCATCCTCCATTTACTGGACAATACCTTTCCAGGAGTGCTACAAGACAAAAAATCTTCCCTCCACCCAGCCAGTGACAGGTACACAGCCTTCTCCATCTTTTTATCTAGCTACATGCCTAAATATGATTTCCTGCCAGTGTCCTGGGGGATCCCCCCTCCTCTAACATCATGTTCCTTTTCTCCCTCCCCCCTCCACCAGGTTCACACCACCCCATAACCAGTCTCTACATACTTAAAGGAGAACCCACACACCATATACTATCACATAGGTAGGTGTATTTTTTCTACATGACAAGGCACCAGCTTTTCCTTTGTCAATATATATATTTTCCAACTAATACAACAACCTCTTAAATTAACCCTTCTGAGTCATACACATATATATATACATATATGCGTATGTATGCATTTTTTCTTTTTCTTTTTATTTTTATTTTAAAAAATCTTTTTATATATATATATATATATATATATATATTTTTTATATATATCTTTCTCTCTTTGACCATTCATGTATACTATCCTCAAACACTATGCCATATCCAATTGGGATAGATATTGTTCCTTTGCCAATTCTCTGTACACATATGAGTTCCCATTCCATCACATTCATACATCAATCCATTTTTATTCACTTATTGTGTGATTGTGTCTTTTGTTTTATGCATATTCACCCATCATGCGCTTCCTGTTTTGTTTTGTTTTGTTTTGTTTATTTGATTTCTTGTTGCATTTTCTCGTCATGTGCTCCATACTGCAATTTTAGCTGATATTCTGTCTATGTATGTAATTGCACACATATACAAATGTTCTCCTTTTTATACTGTCTGTGTATACGTGTGTGCCTGTGCATGTGCACACAGGTGCATACGCGTCTATAATTTGTACACATGTGTGTATGTGTGTATATATATATATATATATATATATATATATATATATATATATATATATATGTGTGTGTATAGATAGAGAGATATATATATATATATATATATATATATATATATATATATATATATATATATATATATATATATATATATATATAATATATATCTCTCTATCTATCTATCTATCTATGTGTGTGTATATATATATTTCTCTTCTGTTCTCTGTTCCACCTAGAACGCTTGATGGTGGACTGGTATGGAACACAGAAAATCGCATCTTCCATTTCAGGCCGCTTTGTCCAACTAGCCATCATGTTGATGTACATACTTTGGCCTACTGGCGATTAAAGACTGCACCCTGGTTCTCAAACAGGCTCTGATGAAGAGGTCATCCTCGAAACGCGTTAGCCAACTCTAAATACCTGCCTAAACATGGGCTCTTGATATATTTTTAACCCATTTTTAATTTCTGATGTCTTTTATATTTTGTCACCTGTTTGCATGATACGTAGTATTGGTATTATTCTACTGTTTTTATTTGCTCTTTATTTCCTCTGAAATAAATTTTATAAATTTTCTATGTTTTGATGTGAGCTTGATCACGCGCCCTTCATCCATCATTCTCCACTTGGTCATGGTGCCTACTCTGGCCAATCATCATACAGCAATGCACTGCGCTCCTGCAGTGCACTATGGGCTGTTACACGCCGCTCAAATATGGCGCAAACGGCCCATAACGAACGGGCGAACAGCCAATGTTCGATTCAAACTCATGTTCGATCCGAACAGAAAGCTCATCCCTAATGACGGACAATCTCATTTTCTCTTTGTGTTATGGAAGGCAAGGGTTGTGTAATGGATCCCACTTGTTCCCTAGAACCCACTTGTTGCCTAGATGTGGACAATTATCTTTGACCGGATGCTGCAAGTTTGTCTTGGTTTATTTGGACACCTTTGTACAAAGTAACCTGACTGATCGCAATAGAAACAAAGATTCAGTACACGTCTACATTTCTTTTCAGCAGAGCTGAGAGATCCAATCTGCAAAGGTTCAGGTTCTGGTTCTGAGCCAGTAAACTGTTTAGCTATTGGTTGAAGATTAAAAGAGGAATTAAAGCACGCTGATCTTTGTTTCTCAATTCGTCTCTCCATAAATCATCTATCGCTCTTAATGCTCAATTTATTAAAGTCATCAAGACGATTTAACATCACTCATAGTCACCTATGGCCCATCTATTATGGGCAATTCCTCCTCTGCAGTCGCCACTGACAGACAAAAGGAAGCTGGATCGTGTGATTGGTCCAGAGCAGACGGAAAATAAGTATGTACAGTATCTATGTTGTAAATCATTCTTGCAGTCAGAATAGGTGTAATGAGGGGGAGGGAGCATTTTTAAGAAAAGTTAGGTTTTGCCCAGAATTCTAATTTATTTCCAGCTGACTAATTTATTTCCAGCTGACTAATTTATTTCCAGCTGAATCGCTCGATCTGGTAAACCTAGCGTTTGTAATGGAGATAGCACATTCCTCAGGCTGCAAATTCTGTGATCTTTTAATGCAGCGCATTCTTTTGTGCTTTATAATGCTAGAATAATGAAGTTGTTTTGCTGCTGATATTCACACAGAGTTCTAACAAATGTATTTCTTTATTATTTCTCGTGATCGCATGAATAATCTTTTTTTTTTTTTTTTTTTTTTTTTTTTTTTTTTAGACAGATCTCCAGAATAATGTTTAGAATTATGTTTTATAGTCATCTTATTTTTTTTTTATTTCATCCAGATCTCCTTTTTTTTTGGATTATTTAAAAATTAGTTTCCTAGTGATGTCCATAATTTTTTTTTTCTTTGTGTCAAATTACTACAACACCATTATTATCTTGTATTTTTTTAACGTCAAGGAGGTTGGTGTTGGTGTCCCTTGTTAATTTGAAAGGTACCTGCCTACTCACAAACAAACTGTCATTTTTGTATAAAAACACATAGGCAAGTATTTGTGAAAAATCTCCATTTATTCTGGGTAACAAAATAGAGAAGAAGGCAACACTGGAGAAACTTTGGAATTTGCGAAGCCTTTTGGCCCCCAGGGCAGACATCAAGTCTGTGGAAAATAAAATTGTTAGCTTGACGAGTCCATATAATTTGGAGCCCAATCTGGTACAGGACTCCCAGAGATCAGGACCAGCAGCAGATGATATCTATGTCCCCAGGCTGTGGTACTACACAAGCCTGTGTCTTCTGTCAGACCAGACTGAACCCAGGTCATCATTTTCTTCTTTTCACTGCAGCCTTCCCTCCAAGCTTCCCTGCAGCCTTCCCTCCAAGCTTCCCTGCAGCCTTCCTTGGAGGCTGTGGCTCTGGTGGTGGACTTGTGGCAGGAGGAGGAGGAGGAGGATGGGCGAACTCACATACAAGGCTGTTCTCAGTCAGCTGGCCCCTCAACCCCTTCTGAAGGGCTTGACCAAAAATTCCCTCACAGAGGAAGCGTTTGCCCTCCTCCAATTTCTGCAATCTAGGGGCTAGATAGCCATAGGCCTCTTCAGCGTCGGGGGGGCTTCTGAGGACATCACTTGCTTTCCTAATGAGGCCCAGTGCTGCCTCCTCTGTGATTGTCCCCTTTCTGGGCCTTTTTGTTGTAAGGCACCTGTGATTGGGTGAAGCCACTGGGCCCACCCACCTCCTGGCTGACACTGGGCCTGTCCACCTCCTGGCTGACACTGGGCCTGTCCACCTCCTGGCTGACACTGGGCCCGTCCACCTCCTGGCTGACACTGGGCCTGGCCACCTCCTGGCTGACACTTTCCAGACCCTCCTCCTGGCTGAGCTCATCCTGTGTATAAAAAAGGAACATAGTTTTAGTTTTTGGTTCATCAATCGCACACAATTTTCAACTCATGACTTGCAAATTGAATGTTAATAAATAGAAAAGACGATCATTCTGAGCCTAGCATTTTTCATTCTTGTCCCAAACATTTTTGGCCACTACTGTCTATTGATATGTAAATCACCTTTTTTTTAATCACTAATTTGTTAGCAATTATGACATCTAGTTAACATCATCAATATTAGGACAATAAATATGTATAAAAATAATATACCTGATTCCAGCTGGGAGCATCCAGTTCTTCCAGGATGGAAGACCCAGGTTGTTCCTCGTCAGGCTCTGCTGGGGTTGAGGGAAGGGTAGAGGGAAGGCTGCAGGAAAGGGTAGAAAGCACAGAAACAGAAACCGCAGTTTGTTGAAGTACCACAGCCTGGGTACATACACTTGTGCTGCTGCTGCTCCGGATCTGAGTGATTTCTGGATCTTATTATGCTCCTTCTTATACATGTTCCTCAAGATCCCAATTTTCTTTTCCAAAAACACAATGGTTGCATCGGGGACCCGAGTCTTCACAAATTCCAGAAGTTTCTCCAGCGTTGACCTCCTTGCTTGTTTAATATAAGCTGTGTTTCACCTCCCACAAATTCCTCATCTCCCTGTACCTGTCTATGAAACTGGCCATGAATTCTGGGTCCTTAAAGTGATTCATATTTGCTGCAAGACAATACACAAGACAAAAACATTAATATCAGCCTAAACTCTCATAATCTTATCCCAATATAGGCCTCAATCTTAAAGCAGTATAGGCCACTGATGGGCCAAGTTAAAATTTTACCTTCGTTTAGGACGCTCGTCACTTCCGTTCCTCCTTCCTCCGCACACAGATCGTACATACGACACATGCGTGTTAGCTTGATATACACTGCGTATGCGTGAAACTCCATCCGCAATGCCCGCCCCAATGTTCTTTCTAGTATATTCCCGCCCTGTCTCTTTCGGTGCGCAGTAGGAGTGACATGGCGGAGACACAGCAGGCGTGTGTTAATAATTCTAGTAACGAGGAGGAGGAAAGCCCAGAGCCAGAAACGTCCTGATCCTGGAGGAGAAGATTCAAGGCCTCAAATATCGCCTTTATGGAGATGGTGGAGATGGTGGAGATCTTGAGGAGGAACGACTATGATGGGAAGCATGGACCGTACACCAGCCCTAATGAGAGAAAGGCCAAGATCATGACTAAAGTTGTGAAGAGTCTGCACAGGCATTTTGGGGTACAACAAACCAAGGAGCAACTGAGGAAATGCTGGTCAGACCTGAAACTGAGGGAGCAGGATCAGTATAGAAGAATCAAGAGAGCGCTTCTAAAAAGTAAGTACTTGTCGTGTGTTCCTATCATTAAGTGTTCTTGCATAGCAAGACCACTTACTGTTATCTCACATATATATTATTATTCTTATTATAGCCAAATTTACCACCCTAACTCCTCCCACAGTTTTTACCCTACATAGACAAGTAATATACCGAAATGTGCGGATTGTTCCCGAATGATGTGCTATTACTTTGTGGAACGTTTCGCCGAATGGTTCATGAAATATCGTTGTTTTTGCGGCAAAATTAGTCCCATAGGAATGAATGGCGAAATGTTCAATGTCATTTAATTGGTGTGCTATTACCTTGTGGAACTTTGTGAAAAGCTGAAAAATACCAGTGTGAATCCGGCCTCAATGTCATTTAATTGGTGTGCTATTACTTTGTGGAACGTTTCGCCGAATGGTTCACGAAATATCGTTCTTTTTGCTGCGAAATTGGTCCCATAGGAATGAATGGCGAAATTTTCAAAACTAGAGTGGGAGGTGAGAAAAGCTGACCACCCCATGACCAGCCAAAACATTATGACCACCCCATGATCAGCCAAAACATTATGACCGCCCCATGAAAAAAAAAATATTTTTGAAAAAAATGATTAGCTCTTTCAGCTAATGATGGGACTTCTTCAACTTTTTTACTACTATTTATACTTTTTAAAATATTAAGCTTTTTAAAACTTTTCAGTTACTACAGCCACTCCAACCACACAACAGTTACTCAAGCCACTCCATCGAGTTACTCCGCCCACTCCAGTTGTAGAGGCAAGAACACTTTCCACAATTTCCCCAGAAATTGTACCTTTTTCTAGTTATTATTATACTTGCATGCTGCTCTGTGTGCTTTTCTTTACTGTTGCACAGTTTAAAATGGCGACTTTCATGTTTGTGGGCACAGTAATCGGTCGTAGGAAACATTGTTTGCTCATTAAATACAATGTTTTGGGCAGATACAGGTTAAATACATTTGGTCATGCCTATTTGTCTAAAAATAAGTTTTGGACATTGCTGTCTAGATGTGTTTGTAACTAGAATGAAATGCAAGCTTGATTCAGTGTAATGTAAGGAGAGGACACTCAGCAGCTGTTTACACATCTGGACTCAGGAGCACTAGTGTGGAACACAAGAACAAACTTTTTAAGGTGTCCCACACAGGTGCTCCAGTGGATACTTGGGGTGTCTCCATCTGTGAAAATTGTCACAAAAAGGTAAGTATTCCAGCTTTGGTAAGGTAAAAAATCATGTCTTCAGTTTGGATCTCTGCCCAAAACAGACAATTGTAACGCACTTCCCAGCAATGTTTCATATTCCTATTTCTGGACTCAAATATCTGTGTGCTAAGTATACCTTTGGTTTCATTCTCATAGGGGAGAAAAGACTGGGAGGACACCAGGAACCCCACACCTCAGAAAGAAGGGGAACTCAGAAAAACACCACACCCCAAGGATCTGGAGGAAGGAGAGGTGGAGGAAGTCGGTAAAATTGTCACCACAACAGGTGAGTGTCTGACACCCCAGCTTCAGGTAATATATGTATGCCTGCATATTTATAATACATGTTTTTACTCAAATTTTTAGGTGATGTACTGGTTGTGGAACAGCAAGCTGAACATTTCACAAGTGACGGTGCACAAAGGCTAATCCAGGACATCATGGTGTGGAATCGAGCAATTGACATCATAAGTAATAAACTCAATGTTATGGAACAACAAATGAAGAACATGATTGATGTGTTGGGGAGAATCTAAATTTCTTCCAAATGCCACCATTTTAACATTTGTTTTACTAAACAAAATTTTATTTTTTACATTTTAAAAGCCAAATTTTGAAGATGCACACGGTGTGTCAACATGTGCTATCTGCCATCAGGGTATATCAATGTACGCGTTTTGTGGGTGCAAACCCTTCCTCGTAACTCTAGTAGGTGAGAGGAAGGGGTTGCACCCCCAAAACACGTCCATTGATCCCCCATGATGGGAGATAGCATATGTTGACATTAGGCATGGGATCAGGAGGGAAATACCCATTTTGACTCCCAAATTGTGTGCATCTTCAAAATTTGGCTTTTACAGTGGTGACATCACCCCATCTGATGAAGGCAATATCAAGACATTTTTGACACTATAATGTTTGATATTGCCTTCATTTTTTTATACTTTGAACTTTGTAAGTTCCAGAGTTGTGTATGTTATGTTTAGAAACATGCGTGTTTATACCAAAAAAAAAAAGTTGTAAAAAACTTGAGAAAAAATTGTCATAATCAACAATGTGTGGCTTCTTGTTTCAATGCTCAATACCAGTTTTGGAAGTAATTTTGTGTTTACAGTGACATTGGGGCTTATTTACTAAAGGGAAATCCACTTGGCACTACAAGTGCACTATGAGAACCTAGGAGACAGCGAAAAAGAAACACAAGCAATAAAGAAAATTCAAGATTTTATCAGATTTTTTTTTTTTTAATAAAAACTTATTTAGACATTGTCTGGCATAGCAATGGCCCCCCTACCCGTAAAATAATTTACATGTTTCTGCCGAACTTCACGAGTGCTTTGGGGTGCCAAGCCAGGACGGCCAGTATCCAGGCCCGTCAGGGGATTCGCACGAAGTCTGGCCTAAGGCCCAACTGAGGCAATATAATTTTGGGCATTTTTCCTTAAAAAATTGCAGCAGGATAAGATGCAGCAGCAATATGCAGCAGGATAAGATGATGTGGTTAATTTTGTAGTCCATCATATGTATTGCTGTCAGAAACAGGCGGAACCGGCTGGCCATTATCCCAAAGGCATTCTCAACGACTCTTCGGGCTCTGGCCAGCCGGTAGTTAAAAACCTTCCTCTCTGGGGTGAGGGTCCTCTGGGGGAATGGCCTCATCAGGTGCTCGCCCAGACCGAATGCTTCATCAGCAATAAAGATGAATGGGAATCCTTCAACTTTGTCTGCAGAAGGTGGCAATGCCAGGCCACCAGTTGGTAGAACTCGGTCTGGGCGAAGACTGCTCCATCCGACACCCAGCCATTCTTCTCCACGTCCACATAGAGGAACTCATATTGTGCTGATACTACTGCCATCAACACTATACTATTAAAACCCTTGTAATTGTAATAGTAAGACCCCTGAATGGGGTGGCGGCACGATGTGGACGTGCTTCCCATCTATAGCCCCTCCACAGTTGGGAAAGTCCCAACAGTTGGCAAAATGGGAGGCCACAGTCTGCCATTCCTGTGGTGTTGAAGGAAACTGTGGAGTCAAACCAGACAAAACAAATTAGTACTTTTGCACATAACATTGCAAGCAGATTACACAAAAACATTCTTGGCCAACATCAGTATAACATTTATTTTAAGGAGTATTTAAAGACAAAAATGTAAGGTCCACTTATCAGATTCCCCCCTACCTCTGATGGCCCATTGTAAAAATTTTGGGGGGGGGGGGTCTAAATGAGTTTGGGACCCAAAAAAAAGCCTCTGGCACTGAATTTAAGGACAACAATGACATTTGTACAAATTTTAGTTGGTGTTTATGGTACACTACAATGGAGCTGACAAAATACATTGTTAAGTAACTAGGCTAGGTGTATATGGGCTCAGGATAGCATGCTGGGGAGGTTAGTAAAGGCAAATATGCATGAAGGACAAAAAAGGAACATTAACAACTTCCTGCATGCATGAGGATAAAGGGGACATTCACAGCATATTACAATCATGGTGATTAGGTAGTGATGAAAGAAATACAATACATTAGCAAACATTAAATACATATAATGTGATGTTAAAGGAGAAATCTTATCTTAATATAGTCCTTCTGCAGGACCTGAATGATAGCAGAACAGGTCTCTGGGATAACGATCCCCAGAGCCTGGGGGGAGATGCCTGTCGAGAACTTGAGGTCCTGCAGACTTCTCCCCGTCCGCAACGTAGCAAATAGCCTCTGCTCTGGAGTGATGGCTTGCCTCATGCAGGTGTCCTGCCTGCTAATATAAGAGGTCAGCAAAGCCAAGAGACGATGAAAAACGGGATCCGTCATCCTGAGAAAGTTCCTGAAATTATCAGGATTATTCTCCTGGATCTCACGAAGCAAAGGCATATGAGAGAATTGGTCACGCTTGAGTAACCAATTTTTGGTCCATGAACTCCTCCCCACCCTGTTCATGGACTGGGCTTTGGTCCAAGTATAAACCCCAACACCAAGCCCCCACACAGCACGAACTCTATGACGAGTACGTCCCCGCAACATGGCTTCAAAACGGTAGGCTGGTCAGAACTAACAGAATGCACTGAAGAACAGCAAGGTCTGTGAAGAGCGAGCTGAAAATCAGAAACGAGCGGACAAGAACACACTGAAAAACGGATGTGAACTGACTACATGCACTGAAAAGCAGATACAAACCCACAAGCACAAACTGAAGAGCAGTAACGGACTGAAAAGCACAAAAGCTTAAAAGTGTGAATCGTCTCTCACCAAACTTCTATTAACACGAGATAAACACGAGATTAGCAGAAGGAGCCCAAAGGGTGGCGCACTGGCTTTTGAACTTCCTTTTTCTAGTGCTGTTGAACGTGTTGTAAGTCACCGCGTTCCTGATGGTCGGACTTTGGTGTGACCATGTGTATGCAAGACAGCTTGAGCGGAATTCCATCGGAACTCCGTCGGGAGAAAGCTTCAGAATTTATTCAGACGGCAAAACCGCTGATCTTCTGAAACCTCATTTAGCACACTTTATGGATCATTCTGCCACCGTGCTGCAGTTTTTAAAGAATAATCTTTTTTTTTTTTTTTAATCTAATATGCCAACTAGAAGTTTAGTGAGTGGAACAGAAAAGTTTTGTTTATTCTGTGTAGAATATTGTATTTTGGCTTTGTGACTTCATGGGCCTGGAGGCAATTAATGACCCTTTAGTGTAGCTGTAGGCTACAAATCATATTCCAAATGTTATTCAAGTGCAGGTTGGAAGATGAAAATAAAACATCTAGTTAATTTATATCTGATTGTTTGCAATGATGTCCTTTCCAGTGTTACATAACTTGTGCATTTCACTTGTTATTGAATTATTGCTTTATATCTGCAGTATTTAAAGATGTACAGCACATTTCCATGTAAACTTTTTAGCTAATGCATTGGTTATAACGTCAACTTGGGTGGCATCCTAAATAAGTTATCTCTTAGTCTGCTGGAGGGATCTACGATACATTGCCTGGAAAGCCTAGGGCTGTAATAAGATTATAGATGTTTCTATGTGACTGACAGCTTCAGTAAGTAGCCAGAAATAATACAGCGGTGCGCTGACTACAGAAATAATACAATGGTGTTCAAACTACAGTTAATAGGGTAATTAGAGGTTGTTGCTAAGGTGATTTTTTTAGCGTATTGTGCAAACACAGTCAAAGGCATAACCCCCAAAATCTAGGAGCTGTTATTTAAGTTAATAATATCTTAAGTTTTTTCTTTCCACTTTAAAAATGTTAGTGCTCACTGCCTGTAACTTGTTTATTGAAGAGACTTAAATATGTTATGACAATGCGAGGCCTTGCCATGTTGAGAGTTTAGTAAATTGTTATAGAGATGACACATGACTCTCAAAGATCAAGTTTGAGAAGCTCCAGTGGGTGGTTTGTGAGCAGAGAAAACAGTGTCTTAAGATTTCTTTGGATTTGAAAGTTCCAAAGATTTTTGGGTGGGACGCAGCCTTCAGTTCTATGTTGGGGCTTTGCTAGATGCCTACAGCCTGTGTGCGTACACAGGTGGGCAGGATCATTATAAGCCATATCTGAGCACAGCTCAGTGCAGTTGGAGATGCTGTCATTTGGAGACAGAGCCCTGTCAGGAGATCTTGCTGTTTCAGTCAGAGTCTGCATCACTTGTGTTGAGAACTTATGGCCCAAAGGACTGGTACAGTCGGGACAGCTACACGGGCCTGGTAGGCCAAGAGAGGGTCTGAAAGGTGGAGACAGTTAGTGGGTCCAGGAGGAGGCTGGATAATGTCTGTAAATTTCTGAAAGAGAGAGCAAAACCCAGGGGGTGCTGGAGAGCCTTTTTTGTAGGCCAGGAGTGGGCCCATGAAGCAAGGTACTGCAACTGAGGCTGAAGTGAGACCAAGTGCTAGTGGCTTGGTATTTTAGTTATTTGTGCTTTCTGTATCTTTACAGAGGGAGTAATCTTGCATTGCTCTTTGGATTTGTGTTTAATGGGGTTTTTGGCATGTTCAATGGGGGCAGGGCCTCTGCCTTTATACTTAGAGCATTTAAGCCTGTTACTTCCTGCATGCCACTCCGGCATGACACTCTACAATGACGACACATTTAGTCCATTATAAGCTTTGCCCATGTTATTGTCTTAATTTTAGCAGTTGTTAGTGTTAGCATAATGGGGGATTTTAATTATTCAGACATAGACTGGGTGGAGGGAACCACGCATTCGTCTAAGGCTTGCCAGTTCGTAAATGTCTTGCAGGACAATTTCATAGGTCAGATGGTAGACGCATCAACTAGAAATAAAGCGTTACTGGATCTACTGATTACCAACAATACAGACCGGGTCACGGATGTGGAAATACGGGGCAATTTAGAAAACAGCGATCACAGGTCAATTGGCTTCAGTATAAATCACACAAATAGGAAACATAAGGGAAATACAAAGACACTGAATTTCAAAAGAGCCAACTTCCCTAAACTAAGAAGCTTGCTAGAAGATATAAATTTGGATAAAATCTTAGGAACAAAGAACATGGGTTCGCTTTAAGAGCATATTAAATAAGGGCATTAGCCAGTGCATCCCATTGGGTAATAAATTTAAAAGAGCAAACAAAAGTCCTGGATGGTTTAACGCCAATGTAAAAATGCATATAAAAGCAAAAGAGAAGGCCTTCAAAAAATACAACGTTTCATCAGCTTTCAAACTTTATAAAGAATGCAACAAGAAATGTAATGGTGCAATTACGGCGGCTAAGATAGAACATGAAAGACACATAGCGGAGGAGAGCAAAAAAAATCCCAAGAAATTCTTTAAGTATATAAACAGTAAAAAAGGGAGGACAGACCATATTGGCCCCATAAAGAATGAGGAAGGACATCTGGTTATAAAGGATGGGGAGATGGCGAAGGTATTGAATTTATTCTTCTCCTCGGTCTTCACAAGGGAATCGGGGGGCTTCATTACAAACCAGTTAGCCTAACATCAATAGTATGCAAGCTCTTGGAGGGGATGATAAGGGACTATATACACGATTTTAGTAATGAAAATGGTATCATTAGCAGTAATCAGCATGGATTCATGAAGAATGGCTCTTGCCAAACCAATCTATTAACCTTCTGTGAGGAGGTGAGTTGCCATCTAGATAAAGGAAGGCTCGTAGATGTGGTGTATCTGGATTTTGCAAAAGCATTTGACACAGTTCCCCATAAACATTTACTGTACAAAATAAGGTCCGTTGGCTTGGACCATAGGGTGAGTACATGGATTTAAAACTGGCTACAAGGGTGAGTTCAGAGGGTGGGGAATACTTGGAATGGTCAGGGGTGGGTAGTGGGGTCCCACAGGGTTCTGTGCTGGGACCAATCCTATTTCATTTGTTCATAAACCACCTGGAGGATGGGGTAAACAGTTTAATCTCTGTATTTGTGGACGATACTAAGCTAAGCGGGGCAATAATTTCTCTGCAGGATGTGGAAACCTTGCAAGAAGATCTGAACAAATTAATGGGGTGGGCAACTACATGGCAAATGAGGTTTAATGTAGAAAAATGTAAAATAATACATTTGGGTGGCAAAAATATGAATGCATTCTATACACTAGGGGGAGAACCTCTGGGGGAATCTAGGATGCAAAAGTACCGGGGGTCCTAGTAGATGATAGGCTCAGCAATGGCATGCAATGCCAAGCTGCTGCTAACAAAGCAAACAGAATATTGGCATGCATTAAAAAAGGGATTAACTCCAGGGATAAAGCGATAATTCTCCCACTCTACAAGACTCTGGTCCGGCCGCACCTGGAGTTTGCTGTCCAGTTCTTGGCACCAGTCCTCAAGAAGGATGTACTGGAAATGGAGCGAGTACAAAGAAGGGCAACAAAGCTAATTTAGGTTCTGGAGGACAATAGTTATGTAGAAAGGTTGCGAGCACTGAACTTATTCTCTCTGGAGAAGAGACACTTGAGAGGGGATATGATTTCAATTTACAAATACCATACGGGTGACCCCAAAATGGGGATAAAACTTTTTTGCAGAAGAGAGTTTAACAAGACACCTGGCCACTCATTAAAATTAGAAGAAAAGAGGTTTAACCTTAAACTACGTAGAGGGTTCTTTACTGTAGGAGTGGCATGGATGTGGAATTCCCTTCCACAGGTGGTGGTCTCAGCGGGGGGCATCGATAGATTCAAAAAACTATTCGATAAGCACCTGAACAACCGCAGCATACAGGCATATACAATGCAATACTGACATATAATTACATACATAGGTTGGACTTGATGGACTTGTGTTTTTTTTCAACCTCACCTATTATGTAACTATATGTAACATTTACTTAGTAGGACATGTTATTTCAGACATGGTGTTATATTCCATTTTTCTGTGGGTGTTGCCTTCTTTGATGCATCATTGGCTATACTGCCTTGCAATTTACAATCTCACAGTTAATTCATAGATTCCCTTCTACCCATCCTCTTTGGAGTGAGATGATATGCTCTGCTTGCTAGTTGCTTTAACTTTTTAGCATTTACCAAACACTGAAATAGTAAATTTTGTGTAGAGTAATTATTTAAAGCAGAACAAAAAAAAATCCACCATTAGTACACCCCCCTACATAAAAAAACGAAATGGTTATTACATTTGTGAAATTCCTTACCACTGAATTTTCTGGAAGTCAGCTCTCTAATTCAAAAGATGCAGCATCTATTCTGCCAAGGAAGAGGTGTTACAACAGTGAATACATCATATCCTCTCCTCTCTCTACACTTTAATGAAACTACACATCCCATCATGCTTTGGGAATTGCAGTGACTGTGGGAGGGTACACTAGGCCTGTACATGTTAAATGTGAACAAGCCCACTTCAACATAAATCACACCCCCCTCATTCTGAAGCCAGCCAGCTACACTACTCAGTAATACACAGCAGGATAGGTAGGTTACAGCCTTATAAATGCAAAGCATGTTTGTGCTCTCCCCCTCCAACCACAACAGGAGTTAAACATATTGCCCTTACTTGCTTTATGTAATCATTACCGAACTGTAGACACACGCCCATAATGATATACTGTACCTGCTGTACTCCGCTGTAATTCAGTATTATAAATATTCCTCCTACTGTAGCTTTGAGATCTTTATAACAGCAATCAGTGCTTGTATGGTGTATATGAGCACATCCCTAGCCACACCACAGAAAGAAAGAGCCGGGACATGCTGCTTTACATCAGCATGTGGCACAAGTAAATGAACAAAAAAGTGCAGCGCTAACTTACTAATCAACAACACAATAATGGTGGAACCCCCTAATGTATGGAAATCTCAATAGACTTCAATATTACCACAATACCGGTCTCTGTGAAATGTATAGTCACATATAATACACATCAAACTGAAAATAAGACATAAAAAATGAAACTTTGCAGGGATGGTGGAAACCCCTCCTACAGATATCTGGCAGTGGACAGTGTCAGTAAAGCAGTAGACGGTGTCCACTGCTCATCATCATCAGTGCCGCCTCATCAGTGCCCATAAGTGCAGCCTCATCAATGCCCATCACTTTAGCTTATCAGTGGCCATCAGTGCAGTTTATCAGTGCAGCTTATCAGTGCCCATAAGTGCAGCCTCATCAGTGCCGCCTTATCAGTTCAGCCTCATCAGTGGCACCTTATCAGTTCAGCCTCATCAGTGCCCATCAATACAACTTATCATTGACCATAAGTACAGCCTCATCAGTGCGTCTGTTTTCATCAGGAGGTCTGTTTTCATCGGATCCCCCATAGGCCCCTTTCACACTGGGGCGGTAGGGGGCGGCAGCGGTAAAACAGCGCTATTTTTAGCGCTGTTTTACCGCGGTATTCGGCCACTAGCGGTGCGGTTTTAACCCCCCGCTGGCGGCCGAAAAAGGGTTAAAACCACTCGTATAGCGCGGCTATAGCCACGGTATTGCCGCGGTATAGCCGCGCTGTCCCATTGATTTCAATGGGCAGGAGCGGTGAATACACCGCTCCAAAGATGCGGCTGACAGGAGATTTTTTCTTCTCCTGCTAGCGCATCGCTTCAGTGTGAAAGCCCTCAGGCTTTCACACTGAACAAACAGCGGAAGCTGTTTTGGGGCAGTTTGCAGGCGGTATTTTTAGCGCAATAACGCCTGCAAACCGCCCCAGTGTGAAAGGGGCCATAGAGGAGAGCGGAGATCTGACAGGCCCATCCCTGCACAGTGAACAGAGAAGGATCTGTCATCCGCCGGCTAAGCAGGGGGTTAATGGAGCGATCCCTGCTGTCAAAAATAATTTTTGGGTTTAAAATATTTCTTAATTTTAACCCCCTAACTTAACTGTAATTATGGATAAAATAATAATGGCTTATATGATGCCTTCAGTCAGTTTTAATAACATAGCAGTTTTTGTTTTTCTAAGTACCTTCTGTACCATAGTTTTATTACTTGATGCTACAAGTAGATCTGTCATATGCAGTGCAATTGCCAGCAGTGTTGTTACCCTGGGTACAGGCAAGATGAACGTGCAGCCTGGCAGCCTGATTGGGACTCCCTGATTGTGTGGAACAGCAGCTATGTCTATATAATGTAAGTAGGCTGTGACACTTCTCTTGCCTGCTAGACTGTTACCATAGTTGCCAACATTGTAAAAAAAAAATGCGGGACACTTTTGTGGCTGTAGGCGGAGCCGTGCAATAATTAGGGGGCGGGGCATTCGTTTGTAGGCGTGGCTTAGGAAAATATACAAGTGTGGTGCCGCAGCGAAAAATGGGTGTGGTTTACGTGACATGGTGGGCGTGGCTTAAATGGGCGTGGCTCAAGAGGGTGTGGTTAGAGTCTGAGATGAATGAGGGATGGAGAGGGAGAGAGGGGGGGGAGGGGGAGAGAGATTAGAGGGGGAGAGGGGGAGAGGGAAATGACAGAACAGCAGCCCCAGATCCTACACAATAAAAATATGTGTATTCTAGAAAGTTTAACAATCAGCAGATAAAGATACTCCAAACACCTGGTGTTAGCACTTCAATCATCCCGGCACCATGGTTGTTATGGTGCCAGGATGATTGAAGTGCATTATTTCTATTATTACATTGTAATATAAAATGAAATCATTCAACTCACCATAATGCAGAATCAGTGGGATTCCTGAGCGTGTCACTAGCCACGTCGCCTGTCACCAGCCATCCGTCCTTGCGTCAGATGTCCCAGCAGAGTCCATCCTTGCATTAGGTGTCCCCAGCGGAGCCCCCCTTACATCAGATGTCCCCAGCGGAGCCCCCCTCACATCAGGTGTCCCCGGCGGAGCTCCCCCTCACATCAGGTGTCCCCGGCGGAGCTCCCCCTCACATCAGGTGTCCCCGGCGGAGCTCCCCCTCACATCAGGTGTCCACGGCGGAGCTCCCCCTCACATCAGGTGTCCCCGGCGGAGCTCCCCCTCACATCAGGTGTCCCCGGCGGAGCTCCCCCTCACATCAGGTGTCCCCGGCGGAGCTCCCCCTCACATCAGGTGTCCCCGGCGGAGCTCCCCCTCACATCAGGAGTCCCTGGCGGAGCTCCCCCTCACATCAGGTGTCTCCGGCGGAGCTCCCCCTCACATCAGGAGTCCCTGGCGGAGCCCCCCCTCACATCAGGTGTCCCTGGCGGAGCCCCCCCTCACATCAGGTGTCCCCGGCAGAGCCCCCCCTCACATCAGGTGTCCCCGGCGGAGCCCCCCCTCACATCAGGTGTCCCCGGCGGAGCCCCCCCTCACATCAGGTGTCCCCGGCGGAGCCCCCCCTCACATCAGGTGTCCCCGGCGGAGCCCCCCCTCACATCAGGTGTCCCCGGCGGAGCCCCCCTCACATCAGGTGTCCCCAGTGGACCCCCCTCACATCAGGTGTCCCCAGTGGAGCCCCCCTTGCATCAGGTGTCCCCAGTGGAGGCCCCCTTGCATCAGGTGTGTGTCCCAAAGGAGCCCCCCCTCACATCAGGAGTCCCACAGCGGTGCGCCCCCCCACCTCAGAGGTGTCCTAGTAGTGTCCGGCTAGAACCCCCGCCCCTTTCCATATCAGACAGGAAGATGGCTGGGGTGGGATAGACGGAGCTCCTGCGTCGCCACCCACCCTCTGCCTCACCCCGCCCCGCTGCCAGTCTGATATGGAAAGGGGCAGGGGGGTAGGCGGGGCGAGGCGGAGTGAGGCGGAGTGGGGTGGAGGGTGGATGGCGACACAGGAGCTCTGTTTACCCCCCCAGCCATCTTCCTGAACTACATCAAAATGGCGGCCAGCGGAGACACTGACCTCTAGCGGCGGCGGCGAACCGTGAAGAACCGGATTTCTCGGGACATTTCCCGGGACACCAGAAATTCGGGAATGGCGTCCAAGTCCCGGGAATGTCCCAGGAAATCCGGGACAGTTGGCAAGTATGTGTTACTATAGATTTTGCTGAAGAGGGCCTGTTGGAGATGGGGCTAGCAGAGGAGGAAAGCTATTTGTCAGACATGCACCACCAGACTGATCCCTTCTGCATCTAAAACAAAGTGCAGTTTAGATACCTTGCAGTCAACATATGGTGCAGCCTAAAAGCCTTGCATCTCTGGACTATATCAGCTCTTAAGTTCATAGTCTAAGATGTGAGCTGTTCATAAAAAGAAAGTAAAATGGCAGACAACCGAAACCTCCTAAACGAATAACATTAAGCCCCAGTTCACACATATGCGATGCGGGAAGCAGCGCAATTCCAGTGCCAGTTCCCGCATCGCATCTCCCTCGCAGGCATTTCACACTGCCCTCTGCAAACCCCTGCAGGTGACCATACAAAGTTAATGACACCCCCAGATCGGTTCACAGATCGCAGTGCGACCTGTGAATTCGGACAGGAATCGGATTACATGGGTGTGAATACCCATGTGATTCGATTCCAGTGCGGGGAAAAAAAAGGTTCCTTCACCTTTTTTGTGCGAATCCAATGCAAGTTCAGCCATACAACTGTATGGCTAAATTTGCATTGCACAGATATCGCATGTGATCGGCACAGCAATGTGGTGTGAATCACATGCAATGTTTGTGTTCGCATATGTGTCAACTAAAGGCTAAAACAATTGTACTGAGTTCATACATTTATAGCCCAGTTTGTCTGTAACTCTGTAACGTAGCACCTCCTTTGGCATCAACAACCTTTACCAAATGTTTCATGTGGCTTCTGCTGAAACTTATGTTATGATAACAAAACCATTTCAATTTATTGATATATATGAAATTATTTTTTACAATTGTTTTGTTTCACAACCGAACGTCTATCAGATTTCAGGCCACAATTTTGATACTTCCCTATAAAATTCTAAATTCTTTATGCTTAAGGTCATTTTAGTTGTATTATTGCACTTGCAACAACCCAGTTGAGTGCTGCCTGTGATACTTTTTTTTATTTGAACTAACTGTTAAAGGATTGCAATCAGGAAACTAAAGCAGTTAGTTACTGAAACCCTAACAACACTGGATCCTACTAAGACAGTCAGGTGTCTGTAATAGTGAACCCTTGTAGATCACCAACAGGGGATTCCTCAGGGTGTGCAATCTAAGCCCCAGTCTGCTTCTTCACCAGGGCCCCTGACTGTGAGGATGGACTTGCAGCAAGCTGGAACCAGGTCGCAGGCTTCCAGAAACACCCAGCTAAGGGTGTGGAGACCACTAGTGTGTGCAGAGTACAATGGTACTGTAGGAGACAGAAGGAATTCCAGGAAACAACCTGTCAGGGGCAAGCAGCAGACAAACACAGCTGGTAGACGAAGCTGGGGTGAGTACATGGGAAGTCAAGCACAGAATACAAGATAGTAAGGAAACAAGAGCTCAGAAAACTGTGAAGTTGCTCAGGCAAAACTGCAGGCTAAATCATGACAGTAACACACTCCCCCCACGAGGCCTCTCCACTCATTTAGGGCCAGGTTTGAGAGGAAAAGTCTTACCAAACGAGCGCAGAAACATCAGTATAAGGAACCCAAATCCTTTCCTCAGGACCATATCCCTTCCAGTCAATTAAATATAAAAGCTTCCCCCTGGAGTATTTGGAATCCAAGTTTTTCTTGATCTCATACTGTCCTGTCATCTTGACTGTTGGAGAAAGATGGCGAAAAGGACAAGTAAACCTATTGATGGTGTTCAGTCTCAGGAGGGAAATAGGGAAGACATTAGGAGTTCTTAAATTTGAAGGGAGACAAAGCTTAAAAACGACAGGATTAACCTGGCAAAGTATAATAAAGTGACAAATGAAATAAGGAGCATATTTCATAGCAGGTACTCAGAGACAGATATTCTTAGTAGAGAGCCAAACCTTGTCGCCAGATAGGAATTTTGGACTCACACAATGATGACAATCTGCAGCTACTTTGTACTTGAAAGCTGCCAGCTGTAAATTCTTGTAAATATCTGAACAGATAGAATTGAAGGCTTGTTGCATCTCTGCAGCTGCAAGCACGGCAGAAGAGAGGGGAACAGGAAATGGGACAGAAGGATGACGACCATACACCATGAAAAAGGGAAACTCACCAGTGCTGGCATTTGCATGGTTGAGGGCAAACTCTGCCCAGGGTATAAGGTTTAATCAGTCATCCTGATGGGCAGAAATGAAGGCACAAAGATACTGTTCAACATTCTGGTTGACCATTTGAGTGTGGTTGAAAAGTTGAGAAGTGGAAGGCGCATGTGCGGAGTCTAGCGAAACGGTTATGCCTAGCTAGAGCTCCGCTGAGGGAAAAAGCCGTTCTTTAAGGGGTTAAGGCAGGCTCTAAAGGCACCTAATAGGAGATACTAATACCCAGGAACCAACAGGCCAAGTTTGGACTGGAAAAATGGCGCTGAGAGGTAATCATAGCAAAACAAAAATTCCCCTAATAAAGGACACACAGGCGCGCACCGCTGCTAAGATGGCGCCGGCTCCCTCGTATTACACTGCCTCAGTACGCGCCCATAGACAGAAACTCACTCAGTCAGACTCACCAGCAAAGTCAGAAACTGAATTAATCTCCTCACAGGACTACTCACAAATATCTACGGCATCCCCTACACTTATGCAGCAATTTGAAAGAATGCTCCATAAGGCATTAAAACAGACCTCTGAGCAAATTACAAATAGCCTCACTAAGGAGATTAGAGAACTGGGTAATCGCACAGCTGTATTGGAGCTTAAAGTGGACGAAATGGAAATCAATACACAAGCTTATATGAATGGAATGGAAAACTTAAAAGAAGAGAATTTACTACTCCAAGATAAATTAGAAGATTTTGAAAATAGAGCCACTACAGGAGCTCCAACGTCATAACATAGCATACCAATGGGGTGTCCCCTTTTCCATCAGATTTACCTACCAAAACACCAGATACTCATCCAGAACTGCAAAAGAGTTATAGCAGACCCCTCTAAAACTGCACTTGATACACGATACATTCAGCACTTCTCCACAGCGCAGACGAGTAGCCCCATTATCACCTACTGGTAACATCCTTCAATGTACAGGAAACAATGAAAGCCATCATAAAGTAAAGTGTAATGACTGCGCTTAGGATGATAGTAGGTATGTAGCCCCCCTAAGGAAACACCCCGGAGGTGCTTCAAAACTGAATATGTATATAGATGGGGTAATGGCGCTCCCTAGGGCTTATTTGGGCAGGGGGAGAAACAAGAAATGACTAAAGTAATAAAGACCAGTACCCTGGCTCCAGGCCGGGTTAGCCCCCCCGGAGTAAACAAGATACCTGACAGTGGTAAGCTAGCGACACTCCCTATAGGGGATATACAGCAAAGGTGAGTATGCAAATTAGATAAAAATATAAAGTGATGGGAAATCATAAAATAATATAATAATAAAATTATATAAATATATATTACAGCCTCATCACCATATGTGATCGTATTGGTAGGTAAGTCTATCCTGAGTTTACATGCATTATATGTGAATGAGACCATACATAATGCCTTGTATAGTTTAACCTTACATATACGTGCACCCACTTTAGTGGTATATATTATTAACCAGTGAATAAATATATAGGTGATGGTAGCCTCAAAATAGCCAAAAATTAAGAGTAAGCATATAAGTGACCATATACGTGTCAGTGAACAAAAACCGTTTAAACCTTGAGTTAATTATAACTCTTGATCTGTTTTGTAAATAATTATTTATAACATTACATGATTAGTAGGCAGTCCAAAGTTGTGAAGAAGCCTTCACCATAGTGAAAAATAAGAAATAAAAATAAAAATTAAACTCAAAAACATGACTTGAGTGCATTCAACGTCCTGGTGACTTGGTGCTCCCCTCAAGGATCCCCACTCACCAGATCCATTCACCCCAAAGGGTTAATTTCGGATGCAGATGTGGCCTCTACGATCTCCCTGCCAGCATAATGGATGGATTTCACGGGGTGGTCCTCAGCATACACAGGAGAATGGAGCTTTGTTACTCATATGAAAAGAAGGAATGGTGGACTCCCATAGTGTAGTAATTAAAAATTGAATTTATTCCAACATAAAGTTCTTCAGATAAAAATCTTCAAATAAAAATACTACAAACCAGCGCAGCTGGCTGTAGTAGTACAGCAGCAAACAGTATATTTTGAATATACACACATCAAGGGCAACGGTTAATGGACTTGATGTAACTCCTGCAAACCTCTCAAGTGGATAAAATAGCCAAACAGCCTGTACCGCAAGGTGGAAGTAAACCGAGCGTCTGCGCTCCACCTGTGTTCCACCGGCCTAGTTTGCGGAAATGACGTAGCATGCGTGGCGCCGTCGTACGCGTTTCGTCATAGACGTCCTCAGCGACGGTACCCACACGCCACGCACCATGTAATTTCATAGGGAAGCAGCCATGTCGGTGACACCCCTCATAAGCAAAGGCACCTATCGTATTAGAGTATAGGAGGAGTTACATGCCTAATACACGCCTGACATTCACAGAAGTGTACGCAATGAATGTCAAACTCTGATGGTTAATTTGTATAATTCTAATAGGTGTGCAGCATCCAATATTGTGGCTGATTTCCTACAGAAAAGTCACTAATGGGGCATGACCGATCATTGAAAAAATTAAAAATATATTAAATATACAATAAAGAGAATTATTTAGTAAACCTATAGTGATATGGTTTTCAATATTACCAGCATATCCGTAAATTCTGAGTATGCAGGCATAGATTCCAGCTCCCAAGGGAACCCCCTAGAGGCCATCCATGCCATCACACTAGATGTAAACATAGATCCGAATCCAAGGATATGACGGCTATAGCAGTTACCCAAACATACAATATGGACCATAATGGATATAAATCTTTATGTAGTAAATGGGTCCGTAATGGTGTGGAGATAGGAAAGACAGTGGGAATAATAATAAGCTAATATGTGGAGGAAGGCAGAAAAGCTAGAGGTAATGTGACAAGGAACTAACCGTGAATATATAACATACTGAAGATGTCTGGTAATAAGACATCTGATGGGAATGGGCCCCAGTAGTGTTGAGTAATTTAACCTTAAGCTCACGTTGAGGGTCAAGGTATGTAGCAACTGTGAACAAGTATGGAAATAGTATATGCATCCAGATGCATTTCTATGTAAATCAGTAGTGAGAGCCCACTACCTTACATATAAGGGCATAATATAAATCACTACAGTCTAAATCCCAACTCAAATATAGGTTCGTGCCCACTGCTAGGCCTCTGAGCTTGCGCGCATCCCCCAGAGGGATACCTCTCTCTCATGACAACAGAGCTATAATAACCCAAATGTTTGGTTAGAAAGATAGGGGGAATCCTACCCCTATCCCCCTTAGGGGTTGGCTATGAAACAATTTAAATCAATATCTAGGTTGAGGCCCCTCGGAGCAAGGGACCCCAACCTATATATCCAGCTAGTTTCGTTTTGGGACACAAGTGTAGTTTTATTGCCACCTCGCCAATGATCCCTGACGCAGTCAATCCCGTAGAAGACTAATCCTGTGGGATCCCGGTTATGGACTGCATCAAAGTGGCGGGAGAGATGATGTTTAGGGAACCCTTTCCTGATATTTTTAATATGTTCCCGTATACATACATACAAGGGCCGGGTGGTCCTACCCACATACTGCAATTGGCATGGGCACTCAATGACATAGGTCACATGAGTACTCTGGCAGGTGATTAGTTTCCTAATACGATATTCTTTATGGTCCATCCTGGATCGGAAGGTTTCCCTTTTGCAAGGTTGCTTTTTGCTGACCCTGCATGGTAAACATTTTTGGCATTTATAAAAGCCCCTCATCTCTGGAAATATTTGGGTCAACTTTGGAGGGTTGATGACATTATGCACTAAGTAATCTCTAAGCGTAGGAGCTCTTCTATATACCACCTTAGGTTTATTAGGTAATATATTTGCTAGGATTCTATCCTCTTTTAGGATTGGCCAGTACTTGGTTAAGATATGTTCAAACTCTTTGTATTGGGTATTGAAACCTGTGACAAACACCAGGTCTGTGTTGTTTTTCCCTTTTTTTGGACTTTTTGAACAGCTTTTTCCAATCCATATTTGCTATGTCATTCTTCATCTTAACTAACATGTTTAACTTATATCCTTTCTCCTGGAATCGCTCAATCAAGATGTTCGCTTGTTGTGAATAATCTTCTATGGTAGCACAATTTCTCCTCAATCTTATGAGTTGGCCTTTAGGGATTTCCCTTTCCATCGGGGATGGTGACAGCTGGTGATAGGGATATACCCGTTTCTGTCCGTAGCTTTAAAAAAGGTTTTGGTATGTAAGCTATCATCCCTTTTAAAGATTTAAAGGTCAAGGTACTTGATCTTATGATTATCCCATTTTCCTGTGAAGGTTAAACCATACCTGTTGGTATTTAGATTCTGTAGGAAGTTTTCAAAGGTCTCTGCTGTTCCTTCCCAGAGAATGATTAGATCATCTATATACCTGCGGTACAACTTCAACTGCGGGATCCCTCTGGCATAGATGTATTCTTCTTCCCACATATTCATCAGGAGATTCGCTACACTCGGAGCGTAACATGCGCCCATAGCTACTCCTTTAGTTTGGACGTAGTAGTCTTGATTGTACCAGAAGTAATTACATGACATAGCTAGCTGTAGGCCTTCAAGTATGAAGTCGATCTGTTCTTGTTTCAGAGGGGTTAGCTCATGGAGAGCTTTTTCTACCCCCACAATCCCATCTTGTTGTACGATACTCATATACAAGGAGTTCACATCAATGGTGGCTAATAGCCAATCCTTTGTCCCATTTATGTGTTGTAATTCCTCCAAAAGTTGGGCGCTATCTCTTAGGTATGATTTTCCCATTTTTACCAATGGTTTCAAAAATGTATCTAAATATTCACCTAACCTAGAAAACAGAGTTGATGCCACTAATAGGTCTCCCGGGTGGCTTATGTAATCTCTTGTGTATCTTGGGTGTGTAATAGATAACCAGGGTTTTGGTAGAACTAGAGATCAGATATTCCGCTTCTTTATTGTTGAGAATGCCTATATCCTTCCCCTTTTTGACATAGGCTCTCAATTTCTTTTCATAGCTACGCTTAGGATTCTTATTGAGTTTCTTGTAGGTGTCCTCAACCCGGAGCAGGTTCTCCATCTCTTCCTCATAGTCCCTCTTGTTCAATATCACCAATCCTCCCCCTTTATCTGCGGGTCGTATGACCACTTCCTTTCTTTCTCCCAAGGCTTTTATGGTTTTCCAGACATGTTTGGTTTTATGAGGGGTACACATTTGCAACTTGGCTCTTTCTCAAAGTGGCGATTTCTACAAGTGAAATGCACTTCTGACTCTGCACTTATCACTCATCATCTGACTGTATGATCTGAAAATATCATCTTTGTCCTCCCACAGGTATGCTCCTACTGCTACAGCTCCAGCCAGAATCGCATTAGTGAAATCTGTCTCCTATGTCTCTTAACTCTGGTATGCTCCTACTGCTACAGCTCCAGCCAGAATCGCATTAGTGAAATCTGTCTCCTATGTCTCTTAACTCTGGTATGCTCCTACTGCTACAACTCCAGCCAAAAACTGAAACACTGCTATCTTTTTTTCTTATGTGTCTCTAATAATGCTGGTATGTTATTTTTACTTAACTGTCTGTAGACCTGTCCATATTACAATGCTTTATTATCTCCCTTGTCTTACCCAAAATTATGGCCCTCTGAACTTTAGTGCCCTCTTGCTAGTCTGTTTGTGACTTAAGAATTTTGCCCTATTAACCAGCCAAGCTTTATAACCTCTTGATTGCTAATTGAAATCCGCCCACACCCTACCCCTATCAGTATATATTTAAGCTTCTCTTGGGGGAAGCATTTGCAGGGGGTACACATTTGCAACTTGGCTCTTTCTCAAAGTGGCGATTTCTTCAAGTGAAATGCACTTCTGACTCTGCACTTCAGCGAAGGCACAAATGAAAGGACACAACATAAACACTTTGAAAAACAGCACACAGACATCAGGTGAACTTGTTTACTCCTTTAGCTCTTTTTCCTTGGAACATGCTTTCTCTACCACTGCTTTTAACAACTCTGTCCTCCATCCTAAAACTATCTCTCCTTCACCCCTCTTCTCCCCCCCACAGCATATATATATCACCCCCACTCCTGTCCTGTCCTTATTAGTGCACCCACCAACTCCTGCTAATTCTAAATCCACATACACTAAAAATCTCCAAGACCCTGGGGCATGTCACTTCATATAAATCCCACTCCCATATTACCTCCCTCACCCTCTTGCTTCTCCTAACCTCTGGAGATATATCCCCAAACCCTGGGCCTCCATCATTTAACTGTACCCCATGCACCCATCACCCTGCACCCTCTGGCAGCAGCCGCCGCAATCAACACAATTTAATTCCCATTTCTATTCTTCCCATATCCAGACTCCCTTTCTCTTGTGCCCTTTGGAACTCACGCTCTGTCTGCAACAAGCTCACCTCTCTCCATGACCTCTTTATTGCCAACTCATTTAACCTACTCGCCATTACCGAAACCTGGCTCCACGAATCCGACACTGCATCTTCTGCTGCCCTATCCCATGGTGGTCTTCTCTGGACTCACTCCCCCAGATCCCGCGGACGTAAGGGAGGAGGTGTCGGAATCCTTCTAGCCCCACATAGCACCTTTCAGGTACTTCAGCCACCTCCCTCTCTGTCACTTTCCTCTTTCGAAGCACACTGTATTCGCCTTTTCACTCCAATTTCTCTAAGGATAGCTGTGATCTATAGGCCCCCTGGATCAGTATCAACCTTTCTTGAAGACTTCTCTGCCTGGCTACCCTACTTTATTTCTTCTGAATCCCCACTATCATTCTCGGGGACTTCAACATCCCTATTAATACTAACACTCCTTCCACTTCCAAACTTCTCAGCCTAACATCCTCCTTTGACCTGAAACAGTGGATACATGCTCCAACTCACTCAGAAGGCAATATCCTTGACCTCGTGTTCTCTCACCTTTGCACTCCATGCAACCTCTCTAACTATCCATCCCCTCTCTCTGATCACCACCTTATTAGTTTCACTCTCTCCCTCTCCTTCACCTCCTCTCCCTCCAACCACCTTAAAGTTACCCGCAGAAACCTACGTCATCTCAACCCTTCTCTTCTCTACTCTGCCATCAACAACCTCTACGACAAAATCTCTCCCCTATCCTGCACCAACCTAGCCACTTCTGTGTACAACGCTTCACTTCTAGCCTCACTGAACTCACTTGCCCCCCTCACTACACACAGAATCAAGCCCAGACCCCTTCAACCTTGGCAAACAGATGATACTAGAAGTCTGAAAAAACGTAGTCATGCTCTGGAGCGCCTGTGGCGTAAGACTAAGTCCCAGAGAGATTTCTACCAATATAAGTCTGCCCTCCAAAATACAACTCCAGCCTCCTCTCTGCCAAGCAGACCTATTTTACCACTCATTAGCAACTTATCATCCTGTCCCCGTCAACTCTTCTCCACCTTCAACTCTCTACTTCGTCCTCCACCACCTCCACCCGCCAACTCACTCACTGCACAGGAGATCACCAATCACTTCAAACAGAAGATTGATACTATTCGTGCTGAGATCTCTACTGTGCCTACACCCTCCACGCTTTACACTTCATGCCCACAGGCACAATCATTATTTCCCTCTTTCAACCCCACCACTACAGACGAAGTTGCTAAACTACTTGCTAATGTCCACCTTACCACCTGCCCTTTGGATCCTGTTCCCTCACAAATGCTACGTTCACCCTCTGGCCCTATACTACACTCTCTAACCCACATCTTCAATCTCTCCCTCTCTTCTGGCATCTTCCCTAACTCTCTAAAACATGCACTTGTCAGACCCATACTTAAAAAGCCCTCACTGGACCCATCCAATCTTAACAACCTACGCCCCATCTCCTTGCTCCCCTTCTTATCCAAACTCCTCGAACGTCTGGTCTACAACCGACTGAGCGTCCACCTCGCTGATAATGGCCTTCTCGATCCCCTTCGGTCTGGATTTCATCCTCAACACTCCACAGAAACTGCTCTCCTAAAAATAACAAACGATCTACTAATGGCCAAAACCAATTGACACTATTCTGTACTCCTACTCCTGGACCTCTCTGCTGCCTTTGATACGGTTGATCACCCCCTCCTCCTCAAAAAAACGACACGCCTTTGGTCTCCGTGACTGTACACTTCGCTGGTTCTCTTCCTACTTATCCAACCGCACCTTTAGCGTTTCTTATAACTCTACTTCCTCCTCTCCTCTTCCTTTCTCTGTTGGGGTCCTTCAGGGTTCTGTTCTTGGACCTCTACTATTTTCAATCTACACTGCCTCCCTGGGTCAACTGATAGCCTCCCATGGCTTCCAATACCACCTCTACGCTGATGACACCCAAATCTATTTCTCTACCCCTCAGCTCACTCCCTCTGTCTCCTCACGTATCAGTAATTTACTCTCAGATATATCAGTCTGGATGTCTCACCACTTCCTTAAACTCAATCTAGCCAAAACCGAACTTATAATTCCCCCCCACCCATGCCTCTTCCCCTGATCTCTCTGTCAAAATCGATGGCACAACTATAAGCCCGTCCCCACATGCCAAGGTTCTAGGTGTAGTCCTAGACTCTGAACTCTCCTTCAAGCAACACATCCAATCACTGTCCAAATCCTGCCGCCTCAACCTCCGCAACATCTCCAAAATACGCCCCTTTCCAACCAATGACACAACAAAGCTCTTAATTCACTCGCTGGTCATCTCTCGCCTTGACTACTGCAACTCCCTTCTCATTGGCTTACCTCTACATAGTCTATCACCTCTTCAATCCATTATGAATGCTGCTGCCAGACTCATCCACCTTACCAATCGCTCTGTGTCTGCCACTCCTCTCTGTCAATCCCTCCACTGGCTTCCACTCGGCCAAAGAATTAAATTCAAAATTCTAACAACTACGTACAAAGCCATCCACAATTTCGCCCCCAGCTACATCACTTGCTTAGTCTCTAAATACCAACCTACTCGCTCTCTTCATTCCTCTCAAGACCTCCTGCTCTCTAGCTCCCTTGTCACCTCCTCCCATGCTCGCCTCCAGGCCTTTTCCAAAGCCTCTCCAATCCTATGGAACTCCTTACCCCAATCTGTCCGCTTATCTCCTACTTTATTAGCTTTCAGAAGATCCCTGAAAACCCTTCTCTTCAGAGAAGACTATCCTACCCACACCTAACTGTACTTTTTTTTTTTTCCCATCAGCTCACCCCCCACAGTTATTACCTTTTGTCTCCACTTGACCCTCCCTTCTAGATTGTAAGCTCTAATGAGCAGGGCCCTCTGATCCCTCCTGTATTGATTTGTATTGTAAGTGTACTGTCTGCCCCATGTTGTAAAGCGCTGCGCAAACTGTTGGCGCTATATAAATCCTGTATAATAATAATGATTCCTACGCTTATCCAGTTTCCTTAGGTCATCCTCTACCATTTTTTGGAAGGCTCCCATACATTGGTTCCCTGATGTTGCCGGGTTGAAAATAGAGTTGTTTTTCAATCCAGTATGTACATACAATGGCTCCTTTCTAATCCTTGTGTCTTTATTCGTAAAGAAATGTTTCTTAAGGTTCAGTTTCCGCATAAATTTTTTAAAATCAATATACATCTCAAACTTGTCCAGAGATTTCTCCGGTGCAAACTTAAGTCCTAAATCCAGAATTTTCATTTCATCCTCTGTGAATAAAACATCACTGAGGTTGAAAATACCCTTTCCTAGTGTTCTCGTCTTCACTTTCTTCTTCCCTCCTCTATTTCCTCTGGTCGTCTTCTTCTTTCTTTGGGTTTTTGTGCGTGTCTCATTTCTCTCACATGGTTCCTGTCCTGATCTTCCCTGGGATATCCCCGTTCCATATATGGCTGGTATACTCTTTCCGGAGTCCTGTGTTGTTCTCCTCGGTTTTCTCTTCTGTCCATATTCATTCCTCTCCACCCAGTATTCCTGTAAGCAGGCCGGGTCTTCCATCTCCCCGGTGGTCTGTCTCTTGCCCATCGCTTGGGAAAATCCCTAGGAGGTCTTGGGTCATTCTGATAGTATGTATAGGGGGGTTCCTCGTGGTTGCTCCCATATCAGACCCGCCTATTGTTCCTAAGTGGTGAAAACCTATTCCCAATGGGTACATTGTATCTGGGTGTCTGGGGAGTTCTGTGCCCAGGTTGGTCCTGATAGTGACCATTTCTATTTCTGTATGATGTATCTAGTTGCTGTCTGTATGGGACTCCACCATTTGTTCTAATCCATCATTCCCATCATTCCCACAAAGCCATCATTCCCACAAAAGAATCCAATATGCCTCCACTCCTTTGGATCAGGAAGACTCAATGGACTGACAGACTTAACTTATTGTATTTTCATTCATATTCATACATAGAATCGATCTTCTATAGGTTGGACATAAGTCAACATATGATTTTCTCCTATTTTTCATAATCTGCGGCAGGGTTATATTTCTATAATATATGTGCTACATTTCAGTTAAATCCCAATTTGCTTGTTCCCTAAGTGCGCCTGGGAAATGTTTACTATTAATTGCAGTTCATGACCATAATAATGGTTAGAACAGTAGCTTATTGCAAAAAACATGGCATAAGCATGTTCACTTTTGGGGTTTTCTGTGGACTGGAAATTCAAGGATCCGTCTATCTTCACCTTATAACCCCATTCTCACCCTTAGTCATAATAGATAAATAAAAAATAAGTCTTAATACAGTTATACAATATAATACCTTCATATTGTCAATATATAACTATTAAATAGTTAAAATAAGTTTAGAATGGGGTAGTAAATGCTAAATTCGCAACTGCAATATTTAGATGCCACCTCATAGTTGTTTAGAGAATTTATCTCTTAATATAAGTTAACCTTATTTTTTAATTCCCACCCACACCATTACCTGACTGACATCTTAATTGTTAAACCAGTTAAATCAACAAGCTAAAAATCTGCAGTAAATACCTCAGATTGAATAACATAGTAATTCATTAACTACCTGCAACCCAATATTATAAGCATCGTTTAGATGCTTTTATTATGGGGCTTTTTTCCAGCATGCGGATGATCCGTGTGCCTTCCTTGGTCTACCTCGTTCACCCACATATTTTCAGTGGGAGTCTGACGTAGGAGATTTTTTCCCCTGATAGGGTTATATATTCCCTATCACGGGTCACTTTTGAATCTTCAGAAACATCATATGTCTTTAATAAAAATGTACCTTCTAACCTTTTTTGTTTCCATTTTCTCTTTTTCTTCTACCTTAGACTCCAATGGATTCCTCTTCTCTCTCATATTCTTCACGTTTACACAGGTCGCTCCACTAAACCAGACTTGTATACTTTTTAGTAAGTTTTTTCCTCTTAATCTGTTACCATGGCACCGATAATTATTATATATCCCTGAATGTTCAGGGTATAAATATACCACAAAAAAGGACCAAAGCAATTCACACCTTTCACATGTGGAGGGCACACATAGTATGCTTACAAGAGACCCATTTTACCAAAAACTCTACACCTAAATTTATGTATCTCCAAAATTTTACGGCATCTGCCAACACCAAACAGAGGGGAACCCTTATAGCATTCCACCGGTCCACCCCTTTCACTTTATTATCAGAAATTAAGGATCCAGAAGGACGATACATAATACTACTAGGACATATAATAGATACGGCAGTTACAATTGTTTCATACTATGCTCCAAATAAACAACCATCATCTTTCATGTCACATCTTTTACAAGTGGTGAATGAACTAAAATTGGAACGGTGATCATGGATGGAGATTCTAATCATGTTCTCCTCCCATTTCTCAACAAATCGCCATATACCCCACAAAGAACCTTGACCAAATTGTCTTTCTCCCAACTCCTGTCTAAGTACAACTTGGTTGATACTTGGAGAATAAGTAACCTGACAAGGAAAAGATTCACATATTTTTCACATCCTCACCAAGCTTTCACCCGTATTGACCATATTTTCCTAACCATTGGTATGATACCAGAGATACTTGCATCTGATATAATCCCCATCTCATGGTCTGATCACAATGCGGTGTATACGACTATAGCCTCCAGTATACCAAAAGCGCATGATCCAACTTAGTACCTACCAGATATTATGCTCAAACACCCGCTTCAATGCCAAAGAGTTGAATAGGCTTACTACACAACAATACACCAGACATTTCCCCCCTGACTCTCTGGGAAGCCCACAAACCAGTATTACCTGGTGCAATACAGAGACAAATGGCTTTGTTCAAAAGGGAACGGCAAACTCTTGCTCGGAAATTAGAAAAACAATTTAATGCAGCATCCATAGCTTTTCAAGATAACCCTTCTTTGATTACAAAATCTCAATTTGAAAAAACACGCCTAGAATACGAATTACGACATCATTTTTACATAAAATCCAATAAACCATGCACATACCTAGCGAGAGCACTAAATTCAATAAATAAATAATTCAAACCAATCCATTAAAATTGTCAAAAGATTGCTACACTTGTAACCCAGTCAAAATTGTTCATAAATTCAAAACCCACCTCGCATCTTTATATGAATCAACTGAGGATTTCAATATCACCGACGCTGACTCTTTCTTCTCCAATATTACCTTACCAGAATGATCTCATGACCACAAAAAATTCCTAGAAGAACCTATAAAAACTGAAGAAGTAGCTGACTCCATTAAAGATTTGAAAATAAATAAAAGGCCGGGTCCTGATGGATACTCGGCGTTATATTATCGTACGTTTACAGAACTTCTGATCCCCTGTATTAGCTAAGGCATTTAATGTACTGTAATGCCCCGTACACACGGTCGGATTTTCCAACGGAAAATGTGTGATAGGACCTTGTTGTCGGAAATTCCGACCATGTGTAGGCTCCATCACACATTTTCCATCGGATTTTCCGACACACAAAGTTTGAGAGCAGGATATAAAATTTTCCGACAACAAAATCCGGAGTCGGAAATTCCGATCGTGTGTACACAAATCCGACGGACAAAGTGCCACGCATGCTGAGAATAAATAAAGAGATAAAAGCTATTGGCCACTGCCCCGTTTATAGTCCCGACGTACGTGTTTTATGTCACCGCGTTCAGAACGATCAGATTTTCCGACAACTTTGTCTGACCGTGTGTATGCAAGACAAGTTTGAGCCAACATCCGTCGGAAAAAATCCTAGGATTTTGTTGTCGGAATGTCCGAACAAAGTCCGACTGTGTCTACGGGGCATTAGACTGCCACTCTTTCAAACAAGAATCACTAACGGCTATTTTATGTATGATCCCAAAACCTCTTTCTGATATTACCTCCTGCATAAATTATCACCCCATCTCTCTGTTGAATCTAGATATTAAACTGTTAGAAAAAATTTTAGCTAAACGCCTTAACCAATTCATAAGTAAATTATTACACAGAGATCAAGTAGGCTTCATGCCGAATAGACAAGCGGGTGACAATGTGCGCAGGGCGGTACTTCTGGTACAATTTGCTAAAAAACAAGAAATTCCTTCCTGTTTTCTATCCCTGGATATCAAACGGGCATTTGATACGGAGTCGTGGTCATACTATTTGAGACTGGTGCAAAAAAGAGTAGCAACATTTGTCTGGGGAACTTCAAAACCACGCATACCTGCTCACACATTCTATATATCTAGACCCAATGGAGGCCTTGGTTTCCCTAACTTTAACAACTATTACAAAGCCGCTCATTTAGCCAGTATATCCAAATATCACACAAAACAGGAAATTCCATTATGGGTATTAATAGAAGCATCGGAATGTGACCCATTATCTATTTCAAATTTATTATGGCTCCAAACCAAAGATCGTCGTGAACTATGTAATCCCATAACAAAACATTTTCTATCCCTTTGGGATAGTCTAAAAATGAAATATCGGCTACAATCAAAACACAACCCCCTTTCTCAAAAATCCAGGCTTTTACCCGGCCTGGATTTATCCTAAATCCTTTAAAGCCTGGTCAACATCTGGAATCCTAACTCTCTATGATTTTGTCATCTCTAAATCCTTTTTATCCTTCCCGGAACTCAGGGAAAAATATGATTTACTGCAATCAGAACTGTTCAGTTGCCTCCAAATTAAAAATTTCTTCACACCTCTTATAAATATTGAAACGTCCTTGTCGCACCTTTCCAGTTTTGAATCAATGTGTAAAAAAGACCCACTTGCCAAAGGAATGATCTCATCTCTCTATACTCAACTTCTGACAAACTCTAAGTCTGACAATCCAACCTACGTTCAGAAATGGGAGGAAGATTTAGGATTCCTCGCCCAATATTGTGTCAATGGAAACAAATTATAAAGTACTAACCCGCTGGTACCTTGTACCTGCAAGAGTGGCTAAATACGCACCCACTCACTCAGCTCTCTGTTTTAGGGGTTGTTCAGACTTAGGCACTCATCTACATACATGATGGTCCTGTTCCATCGCCCAATCTTTTTGGAAAGAAATTTTTTAATTAGCCTCAGTAATGTTCTAAACTTCGGTACAACCGGACCCATTCACAGCACTACATAATTTGAAGCCAGAATTTCTAACATCCTCCCAATTTAAGCTTTTTGTCGAACTTTCAACAGCTGCTAAGCAAACAATAGTGAAAGTGTCGAATTACTAATGCTGGCTGAAACTAAAAACAGAATGCATACTGCGATGTCTCACGCCAAAATGACAGCTATTGATAACAAGCAAATCCCACAATTCAAAAAAATATGGAATCCATGGATAAAGTACCATTTACCACCAAGTTTTAACGATTCAGTCCTTTTGCCATGGTAACTGATTAATCGATTTTAGAAATTACTCTTCCATCTACTTTCTGAATAACTATCTTGCATACTATACTGCTGCCCAGTCCGACCTTGTGAGCCTTCTCTTTGTCTTATATCTTTCCTTTCTTCCTCTCTCTTTCTGTTCTTTTTTTATTTTCTTTTTATTTCATTTTATTAATCCTCTTATTTAAATATATAGGCTCTATATCAGAATGCATTTGCTATATACGCTTATAGTTTAACTGTTATAACCATTTGTAGTTTGAATAGATCTTTTCTCAATGACAGATTAAATGAGTTAAATAATGATTTTGGTTATGTGAAACAGATTGTTTCTAAGAAGACATTCCATGTCACCTGTTTATTTATATTTTACATTTTATTACTCAATATAGAGCTTACTCAATTGTATAATTATTTTTACCCTTGAATAAGTAAGTAATGTATCTTTTAATTTGATGTGTAATCAATAACCCTTTTTGACAAGAAAAGTTGATTAGTCCAACTTAATTCCAAAAGATGTGCCCGGAGCCCTCCAGAAGCAAGCTATAATTTTAATTCCTCTATCAGAGACAATGGGGGTGATTTACTAAGATGAATGCGCTACGCCAAATCTTTCAATACATTACAAAGAACAGAGAAGTGTTTCTAAACTCAATAAATTAATATTTTCAGATCTTGATCTTTAAAGGTGACCAAACACTGCAATCAGTTAGATCTTAAAAAAATAGATTTAGTGCAAGAGCCTGTTTGATTTCATATAATTGTTCAATTGCGTCTTCCAATTTTGCCGAAATATTGAGTTGTACAGAGATTGGCCAATCAGATTGCATGACCATCTTAAGTGCCAATTTTGGAATGTAGATGTGCCATGACCCACTTGTATTTTCCTAAAAATATTTCTTGGGCATTATACAAGGCACATGAGAAACCACCTTTTTTTCAAGACATGCTAGAGTGATCAGGAATCTTCAAACTATGGCTCTCCAGCTGTTGCGGAACTACACATCCCATGAGGCATTGTAAAACTCTGACAATCACAGACATGACTAGGCATGATGGGAATTGTAGTTCCTGAACAACTGGAGGGCCGTAGTTTGAAGACCGATGTGCTAGACCATTATTATGCCTCCAGAATTGGGAGTGTGGCATCTACCCAACTTCTCTCTGCTGGGGGACACAAGAAAATGGGCCGCTGGTTCGAATCCCGCCCGTGACATCTGCATGGAGTTTGCATGCCCTGTCCCTGCATGGGTTTCCTCAAGGTACTCAAGGTTCCTCCCACACTCTAAAAACATGCTGGTAGATAAATCGGATCCTGTCTAAATTGGCCCTAATATGTATGAATGTGTGTTACACAAACACCACTCCATGTTAAAAAAAAAAAATAATTTTCTTTATTTGCAAATAAGGATCATCTCTTCCTCAGAGAACAGTGAGCAGGGCATGGTGGTGAAAAGAAATTAGCAGCAGTGCAAGCAACTTCCTATAGGGACGTGATGTCATTCCTGTGTGCTGGTCACCGCCTCCGGGAACCAGATATGCGCCATCGTTACATACCTCCATGCACACAGCAGTTGCGCATCTCACACACACATAGTAAAACAAGAAGTGAGGGTAAAACCCTACCATTGTCTTTCCTTGGGGACACACAGGTCAATCTAAATAGCTTCCCTATTAGGTAAATTGCACTCTAGCATTTTGCTCTGTACACCCCAAATTATTAGGTATCTTGGACTTTGGGGTTTATTTACTAAAGGCAAATCCACTTTGCACTACAAATGCACTTGGAAGTGCAGTTGCTGGAGATCCGAGGGGGACATGCAAGGAAAATAAAACAGCATCTTTGCTTCTACATGATTGGATGATAAAGTCACCAGTGCTTTCCCTGAGATTTACAGCGAGTACACTTGTATTGCAGAGGTTATTTGCCTTTAATAAACCCCAAAATACCTAATAATTTGGGGTGTACACAACAAAGTACTAGAGTGCAATTCGCCTAATGGGGACACTAGTTAGATTGACCTGTGTGTCCCCAAGGAAAGACATTGGTAGGGTTTTAACCTCACTTTCTGTTTGGCTGTGACAGGAAGTGAAGCCAATTTTCAGAAAAGGGACAGAAAACAAAACCTAAAAAAGACAAGCAGGGGTTCTAACACTCACTTGGTTTCCCTCAAATGCCCACAATTAGAATGGGATTGTCTTGAGCTGGATTTTAGCTCAGTGCTCTAAATCAGTGCTTCTCAACCACCCTGTCCCCCCTACCCCCAACGGGCCATGTTTGCAGGTTTCCCTTCATCTTTCACAGGTGCTTTAAATCACAGTCAATGGCTTGGTATTTTGGACAGCTATTTTAGCTAAGATAAATTCCCAAAACATGGCCTGTTGGGGGTACTTGAGGATTGAGGCTGAGAACCACTGCGCTAAAATGGAAAATTGAATACTTACCTCTAGGGATGAGCCGAACACCCCCCCCCCCCCCAGTTCGGTTCGTGGCAGAACATGTGAACGGACCGAAAGTTTGCGCGAACATTCGAACACCGTTAAAGATTATGGGACCCGAACATGAAAAATCAAAAGTGCGAATTTTAAAGGCTAATATGCAAGTTATTGTCCTAAAAAGTGTTTGGGGACCTGGGTCCTGCCCCGGGGACATGTATCAATGCAAAAAAAAGTTTTAAAAACGGCCGTTTTTTCGGGAGCAGTAAATTTAATAATGCTTAAAGTGAAAAAATAAAAGTGAAATATTCCTTTAAATATCGTGGGGGGTGTTTATAGTATGCCTGTAAAGTGGCACGTGTTTCCTCTGTTTAGAACAGTCCCTGCACAAAATGACATTTCTAAAGGAATAAAAGTCATTTAAAACTGCTTGCGGCTGTAATGTAATGTCGGGTCCCGGCAATATGTATGAAAATTAGTGAGAAAAACAGCATGGGTACCCCCCCCAGCCCATTACCAGGCCCTTTGGGTCTTGTATGGATATTAAGGGGAACCCCGCACCCAAATTTAAAAAAAAAAGCGTGGGGCCCCCAGGCCCTATATACTCTGACCAACAGTATACAAGACAGGGACTGTAGGTTTGTTCTTATGTATAATCTGTTTGTAATTTGGAACAGGTACATTTTGTAAGTATAGCTCCAGCCAAAAAAAATTTTTAAGCTTTTTGGATAACATAGGGAAGGGTAATCACCACATTTGTTTTGCTGTCTGCGCCCCTGTTCAGAAGATTTCACCTCACTTTCCGTCCCAATGACAAATGGATTTTGAAAATTTTGGGTTATTAGGGAAACAAGGATTGGTGATAAAGCATCAGTGGAGACACCTTTTTCCCATATTAACTCTTACAGGAGAGAATTTCCGTTCCTAGGGGTAGAGGGGTTCCTCTCCCTTCCTGTTGTCTCCCTCCGTTTGTAAGTAGGAGTCGTTTGTAAGTCGGATGTTTGAAAGTAGGGGACCGCCTATATATACTATACAGCCTGCCCTATATACTCTGCAGAAAATTGGGTCTTAGGTGTTGGTGGTACCAGAACACTGTAAGCCCTCACAGTTACTCTTGGTGGGCACTGGAATGGGCCCTGCTGTGAAATATTATATCAAGAATTGTAATTACAGGGCAGAAAAATTGGGCCTTTGGTGGTGGTGGGGCCACAACACTGTAAGCCCTCACAGTTACTCTTAGTGGACGCAGGAACGGGCCCTACTGTGAAGTATTATATCAAGAATTGTAATTACATGCCACTGTTAAACAGGGGAAAAAAAATGGGCCTTTGGTGGTGGTGGACTGATGGTGGTGCCACAACACTGTAAGCCCTCACAGTTACTCTTGGTGGGCGCAGGAACGAGCCCTGCTGTGAAATATTACAGCAAAAATTGTAATTACATGCCTCTGTTGAACAGGGGCAGAAAAATTGCGCCTTAGACACTGGTGGTGGTGCCACAACACTGCAACCCCTCACAGATACTCTAGTTGAGCGCAAGAACGAGCCCTGCTGCAAAATATTACAGCAAAAATTATAATTATACACCCCTGTTAAACAGGGGCAGAAAAATTGGGCCTTTGGCACTGGTGGTGGTGCCCTGAAACAAAATGTTCTTAGAAGCTATCAACATGAACATTGAGGAGGAATAGGATAGTCACTCAGCATAACAGGATAGTCACTCAGCATAGGCAATCTTCAAGGGATCTCACATTCATAGAAAAATTAATCGGTTACATCAGCATCAGGTGCTTGGTAGCTGATGATTAGGGATGAGCCGAACACCGGTTCGGTTCGCACCAGAACCTGCTAACGGACCGAAAGTTCACGCGAACTTTAGAACCCCATCTATGGGACTCGAACATTCAAAATTAAAAGTGCTAATTTTAAAGGCTAATATGCAAGTTATTGTCCTAAAAAGGGTTTGGGGACCCGGGTCCTGCCCCAGGGGACATGTATCAATGCAAAAAAAAGTTTTAAAAATGGCTGTTTTTTCGGGAGGAGTGATTTTAATGATGCTTAAAATGAAAAAAAAAAAGTGAAATATTCCTTTAAATATCGTACCTGGGGGGTGTCTATAGTATGCCTGTAAAGTGGCGCGTGTTTCCCGTGCTTAGAACAGTCCCTGCACAAAATGACATTTTTAAAGGAATAAAAGTCATTTAAAACTGCTTGTGGCTTTAATGTAATGTCGGGTCCCGGCAATATGGATGAAAATCAGTGAGACAAACGGCATGGGTACCCCCCCCAGTCCATTACCAGGCCCTTTGGGTCTTGTATGGATATTAAGGGGAACCCCGCACCCAAATTAAAAAAAGGAAAGGCGTGGGGCCACCAGGCCCTATATACTCTGAACAGCAGTATACAGGCGGTGCAAGCAAGACAGGGACTGTAGGTTTGTTATTAAGTAGAATCTGTTTGTAATTTTGAACTGGTACATTTTTAAACTGTAGCTCCAGCCAAAAAATCTATTTTTAAGCTTTTTGGAAAACATAGGGAAGGGTTATCACCTCTGTAACATTTGTTTTGCTGTCTGTGCACCTCTTCAGAAGATTTCACCTCACTTTCTGTCCCAATGACAAATGTTTTTTGAAAATTTGGGGGTTTTAGTGAACAAGGATTGGTGATAAAGCATCAGTGAAGAGGAGACACGTTTTTCCCATATTAACTCTTACAGGAGAGAATTTCCCTTCCTAGGGGTAGATTTCATCTCACTTCCTGTTGTCTCCTTCTGTTTGCAAGTAGGAGTCGTTTGCAAGTTGGATGTTTGAAAGTAGGGGCCTGCCCTATATACTCTGCAGAAATTGGGGCCTTATGCCGTGTACACACGGGCGGACTTTTCAACCGGACTGGTCCGACAGACTTTCCAGCAGACTTTCGATGGACTTTTGACGGACTTCTGATGGACTTTTTAACAAACGGACTTGCCTACACACGATCACACCAAGTTGATAGCCAGTAGCCAATAGCTGCCCTAGTGTCATTTTTTTCTGTCAGACTAGCACACAGACGAGCGGATTTCTGGGTCTGGCGGAGTTACGATGTAAAGATTTGAAGCATGTTCCAAATCTAAAGTCCATCAGATTTGCGACTGGAAAAGTCAGCTGAAGGTACGGTGAAGCCCACGCACGATCGGATTGTCCGCCGGATTTGGTCCGTCGGCGTCCGTCGGACCAGTCCGGTCGAAAAGTCTGACTGTGTGTACGCTGCATTAGGTGTTGGTGTTGCCACAACACTGTAAGCCCTCACAGTTACTCTTGGTGGGTGCAGGAATGGGCCCTGCTGTGAAATATTAGATCAAGAATTGTAATTACATGCCGTTGTTGAACAGTGGTAGAAAAATTGGGCCTTTGGTGGTTGTGGTGGTGCCACAACACTGTAAGTCCTCAAAGTTACTCTTGGTGGGCGCTGGAATGGCCCCTGCTGTGAAATATTATATCAAGAATTGTAATTACATGCACCTGTTGAACAGGGGCAGAATAATTGGGCCTTTGGTGGTGGTGGTGCCACAACACTGTAAGCCCTTACAGGTACTCTTGGTGGGCGCAGGAATGGGCCCTGTTGTGAAATATTAGATCAAGAAACAGGGGCAGAAAAATGGGCCTTAGACACTGGTGCCACAACACTGCAACCCCTCACAGATGCTATAGTTGGAGCGCAAGAATGAACCCTGCTGCAAAGTATTGCATCAAAAATTTTAATTATACGCCCTTGTTAAACAGGGGCAGAAAAATTGGGCCTTGGGCACTGGTGCTGCTGCCACAACACTGCAATCCCTCACAGATACTATAGTTGGAGCGCAGGAATGAGCCCTGCTGCAAAGTTTTGCATCAAAAATTGTAATTACACGCCCTTGTTAAACAGGGGCAGAAAAATTGGGCCTTGGCCACTGGTGGCAGTGCCCAGAACTAAAAATGTTCTTACAAGCTATCAGCATGAATATTGAGCATAACAGGATAGCCACTCAGAATCAGCAAAGGCAGTCTTGAAGGGATCTCACATTTAAAAAAAAAAACAATCGGTTGCATCAGCATCAGGTGCTTGGTAGCTGGTGATCCAAGACTGATTCATTTTTATAAAGGTCAGCCAATCAACCGATTTGGTGGACAAGTGCACCCTGTGATCGGTTACAAAGCCTCCAGCAGCACTGAATATGCGTTTCGAAAGAATGCTGGATGCAGGATAGGCCAGTAGCTCAATTACATAATGTGCAAGCTCTGGCCAGTGATCCATCCTCAAGACCCAGTAACCCAGAGGATTTTTGGTGGGAAAGGTGTCCAAGTCTGATCTTGCCCCTAGGTAATCCTGTACCATGTGAATCAGACGCTGGCGATGGTTGCTGGAACCAATCAGACCTTGGGGCTGCGGACTAAAAAATTGTCTGAATGCATCGGTCAGACGGCCACCTTCTCCACCGCTCCTTCTGTGACTGACCGAAGCCTCAGCAACGCCTTGTCCAGGAGGACCAGGAAATTGTAACCTTCCAGGCTCTGGAAACGCATTGCACAAACCATTCTGCAAGGCCTCCTGAAGATGTTTCATCCTCTGCTCCCTCTGCGACAGCAAGATAAGGTCCGCAACCTTACCCTTGTAACATGGATCAAGGAGGGTTGCCAGCCAGTAATCATCCCTCCCCTTGATACGACGAATACGAGGATCCTGCTGCATGCTTTGCAGGATTAGGGAGGCCCTGCAGCGTAGGTTTGCTGAGGCATTCCGTCCAGAGTCCTTTGGGTCACTAAGGACGACATGATCCACAGCCACCTCCTCCCAGCCACGTACAAGTCCATGGGTTTCTTCAGACTGTATATGATACCTTGAAGACTGCTGCTGATGCTGAGTGCCAGGCTCCACCTCCATGCTGACACAATCCTCCTCCTCATCCTCTTCCTGTGTGATCAGCGGGCACGCAGGAACACTGTCTGGATAAAGGAGGCCTTGAGAGGTAGTAAGTAAGTCCTCCTCTTCCTCCCTCTGTTCTGCCTCCCTCTGTCCATTATTCCACGCAGCGTGTGCTCCAACAGGTGGACAAGAGGGACAGTGTCACTGATGCATGCACTGTTACTGCTCACCATCCTCGTGGCCTCCTCAAATGGTGACAGGACAGTGCATGCATCCCTAATCATAGCCTACTGGTGTGGGGAATAAAAACAAGGCTCCCCTGACCCTGTCCTGGTGCATAGTCGCATAGGTACTCATTGATGGCCCTCTGCTGTGTGTGCAGCCTCTGCAGCATGGCCAACGTTGAGTTCCACCTGGTGGGCATGTCACAGATTAGGCGGTTCTTGGGCAGGTTAAATTCCTTTTGGAGGTCAGCCAGCCAAGCACTGGCATTATAAGACCTGTGGAAATGCACACAGACTTTCCTGGCCAGCCTCAGGACATCCTGTACCTGCCCAAGAACTGCTGCACCACCAAGTTAAGGACGTGAGCCAAACAGGGCACATGGGTCAGTTGTCCCTGTCGGAGGGCGGAGAGGAGGTTGGTGCCATTGTCTCAAACCACCATACCTGGCTTAAGCTGGCATGGTGACAACCACCTCTGAACCTGCCCCTGCAGAGCTGACAGAATCTCTGCCCCAGTGTGGCTCTTGTCCCCCAAGCACACCAGCTCAAGCCCTGCATGGCATCTTTTTGCCTGTGTGCTTGCGTAGCCCCTTGAACGCCTACGGAGCACTGCTGGTTCCGAGGACAAATCAGCACAGGAAGAAGCCATGGAGGAAGAAGAGGAGGGGGTGGAGGAGAGAGGTGTGGCAGAATCACCACTAGTAGAATTTTGGAGGTGTGGTGGTGGAACAACCTCCAACATTACTGCACCCTGTCCTGCATCCTTCCCAGCTACCAGAAGAGTCACCCAGTGCGCAGTGAAAGATAAATAACGTCCCTGTTCATGCCTGCTAGACCATGAGTCAGCGGTAATATGCACCTTACCACTGACAGCCTTGTCCAGCGAGGCCAAGACATTGCCTTCCACATGTCGGTAAAGAGCCGGAATCGCCTTCCGTGAGAAAAAGTGGCGTTTGGGAACCTGCCACTGAGGAACCGCACATTCCACAAACTTACGGAAGGGGGCAGAGTCTTACAACTGAAAAGGCAGCAGTTGAAGTGCTAGCAATTTAGCCAAGCTAGCATTTAACCCCTGGGCATGTGGATGGCTGGGAGAGAACTTCTTTCGGCGGTGCAGTAGCTGGGGCAGGGAAATTTGCCTGGTACAATTTGACGTTGGTGTACCGATAGCAGATTGCCCGCAAGTAGTTGGCTGTGACACACCTAATTCTACACCTTCATTCCTCTCAGTGCAGGTTTCAGAGCGGATTGAAGGTGTAGTGGGGTTGTAGATCCCAGCTGATGAGGAGCAAGGAGAGGTCCGCTTTGTTCTTTGGTGTGGATTTTTTAGGTACGCTTGCCAATGAACTGCATGGCAGGTCGACATATGTCTGGTCAAGCATGTGGTGCCTAAGCGGGTGATGTGTTGGCCACACGAGATACGCTTGAGATATATGTTGCAAATAGCAGCAGTGGGATCTGATGCACTCGTCTCAAAAAAGCCCACACCAAAGAACTTTTGGAATAACGCACAGAGACAGCAGCGCCCTGCACATGCGGAGCTCTGCGGTGTGATTCAGTCAGTGTGCTGCCCTTAAGCTTGCCCCTGGAGGGCATCCTGCCTCGTTGGAGATGTGCCTCCTCCTCCTCCTCTCTTCTATCAGGCACCCACGTGGAGTCAGTGACTTCCTCATCATCCCCTCCCTCCTCATCACTGGAGCAAAGCTGCAGCTAGGGGAACATGACTGCCAGATTGATGTCCTTCTTCGGCACCCCCTCTCTCTGGGCTCATGTTACTACCTTCCTCTAGCTGGGTACCATCATCGAAGCCTTCAAAATGCTGAGCATCCTCCTGGAGCATGTACCCAACACTGTGGTCAAACAGTTCGGGGGACACCTCAGGAGGACATGGTGGGGCCGCGTTGGCAGCTGCTTTGCCAGACAAAGTACCCTGAGCCTGGGTGAGAGAGGATGAGGAGGATGACTGTCTGCCTCTCCTTGTTGGCCTTCCAGACATACTAATGGCCTGCAGTGAGATGTAGCTGCACAAAGCTGGGATGTGTATATATATATATATATATATATATATACTGATCCTGCAGCTAGCAGAATCAACTGCCTGCCTTTAGTATTAGTAGTATGAGAACACCAGCAATTGTCTTCAGGTAGCTTTAGGTGCACACTATGCAGAGGACACAGTACACTAACTGTAAATACTGCAGCTGCCTGCCTGTGGTATTAATAGGATCAGAACAACAGCAATTTTCTTCAGGTAGCTTTAGGTGCACACTGTGCAGAGGACACAGTACACTAACTGTAAATACTGTAGCTTGCCTGCCTTTAGTATTAATAGGATAAGAACAACAGCAATTGTCTTCAGGTAGCTTTAGGTGCACACTGTGCAGAGGACACAGTACACTAACTGAAAATACTGTAGCTTCCTGCCTGAGGTACTAATAGGATCAGAGTAACACAAGAACACTAGCAATTTTCTTCAGGTAGCTTTAGGTGCAAACTGTGCAAAGGAAGGACACAGTACACTAACTGTAAATACTGTAAAAACACCTGCTTGCCTGTCAGTAGGAAGAGAATAACAGGAAGGGATATAGCTAAACTGAATACAGTGTGTGTATGTGTATATATATATATATATATATATATATATACACACACACAACACCTAGCCTAGGATGCATATATATATATATATATATATATATATATATATACACAATACACTGTAAGTGCAGCTAACTGACTCGCCTGCCTACTCTATCTAACTTAAATCAAATGACACTGTCTCTCTGTCTATCTCTCTCCGCCGCAACACACTACACCGCAGGCGGCCTTATATAGTGTGTGGTGTGGGGCTTTGGCCAATTACAACTCTCTGTACAGACGGCGCTGTGATTGGCCAAGCTTGCGGGTCATAGTGCATGCTTGGTCATTCATAGTGCATGCGGGTCATTTACTGCGGCATCGCAGTGCATTGCTGGCTGATGATTATCAGCCAGCAATGCACTGCGATGCCGCAGTGAATTATGGGCCGTAACGTGCCACTCGAATTTGGCACGAACGGCCCATAACGTTCGCAATTCGACGAACGGTCGAACAGACGATGTTCAAGTCGAACATGGGTTCAACTCGAACTCGAAGCTCATCCCTACTGGTGATCCAAGACTGATTCATTTTTATGAAGGTGAACAGATCAACTGAGTCTGTGGACAGGCGCACTCTGTGATCGGTTACAAAGCCTCCAGCAGTACTGAATGTGCGTTCAGAAAGAACGCTGGATGCAGGACAGGCCAGTAGCTCAATTGCATATTGTGCAAGCTCTGGCCAGTGATCCATCATCAACACCCAGTAACCCAGCGGATTTTCGGTTGGAAAGGTCTCCAAGTCTGATCTTGCCTCTAGGTATTCCTGCACCATGTAAATCAGACTCTGGGGGGCGTGGCTTGACGGCTCGTGCGGATGGCTGCCTAGATCCACAGCTCCGCAGTATACCCAGCCACAGCGACATATACAGCGGCTCCAGAGAAGGAGAAACCACCCCACAAGCAGCCTAATTGTCCCTACACAGCAAGCGACCATGCTGAAGAGGAGGAAAACATCCACACTCCCCAGGAAACTGACTGATTTCTACCCCTCATCCAGCCTGACGAGTGGCCAAAATGGCGCCAGTAACGGCTGGGAAACAACAGCGCAGCTCTCCTCCTCACATCTCAGCCAGAGCCCCGCGCTGTCTCCGGAGCGTCACCAACCCTCTGACTCACAGGGTGAGTGTTCTCCCCCTAACTCACCCACGACATCCAGCCCTGCCAAGACTAGGCTCAGAACAGCTGAGCCTCAGCAGTCCCTACCTGTCACAACTCCCTGCTTGTTCTCTCCCTCCCCTCCGCAGCAATCATCAGTGTTAGATGCCTTTCCTGCCTCAGACCAGCCATTGTCTGAGAGCACTAGGAAGAATATGTTGCTTTCTCTGAGGCAAACACTGTACAATGATCTATCTACTGCTGTCTCCTCTTTATCCATATGACTAAACCAGCATGACCAAGCTATTACACGAATGGAGACTAAAATGGGAGACATGCTCTCTGCTCATAATGAGCTGGTGGATGGCTTTGCGGATCATGACGATGAACTACAACTAATCAATCTGAAGCTCGCAGATTTGGAAGACCGTTCCAGACAGAATAATATCAAATTTCACAATATCCCAGAGTCAATCCAACCATCTGATCTGAAACAATTTCTGCAATCCCTGATGCGGACCCTTTTGCCTGACCTGACAACTCGTGACATGGAAATTGACAGGGCACACAGACTCTCCAAACCATCTCACCTCCCTGCTTCCACCCCCAGAGATGTTTTGGCCCACATCCATTTTTTCACTGTAAAAGAAAAAGTTATGTACGCTGCCAAACGAGCGACAAGACTCCCTGACCCTTTCACTAATATCGCACTGTATGCTGACTTGTCCAAAACTACAATGGAAAATCGCAGACAGTTGGCGACTATAACAAAAGCGCTCCAGAACCATAAAATCCCCTATAAATGGGGCTTCCCTACTAAACTACTCATTACGCATCAAAGCAAAACTCACGTAGTGTGCACCTTACCTATGGGACTCACACTTCTGAGAAAATGCCATATCATCCCAGAGGAAACACCGCACCCTTCAGATCAACTTCCAATCCTCATGGAAACCGGAGGAGACCCTCCAAATGCCTGACAGCCACATCCTATATCCTTCTCTACACACGCCTAATGGCTGGGAAACTGCAGCGCCCTTATCCAGTACCTGCCTGCCTGTTAAGAGATCCCTGTCCCACGTTGTGGACGTAAGTTCTCTTGCCCCCACTGCCTGTTTCCAGTAGTATCTGCACATTGAGCCCGGACACCTTCTGTTTTTTTTTCCTTTTTGTTTCTGGGCTCTCCCTTTTTAAACAAACACCCTTTACCCAAACCCGGCACCAGTCAATCACCACCCACCTCTCCATCAAGCTACACCCGGAGCCCTATTCCTTTACATAAGTGACAACCCCCTCTATCCTTACCATTTAGAGCCGGACTAGCGGATTGTTCCACGCCTACTGCTCACCACCTTCACCTGAGGTCTACCCACACTACCTTTAATTTCCCGGAATGGCTTTCAAAATAGTCTCTATTAACGCAAGGGGCTTAAACTCCCTGCAGAAAAGATCTGCGCTTCTCAGAGAGGCCAACACCCAAAAAGCCGATATCCTCTTCGTCCAAGAGACCCATTTTGCCTCTGCTAAAACTCCCAGATTTGCCCTAAAAAATTACGACCAGATTTTTTCAGCTTCAGGCCAGAAGAAGAAAAATGGAGTCTTCACTGCCATACGGAACACACTACAATTTAAACTGCATCAATCCTTTGCAGACCCCCATGACCGTTTCCTGATTCTTCTATGTGACATTAATCAAGTCACCTACACCCTGATCAACGTCTATGGCCCAAACAAACAGCAACTACGATTCCACAACCGACTCTACAAGAAAATTACATGACTCCGGAAGGGGAGGCTTCTTATGGGAGGAGACTTCAACATCATTGGAGACTCCACACTTGACAAAACGTCCGAGACTAGAAACCGCCGAACTGTTCTGAACCCCTTTCTTCAAGCCAACGACCTTTACGATCCGTGGAGATGCCACCATAGCAACGAGCGGGACTTTTCATATTTCTCCTCTTCTCAACTCTCATACTCCCAAATCGACTTCTTTATTGTTGACAAAATCACCCTCCAGGACGTGACGAAATCCGAAAATGGAACCATCTCATGGTCGGACCATGCACCCATCTCCCTTACTGTGGGAAATTGCAGACCTAAGGCGACCAGATTATGGAGACTTGACGCCTCCCTCATCTCCGACCCAAACATTGTTCAGAAACTCAATACTGAGCACCTCTCTTATTTTCAAACGAACAACCAACCGGACACTGATAGGTTTGTACTTTGGTCAGCATATAAAGCTTACATGCGTGGCATTCTAATTAAACTTCTCAGTAATGTTAAAAACCAGAGGTCTAAGTGAGTTGATGAGGTCCTCTCCCAAATTACCCTATTAGAAAACCAGAATAAAATGACCCCCTCTCATAAACTAACCAGTGAGCTCCTAGAACAGCGACAAAAACTCCGCTCACTTCTGCTCTTTCAATTCGAGAACAACCTTAAATTGACCAAAGCCAAATACTATGCTTTAGGTAATAAAGCTGGCGCTTTACTAGCTCGACAAGTCAAAGCCCAACACATTAAAAGTAAAATAACATCCCTTCAACACCCTACCACCAAACAACTCCTGACAAACCCACAGGACATAGCTAATGCCTTTAGCGATTATTACTCTTCTCTCTACAACCTCTCACATGACATAGCTACTCCTCAACCAACTGATCAAAACATACAAAACTTCCTATCCACTATTGATCTCCCGAATATAACCCACACACAACTAGAGAATCTTTCCCAACCATTCTCAAATGACAAAGTCTTAAAAGCCATCAACACCCTTCCTCTCTACAAGTCACCTGGGGAAGATGGTTACACCAACGAATTTTACAAAACATTAGCCAAACTCATCACCCCCCATCTTACTGACCTCTTCAACTCTGCTGCCACCTCTGGTTCTCTACCGCTTGATATGCTACGATTAATCATCACCACTATTCCCAAACCAGAGAAAGACCCTACTTCCACATCCAACTACAGACCCATTTCGCTTCTCAACACAGACGTGAAAATATTTGCTAAGGTCATTGCTTCTAGGTTGTTGAAATGTCTTCCCTCTCTAGTGCACCCAGACCAAGTCGGCTTTATGCCAAACAGGCAAGCCCCAGACACAACTAGAAGAGTCATTCATTTGATTCATTGGGTCACCCAATCACAAACGCCTTCTCTGCTGCTATCCCTGGACACAGAGAAGCATTGGACAGGGTGCATTGGGGATTCCTGAGAGCAGTACTCTCCAAATTTGGAATCACAGGCTGGTTCCAAACGGCCATTCTCTCACTTTACTCGAACCCCTCAGCTACAGTGTTAACTGACGGAACCCTGTCTACACCATTCGGGATCTCCAACGGCACACGACAAGGCTGCCCGCTCTCCCCCCTTATTTTTGCTCTAATAATGAAACCCCTTGCGGCAAAGATTAGAGGGGACAAGCGCATTTCAGGCATCAAACACAATGACATAGAACATAAAATCAGCCTTTTTGCCGATGATGTCATACTTATGATCACAAACCCAGCCCACTCCATGCCTGCAATCCAAGACATCCTCACTCAATTTAGCTCTGCCTCCTTCTACAAAATTAATTCCTCCAAGTCTCTAATACTTCTGCTTAATCTAACACATCCAAACCCCAATAAGGCCTGGTCAATCATAGAATCGTCATCCTTCAAACCAAATACTCTGCGCGATATACTCCTTGCAATGTCAGCGGGTCTCCCTCCTAACACAATGACAAATCCTCCGTCAATCACGGCCTCTCTAACAGTCTGGAAGAAATTCACCCAGACGTTAACCTCAGACCACCCGTCTTATATAATGCAGACCCCTCTCAGAACATTGATGTCACACATACCAAATCTAAACTTACAAATCTGGCAGACACAAAAGATAACTAATATCTCAGATCTCTACAACACCAATAAAAACCTTTACAAATCTCCAACACGAATACGACCTCCCTCATACTGAAGCCTTTACATACATGAGGATCTCCCACTTCCTTCAAAAATCTAAAATCTCTACTGAGGCCAAAATTCCTGAACCAATACACAACTTCTACACTCACGCAACATACCCAAAACATGGTATCTCTACACTGTACTCTATACTTAGCGACAACTGACCATACTCCCAAATACCTTCTCTCTCAAAATGGACAGAAGAACTAGACATTGATGCCACCCCCGATATGTGGACACGCGTCTTTAAGCACACCTTTACAGCCTCCCATTGCTCCAACCACTGGGAAACATACCAAAAAAAAATTCATAGATGGTATCTCACACCCTACCGTCTCTCCAAAATCTTCCCTGGACATCCTCCTACCTGCTGGAGGTTCTTTGGAAGTTCTGGTACCATAGCACACATACTGTGGCTTTGCAAATCTCTAAGCTCATTCTGGAAACAAATATTTGCCTTAATCTCCATCATATCACAGGTTTCAACGGACCCTAATCCCTCACTAGCATTACTACACCTTGGAATAGAAAAATTCCCACCCAGATCACGAGTAGTAATAGTCCACCTGCTACTCGCGGCAAAAATGAACATCACTAAACTCTGGAAAACCAATGAGTCTCCGTCCATTGCCAACACAATTTCAGATTTGAACCTTCAATATGAAATGGAGAGACTAGTTGCTAGGAAAAATCTAAATATGGAAAAGTTTTTGTATAAATGGCATATCTGGCTCACACACCCAAAATGTACTGTTACCACCTGATGTACTCTTCCTATTACGACTCTCTCTCATTCTTCTATTTTCTCTTATTCTCCTATCTACTCCCTTTCTACGATGTAACTAGTCACCTACTTAACTGGTGCTCCTTCCCATACACCCTCCCCCTGTCTGGAGTTATCGAGTTGTTCTGTTATTATGTTATAACACTAAGCATAACCCACCACTGTTTAGTCCGACTTTTGTGCTTATCTCTGCATTACTTGACTCTAATTTGTATGCTTTGGTTTTACTTGCTCCAGTCAGAACATCCGACTTATTGTAACAAATGTATATCTTGTTCACTTTACTGAAAATAATAAAGAAATATTGAAATTAAATCAGACTCTGGCGATGGTTGCTGTAACCAATCAGACCTTGGAGCTGCAGACTAAAGAATTGTCTGAACGCATCAGTCAGATGGCCACCTTCTCCACCGCTCCTTCTGTGACTGACCGAAGCCTCAGCAACATGTTGTCCAGGAGGACCAGGAAATTGTAACCTCCTAGACTCTGGAAACGCATTGCACAAACCTTTCTGCAAGGCCTCCCAAAGATGTTTCATCCTCTGCTCCTTCTGCGAAGGCTGGATAAGTTCCGCAACCTTACCCTTGTAACGTAGATCAAGAAGGGTTGCCAGCCAGTACTGATCCCTCTCCTTGATACCACGAATCTGAGGGTCCTTTTGGAGGCTTTGCAGGATCAGAGAGGCCATGCAGCAAAGGTTTGCTGAGGCATTCGATCCAGAGTCCTCTGGGTCACTAAGGATGACATGATTCACAGCCACCTCCTCCCATTAACGTACAAGTCCATGGGTTTCTGGGGACTGAAAACGATCCCTTGAAGACTGCTGCTGATGCTGAGTTCCAGGCTCCACCTCCATGCTGACACAATCCTCATCCTCCTCCTCCTCTTCCTGTGTGATCGGCAGGCCTGCAGGAATACTGTCTGGATAAAGGGGGCCTTGAGAGGTAAGGAAGTCCTCCTCTTCCTCCCTCTGTTCTGCCTCAAGTGCCCTGTCCATTATTCCACGAAGTGTGTGCTCCAACAGGAAGACAAGAGGGACAGTAACACTGATGCATGCACTGTCACTGCTCACCATCCTCGTGGCCTCCTCAAATGGTGTCAGGACAGCGCATGCATCCTTGATCAGTAGCCACTGGCGTGGCGAAAAAAAGCCAAGATCCCCTGACCCTGTCCTGATGCCATACTTACACAGGTACTCATTGATGACCCTATGCTGCATGTGCAGCCGCTGCAGCAATGGCAACGTTGAGTTCCACCTGGTGGGCATGTCACAAATGAGGTGGTTCTTGGGCAGGTTGCATTCCTTTTGAAGGTCAGCCGGCTGAGCACTGGCATTATATGACCAGCGGAAATGTCCACAGACTTTCCTGGCTTGCCTCAGGAGATCCTGTAAGCCCGGGTACCTACACAAGAACTCGCCCCACCACCAAATTAAGGACGTGAGTCAAACAGGGAACATGGGTCAAGTGTCCCTGTTGGAGGGCGGAGAGGAGGTTGGTGCCATTGTCGCAAACCACCATTCCTGGCTGAAGCTGGCGTGGTGTCAACCACCTCTGAGTCTGCCCCTGCGGAGCTGACAGAATCTCTGCCCCAGTGTGGCTCCTGTCCCCTAAGCAGACCAACTCAAGCACGGCATCTTTTTGCCTGAGTGCTTGCGTAGCCCCTTGAATGCCTACGGAGCACCGCTGGTTCCAAGGACAAATCTGCAGAGGAAGAGGCCAGAAGAAGAGGAGGGGGTGGAGGAGAGAGGTGTGGCAGAATCACCACTACTAGTATTTTGGAGGTGTGGTGGCAGAACAAGGTCCAACAATACTGCACCCTGTCCTGCATCCTTCCCAGCTGCCAGCAGAGTTACCCAATGCACCATGAAATAAAGGTAACGTCCCTGTCCATACCTGCTGGACCATAAGTAAGCGGTAATATGCACCTTACCACTGACCGCCCTGTCCAACAAGGGCAAGACATTGCCTTCCACATGCCAGTAGAGAGCCGGAATGGCCTTCCGTGAAAAAAAATGGTGTTTGGGAACCTGCCACTGAGGTACCGCACATTCCACAAATTCACAAAATGGGTCAGAGTCTACCAGCTGAAAAGGCAGCAGTTGGAGTGCTAGCAATTTAGCCAAGCTAGCATTCAGCCGCTGAGCATGTGGATGGCTGGGACCAAATTTCTTTCTATGGTATAGCAACTGGGGTAGGGAAATTTCCCTGCTACAATCGGATGTTGGTGTAGCGATAGAAGATTGCCCGCAAGTACTTGGCACACCTAATTCTACACCTTCACTCCTCTCGGTGCAGGTTTCTGAGAGGACTGAAGGTATAGTGGGGTTGGAGATCCCAGCTGATGAGGAGCAAGGAGAGGTCCGCCTTGTTCTTTGGTGTGGGTCTTTTAAGTACTGTTGCCAACGGACTGCATGGGAGGTCGACATATGTCTGGTCAAGCATGTGGTGCCCAAGTGGCTGCTGTTTTGGCCACGTTTGATACGCTTCAGACATATGTTGCAAACAGCAATGGTGCGATCTGATGCACACGTCTCACAAAAGGCCCACACTAAAGAACTTTTGGAAAAACGCACGGAGTCGGCAGTGCCCTGCACATGCGGAGCTCTGCGGTGTGATGTAGTTGGGTGGCTGCCCTTAAGCTGGCCCCTGGAGGGCATCCTGCCTCGTTGGAGATGTGCCTCCTCCTCTCTTCTATCAGGCACCCATGTAGAGTCAGTGACCTCCTCATCCCCTCCCTCCTCATCACTGGAGCAAACCTGGCAGTATGCTGCAGCATGGCTGCCAGTTTCTTGTCCTTTTTGGGCACCCCCTCTCTCTGGGATCACGTTACTGCCTTCTTCAACCTGGGTACCATCATCGGAGCCTTCAAAATGCTGCGCATCCTCCTGCAGCATGGACCCGACACTGTGGTCGAACAGTTCTGGGGACTCCTCCATACATGATGGTGGGGCTAGGGAAGGAGTGACTAATGACATTGAGCCGATGGAATAGGCCTCTTTGGCAGCTGCATTGGCAGCCAAACTTCTCTGAGTCTGGGTGACAGGATGAGGGGGATGAGGACAGCTTTGTGATCCACTCTACCAACTCTTCTGCATGTTGTGGCTCAACACGGCTAGCTGTCGAAAAAAAGGACAAGCGTGCCCCACGGCCACGTGCTGAGGATGCACCGTGTCCACGACCAGCACTGTTGGCTGTAGACACAGAGCTTGCTTGCCCTCTTTTAGTGGCCTGTGAGCATCTGCCTTTCATTGGTGGCCTTCCAGACATGTGTAAAATTGGATTAGCAAAACACCACCTGAAGTTTACTAGAAAAATTATACCAGGAATGGCCTGCAGTCAGGTATAGGCTTGGTTAGACTAGAATGCAGTGGATATATATATGTAGGAGACTGTTTATATATTTAATGCACTCCAGATCACTGAATCGTCTGCCTGCCTGAAAGTGTATTTAAAAATGTACACCAGGAATGGCCTGCAGTCAGATATAGGCTTGGCTAGACTGGAATGCAGTGGATATATATGTGTAGGAGACTGTATATATTTAATGCACTGAAGATCACTGAATCACCTGCCTGCCTGCTTGAAAGTGTATTTAAAAACATACACCAGGAATGACCTGCAGTCAGATACAGGCTTGGCTAGACTGGAATGCAATGGATATATATATTTAAGAGACTGTATATATATTTATTGCACTGCAGATCACTGAATCACCTGCCTGCCTGCCTGCCTGAAAGTGTATTTGAAAACGTAAACTTGGGGAATGGCCTGCAGTCAATATATAGGCTTGGTTAGACTAGAATGCAGTGGATATATATGTAGGAGACTGTATATATATTTTATGCACTGCAGATCACTGAATCGCCTGCCTGCCTGCCTGCAAGTGTATTTGAAAACGTAAACCTGGGGAATGGCCTGCAGTCAGATATAGGCTTGGCTAGACTAGAATGCAGTGGATATATATGTAGGAGACTATATATATATATGTTTTATGCACTACAGATCACTGAATCACCTGCCTGCCTGCCTGCAAGTGTATTTGAAAACGTAAACCCGGGGAATGGCCTGCAGTCAGATATAGGCTTGGCTAGATTAGAATGCAGTGGATATATATATGTAGGAGACTGACTGTGTGTGTATATATATATATATTATTGTCACGTACCTAGTGGTGGAGCTCAGAATGCAGGGAGTAGCCTCTCATGCGCCTCTGGCTCGAGAGCCCCTGATAGAGAAGACAGGGACTCAAGAGCACAGGGGGCCACAAGTGCCTGGCAAGTGGCAGGTGTAGAGCTGATCCGAACCTCTGGTGCAGCAGAAGGAGGACTGACAGGAACACTGGATCCACTGATAGAGCAGAGAAGCAATGTAGCTGGCAGGAACTCAGGAACAACAGGCAGCAGGGAGGTGTTCTGTAGTACAACTGGAGCGCTGGAACAACTGGTAGATGAACCAGAACTCTGGCAGGAACACCGGAACTGTTGACTGAATAGGGAAGCACTGTAGCTAGCAGGAACCCAGGAACAACAGGCAGCAGGGAGGTGTTCTGTAGTACAACTGGAGCACTGGAACAACTGGTAGATAAACCGGAACTCTGGCAGGAACACTGGAACTGTTGACTGAGTAGAGAAGCACTGTAGCTAGCAGGAACCCAGGAACAAACAGGCAGCAGGGAGGTGTTCTGTAGTACCACTGGAAGCACTAGCAAAGTCAGACAGGTCGGGTCAAACACTGGCAAGCAGAGCAGGTACCAAACGGAATCAGGAGAGTAGTCAGGGCATGGACCGAATCGGCAACAGACAGGCAGGTAACAACCGTAGGAGGAGGCAGGAGAATCGTCAGACAAGCCGAGGTCGGGGACTGGCAGCAAACAGGAGAAGTCAGGAACAAGCCGAGTAACAGGAATCAGGTAGGCAGGTATACTAGATAGCTAGGGTCACAGGGAACGCTGTAGACCGGACAGCAAGGAAGCATGCTGACAGGCTCCTTTTAAATAGGCCTAATGGCGCCAAAAGCTGTCATACTGCACATCTGCGTGCATCCGCGTGCACACGTGCACGCCGGAGTACCGATCGTACGTTCCCGTTCGTATCATCGTGTACCCGCGTACACCCGATCGTATTAGCGCGCACCCTATTAGCGCGCACCCGCATGCGTCCGTTCGCGCCAACGCGCCTCCGCACGCGTCCTCTGGCTCTATTGACAGTAGTTCTGTTAACCGATCTTCCGCCGACGGCTGAGCTGACAGGACGTCTTTCATGACATTGCCCCCCCAAGGGGCAGCCTCCGGATGCCCAACTGTTCCATCTTACTTGGATGAGATCTTTTAAAGGCAAGAATCAACCTCCTCGCATGGATGTTGGACTCCGGCTCCCAGGAGTTTTCCTCAGGCCCGTACCCCTTCCATTTTACCAAAAACTGGACTTGGTTACGTCTCTTCCTACAATCCAGAATGGACTCAACCTCATATTCGGTTTCTCCGTCAATGATCACGGGTTCAGGTGGATTGACCCTCCGGTTGACAAAAGGATCAGGAACTGCAGATTTGAGTAGGGCAACATGAAAGACCGGGTGAATCCGGAATGATTCTGGTAACTTTAGTTCGTAGGCCACATTATTAATTTTTCTTATCACTGGAAAGGGACCTACGAACTTGGGACCCAATTTCTTGGAAGGACAAGCCAGTCTTAGATTCAAAGTGGATAGCCAAACCAAATCTCCAGGTTTAAGATCAAGCTCCCCCTTCTCTTCTTGTCAAACACCTCTTTGTTGAAGTTCTGGGTCCTTGCCATAGTCTCTTGCAGAAGCTTATTATTTGATTCGAAGAAGTTTAAGTTTTTTTGAACAGCTGGTACTGGACCCTCCGGGATGTTAGTGGACAAGAACAGAGGATGGAACCCATAATTTGCAAAAAATGGTGTTTGCTTTGTAGCGGAATGAACAGAGTTATTGTATGCAAATTCGGCAAGGGGAAGAAGCGGAGCCCAATCATCCTGGGAGAACGAGGAAAAGCAGCGCAGATACTGCTCCAGCGTCTGATTCGTTCTCTCCGTCTGGCCATTTGTTTGTGGATGATAGGCAGAAGAGAATGAAAGATCAATTTTTAGAGATTCACAAAGAGCTCTCCAAAACCTGGAGGTGAATTGCACCCCCCGATCAGAATTAATATTGGCAGGGATGCCATGAAGCCTCACCACCTACTTAATAAATGTCCTGGCAGTTTCAGCAGCAGTAGGGGTACCCCTCATTGGTAGGAAATGTGCCATCTTGGATAATCTATCCACTATTACGAAGATCGTAGTGTAGCCTTCAGAAGGTGGCAGCTCAACAATAAAATCCATGGAGATCATCCTCCATGGCTTCTCCGGGACAGGTAGTGGTTTCAACAGGCCCCAAGCTTTAGACTTGCTGCCTTTATTTTGAATACAGGTGGCACATGCTTCCACATAGTCCTTACAGTCCTTTCTTAATGATGGCCACCAGAACGTGCACTGAAGAAGTTCAGATGTTTTATGTACTCCGAAATGGCCGGCTAACATATGATCATGGCAAGAACTAAGAGCTGCTGTTCGCATCTCCTGAGGTACGAAGATCCTATCCCTAAACCACAGAAGATCATCTCTGGCCTGTAGGGCTGTATCAGGTTGAGTGGAAATGTTCCTGGAGGCTTGCTTGATCTGTGACAGTAGATCCCCTTGGAGTAACAGAAAGTTCCCTGAGGACAAGATAGTATCTGGCGGAGAAGGTGCTTCTGAATCACTGTACATCCGTGACAGAGCGTCAGGCTTGACATTTTTTGACCCGGGACGGTAGGTGATATGGAAAGAAAATCTAGTAAAGAACAGTGCCCATCTGGCCTGTCGTGGTTTCAATCTCTTGGCAGTCTTTAAATATTCCAGATTCTTGTGATCTGTATAAACAAGAATCGGGTGGGCTGCTCCCTCTAACAGGTATCGCCATTCCTCCAGCGCAGCTTTGATCGCTAACAACTCTCGGTCACCCACGTCATAGTTCCTTTCTGCTTCCGATAATTTACGGGGAAAAAAAGCGACTGGGTGCAGAAGAGCCCTAGGCCCCTGTCTTTGGGAGAGTACTGCACCGACTGCTATCTCCGAGGCGTCCACCTCCAGGATGTAAGGCAATGTGGAATCAGGATGTTTTAAAACTGAGGCTGAGACAAACAGATCCTTCAGTGTAGTAAAGGCCATCTGAGCTTCCGTAGACCAGTGGAATTTGAGGCCCTGTTGGGTTAATTTTGTAATGGGAGAAATGATGGTGGAGAATCCCTTGATGAATTTTCTATAAAAATTCGCAAATCCTACGAAACGTTGAATCCCTTTTTTGTCAGTAGGAGCGGGCCAGTCCAGAATGGCGGAGACCTTCTGAGGGTCCATTTTGATACCTTCCACAGAAATAATAAGACCAAGGAACTGAATACTCACTTGTTCGAAGACACATTTCTCAGGCTTGGCGTAAAGGCCGTGCAGGCGAAGTCGGGTCAAAACGTTTCTGACATGTTCACGGTGTTCAACTAGGGAAGAAGAAAAGATTAGAATGTCATCTAGATAAATAACAACGAACAGGTCAAGGTAGTCTCTGAAAATGTTATTCACAAAATGCTGAAATGTAGCAGGAGCATTACAAAGTCCGAAAGGCATGACTAAATATTCGAAGTGCCCAAACCGGGTATGGAAAGCAGTCTTCCATTCGTCTCCCTTGCGAATGCGGACAAGGTTGAAGGCACCACGAAGATCCAATTTAGAAAACACTACTGCAGACTCCAGCCTCTGAAAAAGTTCTGGCACTAATGGTAAGGGATAACGGTTCTTGATCGTGATTTTATTGAGTGCCCGATAATCCACACAAGGGTGCAAGGAATGGCCTTTCTTTTCCACGAAAAAGATTCCTGCTCCTGCCGGGGACGTGGAAGGTCGGATGAAGCCTTTCTTTAGATTGTCATCAATGTAGGTTTTTAATACACCTAGTTCTAACTCTGACAAAGGGAATATTCTCCCAAAAGGAATCTCTGCCCCTGGGAGGGCAGTCATATGGCCGGTGGGGAGGAAGGGTCTTGGCCCCTTTTTGACTGAAAACGTCCAGAAAGCTGTGGTAGACATCAGGTACAACTTGACAGGTCTCGGCATCAGTTTCCATGCACAACAGGGGAGAAGGAGCTTGGGTAACTTCTGGTAGACAGTGTTGGTGGCAATAAGAGGAAGGAAACTCAATTTTCCCTGAGGCTCAGTCAACTTGCGGGTTATGGGCCTTGAGCCATGGCATGCCTAATATGATGGAGAATAAAGGAGAATCGATGACATCCAGACAAAGTAGCTCTTGATGAGTGCCAGCAATGGTGGTGAGCATGGGTACTGTTTCCTGGGTTACTGGTCCTGATCTGAGGGTAGAACCATCGGCTAGATATACTGAAAGTCATTTCGCCCTGGGCCGGATGGGGATGTGATGTCTGGAAGCGAAGGACAAGTCTATAAAGCCACTGCAGGCCCCGGAATCAATGATAGCGCTGGTTGGTATATTCCCTCCTGGGAGCTGTAAAAGAAGCGGAACAGCCAGGTGAGACACATTATTCAGTGCAGCTGGGGTAAGAGCAGGAGAGACAGAGAGACACTTACGAAGCTTGGCCGGGCATGTTCGTACAAAGTGTACGGGTTCCCCGCAGTATAGGCACAGGTTACCAGCCCGACGGTGTTGACGCTCTTCAGGAGTGAGGGATGGCTGTCCCAGCTGCATTGGTTCCGGTGTATCTGAGGTCATGGTAGTAGAAGCTGGAGGAGTGGAGTGGGGAGAACTAGGCACCCGGGGCAGCATCCAGACAGGACGAGCAGGACCAGAAGATCGCTCCGTACGTCGTTCTCTCAGGCGTCTGTCTATTTGGATGGAAAGGTCTATGAGGTCCTCTAAAGTCTCAGGAATACCCACTCGGGCTAGTTCATCCTTCAAGGATTCTGAAGGGCCCATACGGAACTGATACCGTAGGGCGGCATTGTTCCAATTTATGTCGGAACTCCAGCGTCTGAATTCCGACACATAGTCCTCAACAGGTCTGCGGCCCTGCTGTAGGGTGTGCAAGGCTGCCTCTGCCATGGCAGTCAGCTGTGGGTCTTCATATAGTGATGACATGGCCCGAAAGAAGGTATCCAGGGTATCAAGTGAGGTATCTTTCTTTTCTAATAAGCGATGGGCCCAGGACTGGGGCTTGCCGGTCAGCAGCGAGATCACGAACCCCACTTTGATGGCCTCCAGGGAGAAAGTCCTTGGTTGAAGGGCAAAAAAGAGTTCACACAAGTTGCGGAAGGACCTGAATTTGCTCCGGTTACCCGAAAATCTTTCAGGCGTGGGGACCCTGGGTTCAGGCGGCAACATAACCACTGGTGGTTCAGCAGAAGTCCCGGATACTGGAGGTGTGGAAGCTGCTAGAGCCTGGTCTCGGCCTTCCAGCTGGGTGTAGCCTTCTTGTAGGCTCTTTACTGCCTGAGTAAGTCCAGCAAGATGGCGGCAGAGTTCATCCATGGGAGAGGCTCCCTGCATGGGCTCAGACATAGCTGTCCAGTACTGTCACGTACCTAGTGCTGGAGCTCAGAATGCAGGGAGTAGCCTCTCGTGTGCCTCTGGCTCGAGAGCCCCTGATAGAGAAGACAGGGACTCAAGAGCACAGGGGGCCACAAGTGCTTGGCAAGTGGCAGGTGTAGAGCTGATCCGGACCTCTGGTGCAGCAGAAGGAGGACTGACAGGAACACTGGATCCACTGATAGAGCAGAGAAGGACTGTAGCTGGCAGGAACTCAGGAACAACAGGCAGCAGGGAGGTGTTCTGTAGTACAACTGGAGCACTGGAACAACTGGTAGATAAACCGGAACTCTGGCAGGAACACTGGAACTGTTGACTGAATAGGGAAGCACTGTAGCTAGCAGGAACCCAGGAACAACAGGCAGCAGGGAGGTGTTCTGTAGTACAACTGGAGCACTGGAACAACTGGTAGATAAACCGGAACTCTGGCAGGAACACTGGAACTGTTGACTGAGTAGAGAAGCACTGTAGCTAGCAGGAACCCAGGAACAAACAGGCAGCAGGGAGGTGTTCTGTGGTACCACTGGAAGCACTAGCAAAGTCAGACAGGCCAGGTCAAACACTGGCAAGCAGAGCAGGTACCAAACAGAATCTGGAGAGTAGTCAGGGCACGGACCGAATCGGCAACAGACAGGCAGGTAACAACCGTAGGAGGAGGCAGGAGAATCGCCAGACAAGCCGAGGTCGGGGACTGGCAGCAAACAGGAGAAGTCAGGAACAAGCCGGGTAACAGGAATCAGGTAGGCAGGTATACTAGATAGCTGGGGTCACAGGGAACGCTGTAGACTGGACAGCAAGGAAGCATGCTGACAGGCTCCTTTAAATAGGCCTAATGGCGCCAAAAGCTGTCACACTGCACGTCTGCGTGCATCCACGTGCACGCCCGAGTACCGATCGTACGTGCCCGTTCGTATCATCATGTACTCGCGTACACCCGATCGTATTAGCGCGCACCCGCATGCGTCCGTTCGCGCCAACGCGCCTCCGCACGCGTCCTCTGGCTCTATTGACAGTAGTTCTGTTAACCGATCTTCCGACGACGGCTGAGCTAACAGGACGTCTTTCATGACAATTATGCACTGCAGATAACTGAATCACCTGCCTGCCTGCCCGCCTGCCTGAAAGTGTATTTGAAAATAAACACCAGCAATGGCCTGCAGTCAGATATAGGCTTGGCTAGACTGGAATGCAGTGGATATATATATATGTAGGAGACTGTATATATATTTTATGCACTGCAGATCACTGAATCGCCTGCCTGCCTGAAAGTGTATTTGAAAATGAACACCAGCAATGGCCTGTAGTCAGATATAGGTTTGGCTAAACTAGAATGCAGTGGATTTATATGTAGGAGACTGTATATATATATATTTATACATTGCAGATCACTGAATAACCTGCCTGCCTGAAAGTATATTAGTAACAGTACACCAGGAATGGACTGCAGTCAGATCTAGCTAAACTGGATACAGTGCATATATATATATATATATATATATATATATATATATATATATATATATATATATATATATATATATATGAGACTGACTATATATATATATATATAAAATGCACTGCAGCTAACTGAAGTATATTAGAAATTAGAGTATACCAGGAACGGACTGCAGTGAGATATAGTGGAGATATATGACTGTATATATATTTTAAATACACTGCAGCTAACTGAATCACCTGCCTGCCTGAAGTATTTTAGAAAGAGTACACCAGGAACGGACTGCAGTGAGATAGCTAAACTGGATACAGTGTATATATATATATATATATATATATACAAGACTGACTGTGTATGTATGTATGTGTATATATATATGTGTATATATATATATATATATATATATATATATATATATATATATATATATATATATATATATATATATATATATATATATATATTAAATACACTGCAGCTAACTGAAGTATATTAGAAAGAGTACACCAGGAACGGACTGCAATGAGATATAGCTAAACTGGATAAAGTGTGTGTATATATATATATATATATATATATATATATATATATATATATATATATATATACACGAGACTGACTGTATATAGATATATATTAAATACACTGCAGCTAACTGAATCACCTGCCTGCCTGCAGTATATTAGAAAGAGTACACTAAGAATGGACTGCAGTGAGATATAGCTAAACTGGATACAGCGTATATATATAATATATATATATATATATATATATATATATATATATATATATATATATATATATATATATATACTTTCTCCAATGGGTCAGCTCCTGCGCTGCCAAAGTACCTCAGTTTCAGAGCATATATATAATATACTTATAGGTTACAAGGAACACAGTGTATCATTACATTTCAGGGAGAAACATGATAGAAACCCAAAGGGCCTCAAGTTTTGGGGGATAGACAAACTACACCCCAACTGGAGAGGAGCCAATATGGTTAGAGAGATATCCAAGCGGGAATCACTGTGGATATTTCTGGCCAACACTCTTTGCCCGAATGGACTTAATATTGAACTAGACCTGAATTGTTTCATTAATAATCATTGATGTTTTTGTGTTCTCATCAATGGCTGCTATATATATTGCAACTTAGACTTATTGGGTTCCCCCTATCCATTTATATGGGCAATTATTGATAATAATACTGAATTCACATCCTATACTTGATTTATCTACAGCATTTTACGGTATGCTAATTTGGTATATAAATTATTTATATTTATTTTTATTTATTTTTCAATTTTGACTTTTCAATTCTTTCTCTCCCTCTTTCAAGAAATAATATAATATTTTAGCAATCCAATGATGTATTTATTATACAGCTACTGGTCACCAGAGTTTTTTAGGTAAATTTTCCAGCATGCTGGAAGATTTATATATACAAATTTTTTAAACCTTAGATTTTTTTCTAAACCTTATGTGTGGTATTTATGCTTGTTTTTGGATAAAGGGCTTAGCATTCATCCCAGTAGTTAGCGAATTAATCAGCTACTATAATCAGATCAAATTTTGGGTACCAATTTATTGAATTTATTCGTCTTGGACTGAAACTATACTTAAAAGCTACGATTCACCTGGGTACTTTAATAGTTCCTGTTGAATCTGTTCCATTTTATATAAAACGGATTAATGATTGGATGTCATGATTAAAGTTTTAATATAAGGGTTGATTTTGGTTTTTAATTTGACTTGTATTTTATTTAATTTCAATGCTAATGATTTTATTTAATACATTGTGAACTTGATATGCATGGGTAGGATTAGCCTAGTAGCATAGTGCTAATATGGAGTGATCTATTATGAGTGGATGCCAGCTGTTTACCTTCTGTAAAGGGGCGGGAACGAACCCGATGACGATCGGGGTGATGTTGTTGTACCCGTCTCCCATGCTATTTAAATGTAGAGTCGTGTTGCGTGGCCACGCCCTCTGAAGACGGAATTACGAAATACGCCGGGGCGTGACCACGCGACCTACCAGCTTGAGACAGGCAGCGTCATCCCGGGACTTATTGTGGTGGGCGGACCGTTCGGAGCTCTGACCAGCGGTGAGCCGACACTGAACCTGTCATGCTGTTTTGAATTTCTTACTGTGTAAGCATATATGTTTAAGGGGGGCTTTGGTTTTTTTTTTTACAATAAACGTTTTTACACTATGGAGAGCCTCCCCTTCTATTTCCTACATGATAATACCATGAGATTGAATTACCCAAACTGAGGAGGACTGAGGTACTTTGGCAGCGGAGGAGCTGACCCATGGGAGAAAGGATATGACAGGCTTGTCTATTTCTTACCTCTGGTAAGCTTGCACTCTAAGGGGGCTGTTCACAAGGTGATGTGGTGAAGGTGTACCCTTGGATGTGTGCACTCCCGAGGGAATAGGATCCCCTTTCTTCCTTTTACTGATGTCCGCTGCTTGCAATGAACTATGCATAGGAAGTCTCTGAGTCCGTGCAGTGGTTGTAATTGATTTATATGCCACTGCTTGTATTTGTTTGAATGACTGACCTGGGACAGTTGATCTCTTTTTCACTGTATTGAATGTTTTTTCTGTTTTACAGTCTAACAATCGAGAGATAAATGGTATCACATGCCTTTAGTTTGACAGATTATTATAGCAGCTTATGAAGATATCATATGCCTATAGCTTGTCAGATTACTTTAGCAGCATATGAGCTATTGTGTCCATTTATGTTTAATTATATCAAGCACTGTAAATACTATCTTCTATAAGAGAGTATATTTTGTTTTTCATCTTTGTTTTCTTTATAACAGCTGCTAGAATTATGTAATAGCTAGATTTTTTATACTTTTCTTTTTTTCCATTTTGAGCGCTAGGACCAGTGTTGTTTTTTTTGACCCTTGCATTTGTGTGTTTATATATATATATATATATTTATATATATAAACATATATATATATATAAATATATATATATATATATATATATATATATATATATATATATATATATATATATATATATATATATATAAACATATATATAAATATATAATGTTTATATATATATATATATATATAATGTTTATATATATATATATATGTTTATATATATATATATATATGTTTATATATATATATATATATATATATATATATATATATATATATATATATATATATATATATATATATATAAGCCTGGATGTATATATATAATAAATACACTGCAGCTAAATCTGAATTGCCTGCCTGCTCAATCTAAATTAAATGACACTCTCTTGGTCAACACCAGCAACACACTACACAGGGCCGACGTGCAGGCGACCTTATATAGTGTGGGGTGTGGACTTAACCCCCTGAGCCATAATTGGCCAAAGGCACCGTGCCTTTGGCCAATTATGGCTCTCTTTGCTGACGGCGCTGTGATTGGCCAAAGCATGCTCATAGTGCATGCTTGGCCAATCATCAGACAGCAATGCACTGCGCTCCTGCAGTGCATTATGGGCCATTACGCGCAACTGAAATTAGGCGCGTACGGCCCATAATGTTTGTTTTTCGACAAACGGGCAAACAGCCAATGTTCGAGTCGAACTCATGTTTGACCCGAACAGAAAGCTCATCCCTACTTACCTCTCTGTAATTTTCCTTTCCTTGTGCCTATGCATGGCAGCATACGCAGAATCCATGCATATGCTACCATGAAGGCACCAGGAATGTAGCTTTTCAGACAAATCCCACCTTTTTTGTTTTGCTATGCCAATCAGCCTAGTTAAGCTGCAGCTGGGAAATTTGTTGCATGAAAATTAACAAAACACATAAAACAAAAACGTGCTACAAATTTTATTGGTCAACAAAACAGGACTTGGAAAAGAGCAAGGAAAGCAAAAAACACGTATGTTAATTTGAGACACTAACAGAATATGCTTTTGAGGTCTGACCATTTTGCAAAGGAAATTAACAGGAGTTAAAAGGACCTGAGGACTTGAGGAATATTTTACAAAATAATGCAGCACAGACAATTAAATCAAAGTGAAACAACCTACAAACGACACACATTGACAACATCAAAAATATTTCAGGGGAAAATACATGTGTTACAAACTCTATAAGGACACCCAAATGTACTCTCCATATGGACACATGCGGAGACACACATATACATACACACACACACACACACACACACACACACACACACACACACACACACACACACACACACACACACACACACACACCTCTTTTCAGGGCAAGGTGAAGAATGCTATCTGCAAGCTTTATATAACATAGGTTTGCGTGCTAATGAGGCAATTGAAAACACATGCACAGTCCATGAAACACACAAAGTGCAAGTTCACCCAATGTAGAGACAGAACTTCAAAGTGGGTACACCTGTTAAGGATGTCCTTAACTTACTACCCCAAAAAACACACTCTCTGAGCATGCCCAGAAACATCCAAGTGCTGTTCACACACAAAAAGCTGAAAAAAAAAGTCCCTGAGCATGCCCAGACCAACCTAAATGCAGCTAGCACAAAATAAGCCACCCCCTGCCCAAAATTAAGCATATCATCCAGCATGCTACAAAATTACAGATGGGACAAACACCCCCCGGTCCAGGGGGGCAAACAAAGACCCTAACATATACAAAAGTTATACATCAAATACCATTGCAATCTATGGGAACTGACTTGTTAATTTTGCTAGTAACCATTAGGCTGACTTATCTTCTAGTTATTGGCCTAAAAATGGGTATGGGGGCCCAGGTCCCACCCTAAGGGACATATATCAATGTCACCAATTTGAACAACCCCAACAACAAAACAAGGAAAGGTGCCTTTAAAAATGCAAAATTGCTTGTAGCATGTATCCAAAAATGCTGCTTCAAAGATGTATGGCTTCAGAGAAAACTTACAAATCTACATTGCAGCTGCAAGATTTTAACCCAAAACAAAAATAGCCTCCCCCCCCCCCCAATACATACAAGGCCATTTGGGTATGTTAAAGCTTAAAATGAAAACCCCCAAGTGATATCCCACCCCAAACTAAAAAAAGATTGTGCCCCTACCACACACTAACAAACCCCTAGCCAAACACACAGCAAATCAGCCCATGAAAGGGGGGTGGATGCTTGGGGGCAGGAGGGGCTTGGGCACCCCAAAAGTCAACCACCTTGTTCCCCTATTCAGGGGGACAAGGGCCTCTTCCACACAACCCTAGGCTGGGGTTGTGAGGGGCTGCAGACATGGGGCTTTACGGAATGTGGAAACTAGTGGGTACAAAGTGCTTTGTGGTTGGTATTGGGCTGAGCCTAACATGCTCCAAAGGCAGTCAGCTATGTTGAATGCATGTAGCCTTGTATGGATCAGGAGGGGGTTGGACAATCGCTCTTCTCGCCCCTTTCCTAGCTGGCCCTGTTGTATGCTCAGAAAAAGTATGTGGTTTGGATTAAATAAACATAATGTGATCCCGCGCTACAGCAAAAACATAAAAAATATTCCACTATATGTAGTAAATAAACCTGCAGTGTCTATAATAAATAAACCTAAAGTGTTTCTCATTCCATAATAAAAAACAGCGTAAGTGTAAAATTGGAAACATAAATAAATAAATCAATCCAAGGGCATGAAATAAAGAGTAATATTAGTCTCTTAATAAGATCTTCAAAAAAATAAAAATGTAAAAATGTGTTCTTCAAAAAAAGTGTCTACAAAAAGGGATCATGCATAAATAGTTCCAGTAAAAGCAGTGGGCAGGGAGAGGTATAAATCCAAAAAGTGAGTTCACAGAGCCCTCACCTTCATAACTTGAAAAATCAGCATGTAGTAAACAGGGATCAGTTCCGTTGTTACAACTTCAACCACCAGGGGGTCCTCCGTTCCACTGTATGCACGACCACCCGAAGTGTCAGTCTAAGCCCATAGATAAGAAATGATCCTGTTGTGCAGATATCAACCACTAGGGGGTCCTCTACTCCACCAAATGGGCCACCTCAATTAGACTTCCCATCCAAGTCCTCATCCGACCTCATCACCTCCGCTCGAGGCGGGGGGAATGAGGGTGAAAGGCAAAAGGTAGGAGAGAGAAAAAGCTCCAATAGTGTAGTATATTATAGCATAAAAGGTTTATTTCAATGAAAAAGTTGGACTCTTACAGTAAAACGTTAAAAAACAAGCATGAATCAGCAAATAAGGCGTCTGAACGCCACTCTCACGTCACTTCCGGTGCACTTCAACCTCCCTACGCGTTACATCATCACGTGACTTCATCACCTCTACTGATGGCGCATGGCTTTCGGAAATCAGCTCCAATGTGTGAGGGCATACTATGTAGACAAAATATTTCCTTAAAGCTTCACCCAAAAGGGGTTGTTCTGCTTTAAGTCCTCCTCCCCCTCCCCCCTGCCGAATTTGGCTTGTCATTTTTTTTGGCTCCCTATTTTTTCTTGGATCACCTAGGCGATCTGAGTGGAAGTTCTCCTCTCCCCCTCCTTCCCCACAGTCCTCAGGAACAGGTCCACAGGTTCACAAAGTGCAGTGCGGCTTGGACATACGGATTAGGGAGCCAGCTGTAAAGCCACAAGCACCACAGCTGACTGCCCACAGTTAAGATGCTGGCACCGGAAACCCAAAGGCTGGTGAAGAATTGGCTTGAGTGAGGATGGTGCTGGATTGGATCTCTGAATAGGTAAGTGTCCTGTTATTAAAAGTCAGCAGCTACAGGATTTGTAGCCAAGAAGGTGATGAGACTGGAAATTATAGGATCTTGACGCTCTCACAGTGGCGAGACCCAGGCCAGAGATATGACGTATGCCTCCGCAGAGCCCCCCCTGCCCCAAAGCACCTGCCTCCCATATTGAGGTAATGGGGCCTGATATGGTTCAATGGTTCAGGAGGGGTGTGCGCTGGCTCGTCTCCACCCCCCCTTTCCTTACCTGCCAGGCTGCATTCTCGGATAAGGGTGTGGTATGGATTTTGGAGGGGGCCCTAAGCTGATTTTTTTTTTTTTATTGTTGGCATTCTTTATCTTTATATTTAATTAATCTGTCAGTGGGGAAGCTCGCTGACAGATGATGACTCATGGATGTTAAGGACGCGGGCGGCCGGTTTCCCGGTCCGCTGCTTAAAAACCAGCTATTTCTTCACACAGAATTTGAATCAGTCAATCGTTTTTTGACTGACCTGAATTCTAATTGTTCTGAAAAGTTGGAATTCGTTAGAAAACAAATAAATTAAACAAATTTTAACAGATTTCAATGAAATTCATTACTATTTGTTACTATTTTATTCAGAGATACCTCAGAATCTCTGAATAACCAAAAATTTGTCTGAATTTATATTCGGACCGAAACAAATTGCACATGTCTAGCTTTCAGCGCTCTCACACTTTGAATAACAATTACTCAGTCATACAACACTGTATCCATATGAAATTATAATTTTTTTTACACAAATTGAGCTTTCTTTTAGTTGTATTTAATCACCACTGTGGGACACTATTGCAGATGTTGATGGGGCACTGGTACACTGTGACAGATGTTTTTGTGCACTGGTACACTGACAGGTGTTTTTGTACACTGGTGTATTGTGACTAATGTTTTTGTGCACTGGTACATTGTGACAGATGTTTTTCTGCACTGGTACACTGTGACAGATGTTTTTCTGCACTGGTACATTGTGACAGATGTTTGTGTGCGCTGGTACACTGTGACAGATGTTTGTGTGCACTGGTACATTGACAGACGTTTGTGTGTGATTACCCTCTTGCCTTGCTGTAACATCATTTTTGCTGTCAGTTTATTTTTGTGAGAAATTGGATGCTGGGACTTTCTATGCACTGTGGAGGTTTGTTTTGTCTTTATGAAGCAGTAGGAACTGCAGCAGGGGTGGTCGCAACTTGCAGCTGGTCCAAATGGGTGGAAAATTCCTGTAAACATTGCATGATCTGCCCTTGATAGGCCTGCTGCACATCAACTCTCTGTGCCAAAAGCTGCAGTTGTTTATGTAGAGACTGCAGTGTCTCTGAGGAGCTCATGGTTTAGGCAAACTAGGCAAACCCCTGTAGATCGCCAACTCAGGGTTACCCAGGAGTATAAGCCCCAGTCTGCTGAGGATGAGGAGGAGACAGAAGGAATTCCATGAAACAAGCCGAGGTCAGGGCAGGTGGCAGACAAGCACAGACAGTAGACATGCTGAGGTCGTTACATGGGAAGTCAGACACAGAATACCCATAATAGTAAGGAAACATGAGCTCAGAGAACTGTGAAGTTGCTCAGGCAACACGGGCTGCACTGAGCACATGTGTGTATATATAGGGTACCAAACTGGGAGGAGTGCCAGGAAGTGATGGAAGGGAAAGTAAATATAAACCCACAGAATAGCAGGGGATGCCCATAGATGAGCCCAGAAGCCAAACAACACATGTGAAAGGAATCGGAGAACTAGAAGAAGCACTGCAGCAAGGAGTTAATATGTACATAGGCTGGAAAACTGCCAGCTAAATTGTGAAACAAACCAAATTAAAAAATAAATAGAAGCTTTACAAAGGAAACTCCCATTATCAAAAAAGCAAGAAAAAAAGGCATAAACTGTACTAAGACATACTAATTGGATGCAACTCAAAGAACATAAAACCAACAACATCTACAGTTCCTACTATCAATGACCTGGAAGCCAAGTCAACGTGTTGAATATGTGTGTAGCGCTACCCCTGAAAGAGCCACTGGTGATTGGACCTATTTTCCCCTTACAGCACCCACAGCCAGGCACACTGTATTTTCTGCACCCTAGAGGTCTTGTTTTTGGTGTTTTTATTTAGGGACGATGACCTTTGATGGGGAATGGGGGAGCATGGGATACTCCAAACTGGTGAAACAGGAGAACTATGTACAAAACAGTTGAGGACCTACTGAGTCTCTGGCTGCTCTTTTACAGGATGCAAGCTGTATTTCACAGCTGTTGGAGCAGTAGTGGAGAGCAAAAAGAAATAAGTTCCCAAAGAAAGTTGTATTAAAGACACAGTACCGGCTGTATTGCATGGCTCTTGGCTGCTCTAGCTCCAAGGTTGGAGAAATAGTGTGCTCCTGGCAGTCTTGCACTGCACTGAGCTACACTTGGTCCTGACAGGTAAGGTATTGCACTCCACTGCCCTCTCCCTCCCTTAGGGGTGATGGCTGATTTACTACTTAGTTCTACAGAAAGCTCCCAGACTCCAGAATGGCTGCAGTTTTGGTCTCCAGTTGACAGGCTGCTTCTGGATTGCCTGTGGTTCTGCAGGGTGACTCAGCTGAGACCTAAGCTAGGTTGACTCCTAAAACTCTTCCCTTCCTCTCTGTTTTTCTTCCTCACTGTCAGGAACTATGAATCAGACTGAGACAGAAGTGCGGTAAAAAATCACACTTTTTAATAAAATAGTAAAATTGTACAAACAGAGCAAACATATTCAAAACATAGCCAGGGTTCAGTAACCAGAGCGGGTAGTCGGAACAAGCCAGTGAAACAGCAATCCAGAGATCAGCGTAGTAGAGGTAGTAAACAGAATCAGGAACCAGAAAGGAAGTCAGCCAGGCAAAAGTCTTTAACTGGAAAACACAGCACAGAGTATCCGGATATGTTGACCAGGTGAAGGCACAGGAGATCTGATCCAGACAGTTTAAATAGCCAGCAGGGTTAGCTGACGAGCAGGAAATGAAGACCAGGTGTTTCACTGTGTAATGAAGAGTACTGGCAATTAACCGACAGCTGAGCATAGAGAGCATAGAGCTCTGAGAAGGAAGGGCTGAGCCCAGCCCCGACAGTACCCCCTCCTCAACGACCCCTCCCCCTTGGAGGACCATCAGGTTTGAGGGAAAAATGTCTATGGAAAGCATGGAGGAGGACAGGAGCATGTATGTCCGAGGATGAGACCCAAGAGCGTTCCTCCGAACAGTACCCTTTCCAATGAACCAGGTACTGTATGCGCCCACGAAACCTACGGGAATCAATAATAGATTGTATTTCATACTCCTCATGGTTCTCAATCTGAACTGGGTGAGGATGTGGTACCGAGGTGGTGAAGCGGTTGCATACCAAAAGGTTTTAATAAGGAGACATGAAATACATTAGAAATACGCATATTAGAAGGAAGGTCTAAAGCATAAGCCACTGGGTTGATCCTACGGAGAATACGGAAAGGCCCAATAAACCGTGGTGCCAGTTTCAGTGAGGGAACACAGAGTCAGAGGTTTGCGAGATGACAGCCAGACCCTGTCCCTAACTTGGTAGGAAGGTGCAGGTACGCGTCCATGGTCAGTATGGAGTCTGTACCTATCATTGGAATGTCACAAGGACTCTTGGACCTGTACCCAAGTGGAACGAAGACCATGGAGATGCTCCTCCAATGCAGGAATACTCTGAAGAACAAATAAGTGAAGCAACAAGAATGGTTGTAAACCATAATTTGCCATGAATAGAGACAGTCAGGAAGTAGTATTAAAGGCACTATTGTGAACAAACTCTGCCCAAGGTAAGAGGTCTGACCAGTTGTTATGGCGGTCAGAAATGCAGCAACGTTAAATCTGCTCCAAGGACCGGTTGGCTCGTTCTGCAGCCCCATCGGACTGCGGGTGATATGCAGAGGAGAAGGAAAGCTGAATTCTCAACTGTGCAAAAAAGGCTCGCCAAAACCTGGACACAAACTGGCTACCCCTGTCCGAGATGATAACCTTGGGTAGCCCATGTAAGCGAAAGATCTCCCGAGCAAAAATGAAAGCCAGTTCTTTGGATGTGGGCAACTTCTTAAGTGGAATACAATGAGACATTTTTGTGAACCAGTCAACCACCATAAGGATAACTGTGTTGCCCTGAAAGTTGGGTAACTCCACAATAAAATCCATAGATAGGTGGGTCCAAGGCCTCTCTCCATTGGTATGGGTTGTAGGAGGCCCACTGGAAGGTGTCATGGTGTCTTACTCTGAGCACACACAGAACAAGCAGCTATGACGTCTGCTACATCAGCACGTAGACTAGGCCACCAGAACTGTTGAGAAATAGCCCAAATTAGCTGATTATTCCCTGGGTGGCCAGCAGCCTTGGGAGAATGGTAAGTCTGGAGCAGGGCAGTGCGGAGACTCTCAGGGACAAACAGCGGTCACAAGGTTTCTCAGGAGGAGAATGGATTTGAGCGGCAAGAATTCTGTCACCCAAAGGTGAAGTGAGACTGGTACGAACTGAAGCCAGAATACGATCGGGAGGTATCACAGGAACGGGAACTGACTCTATCTTGGAAGCGGAGGAAAACTGTTGCAACAATGCAGCAGCCCTTACATTCTTAGTACCGGGTAAGAATAAGACTATGTAATTGAAGCTTGCCAAGAAAAGAGCCCATTGCGCCCTTCTGGGAGAGAGGCGTTTAGCCTCAGACAAGAATGTGAGATTCTTATGGTCAGTCAGAATAAAGAACTGGCGTGGTACCTTCAAGGAGAAGCCTTCATTCTTTAAGGGCTAAAATGATCGCTAACAACTCTCCCCAATCTCATAATTGCATTCCACAGGAGACATATTCTTGGAAAAGTAGCCACAAGGATGCGCTCTCAGGAGTAGGATGTTGAGACAGTAGGGCACCAACTCCAGTCTCAGGTGCATCAACCTTAAGGATAAAAGGTACCATAGGATCAGGATGTACCAACACAGGAGCAGAAACAAAGGCAGCCTTGAGACTCTCAAAGGCATTATTGGAATCCGGAGACCAATTCTGTGGGTTACCGTCCTTTCTGGTCATATCAGTGAGGGGTTTGACCAGAGAAGAGAAGTTACAAATAAACTTCCGATAATAATTGGCAAAGCCAAGGAAATGTTGCAATGGACTTAAACCCATGGGTTGGGGCCACTGTAGAACTGCCGACATTTTTTCTAGATCCATCGAAAAACCAGCAGTGGAAATGACATAACCCAGGAATTTAACTTGTTCACGATGAAATTCTCACTTCTCCAATTTACAATACAGGCTATTATTTCTCAGCCTCTGAAGCACACGGTAGACATCTGTGTGGTGGCTCTCTAGGGACTTGGAAAATATGAGGATATCATCGAGATAAACCACCACACATAGCTTCAACAAATTTCAGAGGACATCGTTGATAAATTCCTGGATACTGCCAGGGCGTTACAAAGACCAAACAGCATTAAAAGGTATTCACAATGGCCTGTTCTGGTATTAAACACAGTTTTCCATTCGTCGCCCTCCTTGATCCTCACAAAATTGTTTTTCCCTCTCAGATCAAGCTTCATGAAAAATGTTGCTCCCTTGAGGCGGTCAAATAACTCCGTAATCAACAGAATCGGATAAGCATTCTTAATCGTAAAGCGATTGAGACCCCCATAATGAATACAAGATCTCAGTTCACCACTCTTTTTTTCACAAAGAAGAAACCAGCACCATCAAGAGACAAGGATTCGTGGATGAATCCTTGAGAAAGTGCGTCGGCAACATACTCCATGGATTTGTCCCCTAAGACAGACAAAGGGTAAACCCGGCCACAAGGGGGTATGGCACCAGATTGAAGGTCAATTGCGCAATCATACGACCTGTTTGGAGGCAAACTACCAGCTTGACTTTTGTCAAAGACATCACTAAATTCGCAGTACTCCTCCGGCAGGGAGGAAAATGAAGAGGTGCACAAGACCTTAGCCACTTTCTGAAAACATGTCCTCCTGCATTGTAGCGACCAGGAAAGAACCTCAGCACGAAGCCAATCAAAAGAGGGGTTGTGCATCTGTAACCAAGGATAACCAATAACCACCGGGAAATGAGGTGAAGAAATTACTTGGAATTGGATTATCTCATGATCAAGAGTCCCTACGGCTATGGTCAACAGAGCAGTCTCATGAGTCACATGGTCAGGTTGCAGAGGTCTACATCAATAGCTCTGGCAAGTGGAGTGGCATGAAACTGCAGCGGGATCGAGTGCTTAGACGTAAAGGCACCATCTTTGAACAGACCTGCAGCCCCAGAGTCAATTAGAGCCTGTATCTGGATGGACGATTTAGACCAAGAAAGGATAATTGGAACCAGAGGCTTATCCTTCTGGATAACTGGGGATGTAACAATGCCACCTAAGGTCTGTCCCCTACAGGATCTCAGGTGCAAGCATTTGCCAGATGGGCAGGACAAGACTTCAAAAAGTGAACTGCCTGGCCACAATAAAGGCCAATCTCTCCCTCATCCTAAAGGCCCTCTCCTCCGCAGAGACATGTGAAGCCCAACTGCATGGGTTCTATTTCTAGATAGCGATATCCGGATGGAGGTTGAAAGCTGTAAGACAGTAAGGGTTAAATATCCCTGACTAGTCACAGTATAAAGGATGGTATGTCTCGCCATAAAACCATGCCCTCCGGTTATGTCGTGGATGATGAAACACGTCATTTTGTGGCTTTAATGACGTCAGCACCCCGCTCGGGGACACCACATCCAGTACCGCTGTAAAGTGCAGCTGAATGTGATAGGAGACATCGCGCTATCCCCGTATGGTTCGCTGAAGGGATCTTTTTCATTTTTATGCCTTATTTCTGTAAGTGCAATTCCTAAGATAGGGTTTTTATGTGTGGAAAACAATAAATTGTTTAAACGGGATTACACTATGGAGTTTCTGTTTTCTTTGTCCCGGATAGAGCTTATCACTGTGTGATACAAACCTCCTGGTACAGCTTTCCTGGCCGTGTGGCACTTAGCACTTTTGTTGAAATTTTGAATCCAATTTTGCACTAAGTACTTTTTTGGAATTTATTTGCATTTATGTATTTATGCACTTGTATATTACTGTCATCAGATATACTGATTAGCACATATGCACTTTGATGCGTTTATATATTTGTATATTTCATAGATGATTACTTATTTATAAACACAGATCACTTTATAACTTTTTTACCCTTTGGGGGCATATTACTTATATACTTATGGTTTTATGCGTTTATATATGCGCAGCAGTTTTGGCATGCTATAATACCAAGTAGCACATTTAGCACACCCTAGCACAGCTTATTTTTCTTTTTTAATTATATAAACACCTAGCTTCTCAAACAAAATATCCGTTACATAGGAATAACTTTATGAAAATATAAACTTAGACTATCAATCAAAATGTCTCGACAGCTTCTTGAAATTGAGAACTCAGTTCAAATGTCAACATCTGTAAGTCATTAGCTCAAAAGACCTTTCATGTACACACAATTACAGGGGATTTCATAACCTCAGTTATATACCTATAAAACCAAATTAAAATGTAGATATTAAGAATATAACAGGTGCCTGCACAGAGACTGGAGCAGCAGAAGGGACGGCCTGCAACACAGGTTGTACCGGAACAGCCTCAGTGGGAGGATCCAGGTGAGTAGTGCTTAAAGTGTTCGTAATGCCATAGCATAGAAAACGGATCCATGCAGTGATCCTGCTCATCCAATCTGGAAAAACTATTACCAATAAGAATTTTAATATTAGGACTCTTACCTGTCTACATATTCAACAGTGTGTTCACCCGAGCCAACTTTTCAGTCTCACAATCTCGGGTAATGGGAAACCAGCAAGGAAGCCGTAAGGCTTCATAGCCGGTCCACTGCTGCGCATGCACGAAGCATGCTGCACTTTGTGAATGGCCCAGTGGGGGGAGGAGGAGGGGAGCCGAACTTCTGGATGAATTTGCCACGGCAAATCACAGGGCGCCCATCACTGAGCTCAGACAGCCGGGCCGGCTCAGAGAGTGGCGGTCGGACTCGGAGAGCACCGGCGCAGTGTAAATAATTAGAATGCGACACAACAGAATGACATTGCAGATGGCGGGTGCTGGATACGCCCCTCTAGATGTTGTGCCCGGGGCTACTGCCCTGGCTACCCCCCCATGCTACACCACTGTGTTTAACCTGCACAGATTCCTCACTACGTACAAGACCTGTTCAAACATGTAGTACCTTCTCTAACATGAGAAGATCTTAATATTGACAGAATACATCACATTCCTAAATCTGCATACTTACCTCAAGCCATACCACATGATTTTCTGTTGAGGGTTCACATCTACTAAGCTAAAGAAAAAAATATTTACAGCATTTCGTCAAGCAGAACAACTTCCAGACTGATTCTCCAAGCTGCAATTGCTTTTTGTTTTTTTGCAGCACACAAAACAATGGCACAGAAATCTCCTAACAATCACCAAAACTCTCAGAAATCACAAAATCCTGCACCATTGGTAATACCCTTCCAAACGGGTTATTACTGGTAATGACAAGACTACATCCATCATGACATTAGAAGAAAGTCTCCAATTTTTATGTAAATAGGACATTTTCCCAGAAGACCCGTCGCCACCTCCTAACACCGCGACTCCCTAGGAAGTATCTTCTGACTGGCAAGAGGTCTCCCACAAAAAGTTGTCTAAAAGACACCCTCAAGGTGGGTCATGACGTACCCTTTTCAGGTGGTCCATTGATCCCACAATCCCCAGCCAAGAGAGAATATATTTTAGCCTACTTTATCCCCCAGTGCCTTCATAACAGTAAGTACTGCATGTGAATCTTTCCAGGACCTACTTTTTATTCTTTTTGCTACTTGTGTTCACTCTTCTAGTTACTTCTATGTTTTTTTAGTTGAACATTTAATGCACCTGGTGTCCCACCCACTACATATTTTGTGGACTGTCAGTCTTGCACTACACATTTTTTTGTTCTTTGCTGCAGCAATGGAGTCCTCAAATTGGAACCTTGTGTTACTTCCTGGGCTTCATTCCTTTGAGAGCCTGTCCATCCTTTGGCATCCTTGGATGGGGCGGAGAGTGTATAGAGGACTCTCCTTTTTTGTCTTTTTGGCTCAATGTGGGGTTCAAAATAATATTACATTTTCCAGGGATTGAATGCCTACAAGTACCATCAGCCATACGAGCAGACAGATATCCTGAGAGTCTGCAGAAGCTGGACATTGCACCAGTGATCTACTGATCACAGGTGTAATGTTCTGCAGGCTTCTTAGAAAAAAATTATCAATGCACATTTTTTACCTGTAAAAATAAATGTGCATTTTTTTTTAAAAGGTGAACTTTTCCTTTAATGATAAACCATACACTTTGGCGGGTATTTAGGCCCCCAATACGCACCAACTCCAAACTTTCTTTGCAAGTTGTTCAAGACAATATCTAGGAATATGGACATGGCAATCCAATAATATGCGGAGATTTCAACCATACGGTAGACCCAATACTTGGTTCTACATCTTCTGCCAGAGGTCGGTCCCTCTCCTTGAAGGCTTTACTTCACAAAGAAGACATGTTCGAAGTGTTGTAATGCCTTCATGTGACTGAAATAGACTTTACCTTTACCCCTATTCGTATTCTCATATTATATGAGACTAATGGTTATTGCAACGGATATCCTCTTCCACTATCTATGCCATTACATGGTTGGATACATATGTGTGTGTTTATTAGACATGCGCACTATGTGCACACTGAAATATTTCGTTTCGTAATTTTGTTTTCGTCTGAAAAATAAATGTATTACAGTTACTCCCGAAATTCGTTTTTATTTATTTTGTTTCGTTAAAAAATGCATTCGTCCGAAAAAACGAAATAATTAAGGTCTGTCATTGAAGGCTTATGATGTCTGTCGAATGTTCTAAGAAGATTTGACGGAGCAGCTAAACTGTACAACACCGCAATCGTACATTTCCGGTCAAATGTTCTGCCTACAAGCTATAGTAGAATTCTAATGTTGTATGACACTAGTAATAATTATATTTATTAATTATTATTACTAGTCAACCAACATTAGAATTCCTCTATAGCCTATGGGCGGAGCATTTGACCATAAATGTCCACTCGCGGCAACTGCTTCGTCGAATCTTCATGTCGAATCTTTTCTCTCTATGTCTAATAATCTTGGACTAATAGAGTTAGGTTAGGCACATTCAACCTTTTTTTCTATTGTCTCTATAATGTTGAATCTTTTCTCTCTATGTCAAATCTTTTCTCTCTATGTAGAATAATCTTGGACTAATAGAGCTAAGGTTAGGCACATTCAACCACAGGTTCGATGGACACAGATTGCTATTGTTAGCGTCATGTCGAATCTCCTATCTATATCAAACTGTTATAGGGAAGAAACGCCTAGGTTTAAGGAGCTTATTTCAAGAGGTAGAAGTACCATCATATCAAACTGTTGCCGCAATGAAAATGAAAATAAAGCATTTGTTTATGTCGGATCTTTCAGTTTTCGGTTTCTGCACGTTCGTTATCGTTTGTTAAAACGATAATGAAAATACCTGACATTTGGACGAAAATGCATTCGGACGAAAACGAATGCACATGTCTAGTGTTTATGTTGCCATCACTCTAACGGTAAAGAGCTCCTTATGCAGTTTAAGATTGAATTGCTTTTCATACAAATTCATTGTGTGGTCATGTGTCTCCTTTAGAGACCAAAGATTAAATAGTTTTTGTCCAATGATACAGTCACCATTTAAAGATTTGTATATTTTGATCATGTCGCCTCTTCTACAGGCAGAATATGTTTAATTTTTTTAGCTGTTCCTCAAAACTGAGGTCCTCTGGCTACTTTATACACCTTAAGCAGAGGGAAGACACACTAAGGAGAGTGCTGCTCACCCCATTGTAGGCAGAAAAAATGGGAAGGGTCCCCCAGGGGGTTTTTTAGGCAGCTAGATAGATAATGAGAAAATTAGGCATTGAATAAAGAATACAAAACTTTATTGGAGGTCAAAGTGGATTATTGAATGAGTGTTAAAATATGAGCTCAGATGGGAATATGCCCATGCCAAATACAGGAAATAGCAAACATAAAGGGTTATACACAGCATATATTAATGACTATTGCATAATAGTTGCTGACGCGTTTCGACCCATGATGTGTGGGGTCTCTTCAGAGGATGAGTTTGCTAAGAAAAAGAAGATTTATAATAATATATCAAATTTGTTTAAAAACAAGGTATAATGTATGCAAAAATGTATGTAACACATTGCACATGATTACCACTGCATTTGGAAATACCTCTCAGTCATAACCTCCCTGCACAGCCATCAGACCATTCTGCGCGCCTCCACGCCACAATGAGATGACGAGAAGAGGACAAGGATCCACTCAATGTAGCTTACAAGGAGTCACACATAACAAGTGTCCCCCACCGAAGCTCCCCAGAGGTGGTGGGGCCAGAACCTACGGCAATTGTCAGGGCGTTAGCTCATAGACAAACCCATATCAATTTATAGTTTATTCGAGTTATCTATTGAACAGTCAGACAGTGTTATAATAATCTATGGTATACTATGGTAATTAGATACACCTATATATACACCTTAACGCCTCTTCTCATCACAGACCCCCTCAACATATCACAGTCTGCCCTTCACATCAGCATTCCACCTTTACATCAGTGTCCTCAGTCCCCCCCTTCACATTACAACCCCCTCTTCATATTACATCCCAGCCCCCAACCATATCATAGACCCCCATTACATCACAGCCCTCTTTTACACCACAGTCATCACATTACAGCTCCCCTTCACATCACAGCCCCCTGTACATTAGTGTCCTCCCTTCACATCTGTGTCCTCACCCCTCTTAACACCACAGCGCCCCTTATGCCGTGTACACACGACCGGACTTTTTGACAGCAAAGGTCCGACAGAATGAATCTGCTGGACAATTGGATCGTGTGTGCGCTTCATCGGACCTTAGCTGTCAAAAAATCAGATGGACTTTAGAAATAGAACATGTTTCAAATATTTCCGATGGACTCTAGTCCGGTCGAAAAATCCGTTCGTCGGTATGCTAGTCCGATGGACAAATAATGACGTAAGGGCAGCTATTGGCTACTGGCTATGAACTTCCTTATTCTAGTCTGGTCGTACGTCATCACGTTCGAATCAGTCGGACTTTGGTGTGATTGTGTGTAGGCAAGTCCGTTGCATCGGAACTCCGTTGAAAGTCCGTCAAAAAGTCCTTCGGAGTTCAGTCTGTCAAAAGTCCGCTCATGTGTACACGGCATTACATTGGTGTCCTCAGCCCCCTTTATATCACAGCCTCCCTCATTCACATTATAGGTTATTTTTTACAGTCCTACCCTACACAGCCGCACAGCAGGAGGCAGAGCAGATCTGGACAAAAGATGAGAGCTACCCAGTTTTTGTATTTGACCAGTGTGTGATTAGTTGCTACCAGAGAATGACAGCAGTGGCCAGGGGGTGCCCAGGGGGGACTCCCAGCACACACATAGATTTTGCATACTTAAGTAGTTTCTAAAACTGATTTTTGTAGCACACAACTGTATTGGGTTGAAAATCTTTGCATTAAAGGATTTTACAGTCAGGTTCATAAATATTGGGACATCGACACAATTCTAATCTTTTTGGCTCTATACACCACCACAATGGATTTGAAATGAAACAAACAAGATGTGCTTTAATGGCAGACTTTCAGCTTTAATTTGAGGGTATTTACATCCAAATCAGGTGAACGGTGTAGGAATTACAACAGTTTGTATAAGTGCCTCCCACTTTTTAAGGGACCAAAAGCAATGGGACAATTGGCTCCTCAGCTGTTCCATGGCCAGGTGTGTGTTATTCCCTCATTATCCCCCATTTACAAGGAGCAGATAAAAGGTCCAGAGTTCATTTCAAGTGTGCTATTTGCATTTGGAATCTGTTGCTGTCAACTCTCAATATGAGATCCAAAGAGCTGTCACTATCAGATAGATAGCAAAAACATTAGGTGTGGCCAAATCAACTGTTTGGAACATCCTTAAAAAGAAAGAACACACCGGTGAGCTCAGCAACACCAAAAGACCCGGAAGACCACGGAAAACAACTGTGGTGGATGACCGAGGAATTCTTTCCCTGGTGAAGAAAACACCCTTCACAACAGTTGGCCAGATCAAGAACTCTCTCCAGGAGGTAGGTGTATGTGTGTCAAAGTCAACAATCAAGAGAAGACTTCACCAGAGTGAATACAGGGGGTTCACCACAAGATGTAAACCATTGGTGAGCCTCTTGTACCAGAGTGATGAGAAGAGAAGATTATGGAGAAGGAAACGAACTGCTCATGATCCAAAGCATACCACCTCATCAGTGAAGCATGGTGGTGGTAGCGTCATGGCGTGGGCATGTATGGCTGCCAATGGAACTGGTTCTCTTGTATTTATTGATGATGTGACTGCTGACAAAAGCAGTAGGATGAATTATGAAGTGTTTCGGGCAATATTATCTGCTCATATTCAGCAAAATGCTTCAGAACTCATTGGACGGCACTTCACAGTGCAGATGGACAATGACCCGAAGCATACTGCGAAAGCAACCAAAGAGTTTTTTAAGGGAAAGAAGTGGAATGTTATGCATTGGCCAAGTCAATCACCTGACCTGAATCCGAATGAACATGCATTTCACTTGCTGAAGACAAAACTGAAGGGAAAATGCCTCAAGAACAAGCAGGAACTGAAGACAGTTGCAGTAGAGGCCCGGCAGAGCATCACCAGGGATGAAACCCAGCGTCTGGTGATGTCTATGTGTTCCAGAATTCAGGCTGAAAATTGACTGCAAAGGATTTGCAACCAAGTATTAAAAAGTGAAAGTTTTTTTGTTTACAAATGACTTTTATTATGTAAAAGGTCAAGGTATAAAGCAATTACAATGATGGTACAGGTATGTATACAAATATCTTTAACAGTGAATGCTGTACAGGAAATAAAAAAGGATTATGGTTAATCAGATGAAAGAATGCACAGTGTTATAATCAGGCCAATCAAGAGTATTGTCGTGGAGGGAAGAAAAACGACCTATATGTTAAGAAGAGGAGGTGAAGAAAATAAGATAGAAATTTTTCTAAATCAGAGAGGTGGTATCCCAGAGAGTCCATTTTTTATGATAAAGGGGCATAGAGTCATATAATGTGTGGTGAATTCTTTCAGAAAGTTTGATGTTCATCATGCGGTTGAGAATTTGTGGCCAAGGTACCGTATTGGAGCACCAACTGAAGGCTATGGCCCAATGAATGGAGCTGAGGAATGTATGGATTAGCCCTGTGCTAGTCATTGGAATATCCTATATAGGGGAGAATAGAAGATTTGGGGTGTAAGAGAAATCTTTCTACCGGATATTTTTTCAATGATTATGCTAGCCTTATGCCAAGTGTTTTTTTATGTGGGGACAATCCCAAAAGATATGTAAAAGTGTACCCTGAGAGGGGCAACCCCTAAAGCAGAGTGGGGATAGTGAGGGATAAGATGAATTAAGTTTAGCAGGGGTAAGATACCATCTATAGAGCAATTTGATGGCTGATTCTCTAAACGAGGTTGTTTTGGTACATTTATGGAGATTTGTACAAATAGTATCCCATTGATCAAGAGTAAATGAGGTATTTAAATCTGATTCCCATTATAGCCTGGGATGTGATTTCTCAGGCATGTTGGTCTCATTTAAACTTTTATATATTCTGGAGATTAAACCACTATCACAAGGGGAGGAGATACAAATTTGTTCAAATTGTGTATGGGGAGATGGAGTGTAAGTGAATGATATTTCTGATAGAATTGTCTTATATTTGTATAGTTCTCTAGTTCAGTAGGTGGGAAATCATATTTTATTTGTAGACTGGAGAAAGTGAGGAATTAATTGTTGTGGGAGAGCGATTTTAAATGTGTTAGGTTATGTGACTTCCAATTTGTTAGAAAGTTTTGATCTTGAGCTCTATCTGGGAGGGGAAAATGAGGGTCACCTAGAAAGGAAGCCAAGGGGGGAATGTCAGAGGATAACTTAAATTTAGAGACTTGTCTGTTCCATAGTTGAAGGGTGTGAGTGACGATAAGGTTTAAGGGTCTTATTTTTTGTGGTGGGATAGTCTTGGACCAGAGAAGTCTCTGTAGATTGTAGGGTAGGATAGATTCTTCCTTGAACCGGAGCCAAGGGATTTGGAGTGAAGGGGCATACCATTGGGCTAATTGGGTGAATCTGGACGATAGATAATAAAGCCAAAGGTTAGGAATGCTGAGGCCTCCTTTTATTTGGTGTCTAAACATAATAGCTAAATCTGGGTTTCTTGTTTTGCCATATGAATTTGTTGATCTCTCTCTGTAAAGAATCTAATGTTTTTTTATGTAGAATAAGAGGAAGGGCTCTAAAAAAAAATAAAAGTTTGGGTAATATCATAATTTTTACGGCCACTATTCTGCCCGAGAATGAAATCTGGTACGATGACCAAAGTTTAAGTAGGTTTTTAATATTGTTAAATAAGGGAGGGTAGTTTGCTTGGTATAATGTTTTATAGGAAGGTGTAATCTGGATACCTAGATATCTAAACGAATCCGCATTCCAGTTGAGGTCGTGGAAGATGGCAAGGGTTTTAGTTAGGTTGGGTAGAGAGATAAGAGGGTTGGTTATAAACAGAAGCACGTCATCCACGTAGAGACTTGGCTTTTATTCTTTGGATCCTTTGAAATATCCTTTAATGTCTGTGTTGTTTCTAATAGCGTAGGCAAGGGGTTCTATCGCAAGGACGAAAAGTAGAGGAGAGAGGGGACAACCCTGTCTTGTACCTTTGGTCAGGGGGAAAAAGTCAGAGTTGTTGCCTGGGAGTTTGATACGTGTTTGTGGGCTGTGATAGAGAGCCTTAAAGCCATGTAAAAATTCATTGTTGATGCCATATTTGGGGAGAAAAGTGTCAAGATATGACCAGGAAACACTGTCAAAAGCTTTGTGTATATCAATACTAAGTAGTAATGTGGATTTGGAATGTATGTTGGAGTCTTGAATGATATTTGTGGTTAGTCGTATGTTGTCTGTTATTTGTCTGTTAGGGATGATGTTTGACCAGGATCAACTAATGGGGAGATAACAGCAGATAATCTGTCTGCCAAAATACGGCCAAATATTTTTAAGTTGTTGTCAATAACTGATATTGGGTGGTAGTTTTGAGGGGTGGAGTGGTCTTTATTTGGTTTGGGAAGAAGGGACATGTTAGCTAATAGCATTTCAGATGGGAATTGGCCGCCTTGTAAGATATTATTATACAGTTTAGTAAGGTGTGGGGTAATGGTAGAGGCAAATTTTTTATAGTAAGAAGTGGAATAGCCGTCTGGGCCTGAGGCTGTGGATATCTTTAATGTTCCAATGATTCTACAAACTTCTATGTCTGTACATTGGGCATTGAGAGATTCATTTTGTTCCCTGGAAAGAGTGGGTAATGTAATGTTGTTAAGCCAGTCCAGGGAAGACTGGGGGATGATTGTGATGTGGAAAGAAGATTTTTATAGAAGTCTAAGAATAGTTTCATGACCTCTTTGGGATGGGACACCGTATTTCCAGATGGGTTCCTTAATTTGTATGTGTGGGGTGGTTTCGTAGATTGATTACGTTTTCTAGCGAACATGGTGGAATATGAATTGCTGTTAAATAAGAATCTGGCTTTAGACCATCTGAGGGCCTTTTCGGTGTCCGATGCTAATATTGTGTCTAAGGTAGTGCGTTTCTGTTGAGTCTGTTTAAAAAGGTCACTAGATGGGTTTTGGTTGTTTCTGTGATATAAATGGTCTAGATCTTTTGTGAAGGATCTAATATCAGCAAGTTTGGATTTGTTTTTAATAGAGACTATATTTATCAGATGGCCTCTCATTTCCGCTTTATGCGCCATCCAGATATTTGTAGGAGACATGTCTGGTGTTACGTTATGTGCAAAGTATTGCTCAAGGTGAGATAGAATGTGCTGATTTCTTGATGGATCTGTGAGCAAGGAATCGTTTATTCGTCATGAGTGTGTTGTGTTGGCTAGACCTATGCGTGAAGTGTTAAAGGAGACTATATGGTGATCAGACCATGGACATGCATGGATATCTGCCTTAGAGGAATTGGCAAGTAGGATTGGGGTGCAGAAGATGTAATCAAGTCGAGCGAAGCTGTTATGCGGGTGGGAATAGAATATGTAGGATTTGATACCTATGTTGTGGGCTCTCCAAGTATCTACTAATTGATGATTATATAGTGATCTGTTCAAAGATTTGAGGAAAGCTTTAGAGGATGGGACAACTTTGCTTCTGTCCAGAGCGGAATGAGCAGCTAAATTGAAATCACCACCCATTATTATATGTGCGGAATGATAATTGTCTAGGGTATCAAACAATTTGTTGAAAAAGTTTGAATGGGCATCATTTTGGAGCATATACTGAGGCAATGGTGACCGAACATCCTTTAATTGAGCCTTTCAAAATCAAATAACGACTGTCTGGGTCCTTAAAGACATTCTGAACCTCAAAAACCACCAAGTTCCTAATAAATATAGCAGCACCCCTAGATTTTGTGTTGTAAGTAGTGCAACAAAATTGTCTGAAACTTTTGTCAAAAAATTTAGGGTGTTTGTCTGTTGTGAAGTGAGTTTCTTGCATTAAGATTATATCCGCTCCCAATCTTTTATAGTGGCGAAAAGCTTTCTTTCTCTTGTGAGGTGAATTAATGCCCTGGGCATTGTGAGAAATCACCCGAAGACCTATTATATTGGTGTTAGAAAGCGATGATGGTTATGAAGTAGTGGCAATGGATCACAAGGCCCAGGTCAGAGCATATGGCAGAGTCGGTGTGGTATTAGTAATATGGTTAACAACGATAACATTAATAAAGAAAAATTACCTGAGATAGAGAAAAATCTGGTGATCACTGTGTTGCCATCTATATCTTCATAAATACAATATATCGAAATATACATCAATATCTTGCATAAGTATTTTCTTGTTGACCTTTCTATATCAAATAATATATTATACTTATACATGTGAACACTGGTGATTAGGGTACCTGAACAGTAGAACCCTAGAAATAATGAACTCCTAGATAATAACAATGCTGCATTGCACAACAATGCACCATCATCATGCGTTAAGTAAAATAGAGAGTATTTGTTCGACCTTTTCAAAATTTTGTAAAAATAAAGTATTTTAGTATAACTATGAGAAAAATTATTTATAGCTTGGGGGTCAGGGTGAGAAGCACTGCCTGACCGAAAATATTATTGTTGTGGACTATACTGTCCATTACTCACAAATGGAGCATCCACCATTAAAACAATGGATAGCAAGATCAGTCGTAGAAGTGTATCCACTATTTGAACCATGCTTTTGGAGTCCTTTATGAGTAGGGGAACAAACTAGCAGAGGCGGAGCAGATCAGCCTCAGCGAGGATTCTTTAGACAAAAATATAAGAGCATGCTGTGTACTATGCATGCATGTACTAAAAAATTAGTAGAAAAAACATCATAAATAAAAAAAAGAAAAAAAGTTAAATGTATAAGATTGCATAAGATAGCATAGTATTAACTGTGATATACCTACCCAATACCTTTTAAAGGTGTAGAACCGCTGTTTACTAAACACAGTAAATCAAACTTCAAAACTTGTAAATTTTTAGAACTGTAAAAATTGTTCTTTGAACCTTGCGAAGGAAGAGAAGAAAAAAAAAAAAAAAAACAGGAGAAGGGTGAACTTTCAGCTGCAGGTATGCGTCAGCTTTATTTTCAGGCATCCAGATTTCTGAATGATGGACGCCATCTTCCTTGTCCATGACGCGTGGCTGGGGTGGCCCAGATAGGTGAAGTATGAGGAATAGTAGGAGGTCTTGCAACTGCACCTGGATCCAAGAGACCCAACTTTACCAGGAGATCTTTACCTTCTGAGATGTTGAAAACTGTATAGGTGGTGCCATTGTGTGGTACTGTTAATTTAAATGGAAAACCCCATTGGTATCTAATGTGAGCTGATTGTAATAGTGAAGTTATCTCTTTCATTGTGCGTCTCCTTTCCAAGGTAGCTTGTGAAATGTCTGGAAATATTTGAATTTTTGTGCCATCCAATTCAATGTTATGCATATTCCTAGATGCTCTTAGTATGCTTTCTTTTGTGATAAAGTCTTTCATGCATAGAATAATGTCACGTGAAGGTTTGTCTGGGGGTGGTTTAGGACGCAAGGCCCTATGAATTCTATCACACACAAATGAGGATGGAGGTAAATCCGGAAGGAGATTGTGGAACAGTCTGGATACTGCTGGCATCAGTTCTGTGACAGACTCTGGAATACCACGAATCCTCAGGTTGTTCCTACGGTTTTGATTGTCCAAATCTTCCACTTGAGATTGTAAGTATGGGTGGTTTTCAGCTAACAGTTCAAAGTCTCTTCTAAGATTGTTGTGTGCAAGTGATAGCTCATCATGTTTGGTTTCTAGAACATCTGTGCGTCCTCCCAGGGTTGCTATTTCTTGTGTGAGTGTGTTTGTTGTTTTTTGGAGTTCATACTGTATTTTGTCTACATGTTTTTCATAGATCTTGGTTAAGCTGGAGTCCAAATCTGCTTTTGTGATCTGAGAGGGAAGATCACTGCTATTATGTGTTGAAGAAGACTTATGCGGAGGGCCACTGGCAGTTGTAGGGGACTGTATAGGCGATGAACTAGCACCTTTATGCGCCATTTTTTTTGCTCCTTATTGCGCAGTGGGTATGAGTGCTGTTGCGCATGGCGATTGAACGCCTTCTTGCCCGACGGCATGCACTAGTATGAACTGCAGGGATGTTTATAAAAAAATATAGTTATTTAAGGTAATTGTTCCTAACCGTGTGTGTTAAATCCTCGCTGAATCAATGAAATTCTTAGTTACGGATGGTAAACTGCATCGCGTCTCGCATGCGCCCCCACTTAGTTATGATTATGACTTTAGTTCATCTTATTACCCCTATCCTACTGCAATAGCTTGCTCTGAATCTGTTGTGGGGCTACATGTTGCCCGATGAGGTGTACACAGGACCTTGTTGGGGTACAGATCAAACACCTAGGACTTTTGGAGAACCAGTCTATGAGGTGTAGCAGGATGGCTGCCCCTGACCGCAATGCAAAGAGCAGCACCCTCTGAAGTAGTGTGGGGAATCTCAATCAAGGACCCTGGGAGACTGTCTCAACTGCTGGGCAGTTCCAGCGTCTCTGCAGAGAGCAAATCTGGCCTGTGTGGGTGTAGTAAGATGGCTTCTGCACCTGGATTTGGGGATAGGGTTGTTTCTAGTGGGTAAGTCTCTTAATTCAGCAGCCTGGGTCCCCCCCATGAGCGGGGTGATTTTGTAGTGTCGTGGGGTTTGGTTCTGGCCTAGTGGGGATGAGGGAGCTACTGGTGGGCTCAAGGTGTAGCAAGATGGCCGCCCCTCACCTCTGTCTCCGGAGCACAGTCCTATGCAGGGTATCTCCAGCGTCCCCCAGGTCTCCCAAATTCTCACCTTCCAGTCCGCGGTGGCCGACACGGGTGTGTTCGGGAGGGGCTGCCACACATCTTGCTTTACGCGGCAGCCTTGCATGGAGGACCCGCAGGCCTTGTAGGCCTCAAGATGGCGGCCAGTCCCTGGTGGATGGAGCCGGCCATGGGCCGGATAGTAGGGCGGGTGGACGGCCGGGATTCTCCAGACAGGCAGGGTTCTGCTCAGGGGATGCCCAGGGACCTGGATGGAGGGTTTGGTGGAGGAATCAGTGAGCGCTGGAGCAGGATGGCTGTGGATTCTGTCCGGGACAGCAGAGCTACAACACAGCGCGTCTTTCTTCGCTCACGTCCCTAAAAAGTGAAGGTTTGATGGATGATTGTTAATCTGTCCCATTTCTTTTGGTCCCTTAAAAAGTGGGAGGCACATATACAAACTGTTCTGAATTCCTACACCGCTCACCTGATTTGGATGTAAATACCCTCAAATTAAAGCTGAAAGTCTGCAATTAAAGCACATCTTGTTCGTTTCATTTCAAATCCATTTTGGTGGTGTATAGAGCCAAAAAGATTAGAATTGTGTCGATGTCCCAATATTTATGGACCTGACTGTATGTATTTGGAGCACCAAATGTATTTCCTTCTATAAAAGCACCATTTTATAACAGTTGTTTTGAAAATTATTGATTTCATTGTTTCTCTGTCATTATGAAATATGGAGACTGATGCTAAAAGCCTCAAGGCATATTGCTCTTATTGACAATCATATAATATAGTTTAAAAGGACATGGTATGCACCCAGCATTAGCACAAACATAAACTGTGTCTTTTTTATTTGTTTTGTTTTTTATATATAAGGTTTGTGGGTGGTTAGCACTAAAAAGACACTATATCATGTTTTAATTAGTTCCTTATATATTGGGAACTGCGTTTTGTGTGCAGCAGTTAAATTCTTGATAATGTTATCAATTATACAATGTAGTTACATAAAAGTTCAATTGTTAAATCTTCTGCTTTCAATTACTTGACTAAAAATGAACTCCAGGCAAATATCTAAGTATGCATATGAAATAAATGTAAGGAATCTGTTTTATCTGTCAAAAATTTGTATTTTTGTCCACCCAGTTTTAAGGTTTAATCAGCCCCATTAATGAGGATGAGGTTCATATTTGCTGCTATGTTCCTGGCAAACTTTTACCCGTTTGTGTTTCATTGGTTTGGGCAAACTTAATGGTTTGTCCCGTTCGTCTGCATGAACCTTAGACTGCTGCTGCTGCTGCAGCCTGAAGAATTTTTTTTTTTAGTGATAGTATTACTATTGCCACTAAATGACAACTTCCTCCTGCGCCAGCCACGAGTGTCTTTGGTTTCTAGGATGCAAGCAGCTGCATAGTGTAATTTATTGCAAGGACACTGTTTGCTGTCTGTGTGCTAGCAACCAAGGATGCTGTGCACACCGGCCTACTGATCACTATATCACTAACACACCATATTCAGATAATTCGATAGGACATTTTAACGACTTCAGTACTGGACACTTTCGCCCCCTTCCTGCCCAGGCCATTTTTCAGCTCTCAGCACTGTCACACTTTAAATGACAATTACTTAGCCATGCAACACTGTACCCAAATAAATTTTTATCTTTTTTTGAGAAGGCTAGAACTTTCTCTTGGTGATATTTAATCAACGTGTTTATTTAATATAAAATATAAGCAAAAAAATTATAATTTTCTGAAAAAAAATTGTTATAAAATCTTGCAGATAAATAGTCTTTCTAGGCCAAAATGTATTCAGCTTCATTTCTTTGATAAAATAACCCAAATCACTTTATATTATTTAGTATGTGTAAATGTTTATATACAGAGTCTGCAAACATTTTGGAAAGTAGACAGTTCAAAGTATTTACTAAGATACATGGTGAATTTTTTTGAGGTTGTAATTTTTTTGTCACAATTTTTGGGAAAATGAAGAACTGAATATATATATTTTTTTAATCACAAAGTTGTAATTTTACCAAGTTATAAAGTTGTAATTTTTCCAAGTTATGTCTCACACGTAGCATAGGCATTCTTATAATTACACCCCAAAACACATTCTGTTATGCCTCCTGAATATGAGAATACCACATGTGTGAGACTTTTTCACAGTCTAGTTGCATAGAAGGGCCCATAATTCAAGAAGCACCTTTGGGCTTTCAAGGAGCATGAAATACACATCTAATTTCCTGACTTCCTAACACATTTTGTATTTTAAACAATACAGTTCAGTTACCACACGGATCATAAGCTCATGCGTGAATTTGGAAATAGTGAAACAAAGACCAACATGATAGCCAACATATTAGACAACAGTGTTTTAAGTGCTTTGGTTCACATTGGTTAAAAAAAAAAAAAAAAGGGAGTGGGGAGGTAAGCGTTAGGAAGGGAAAATCTGAACCTCCAAAAGACATGCTGGTAGGTTAATTGGATCCTGTCTAAATTGTCCTTAGTATGTATGAATGTGAGTTAGGGACCGTAGATTGTAAGCTCCTTGAGGGTAGGGACTGATGTGAATGTACAATGTATATGTAAAGCGCTGCGTAAATTGACGGCGCTATATAAGTACCTGAAAGAAATAAATAAATAAATAATAAATAAATAAACCTAGTCTGTGTTAGGAATATAGCTTTGATACATGCATTCTATGTACTTTTGTCAATAAATTGGTGTGACTGTTATAGTTATCATCCTTGTTTTCTTTTAAGATATATATCAGGATTAAAGATGATGAGTGGAATATTTACAAAAGATATGCTGAATTCCGAAGCTTACACCATAAACTGCTAAGCAAGTATCCACACGTGAAGACCTTTTACTTTCCACCGAAAAAAGCCATTGGTAATAAGGTATTGCTAAGACCAATTTACTAGCTGCCTTGGTAGTGTAAGTAATGTAATCGCTAAAATGCTTTAAATGCAAATTTCTTCTAAATGTTTCCCTTGAAATCACTTGTGTCTCTCATAAAGCTCAGAAGACCCATAAGCAAAGGGTTAACATGATAATCAATATAACCAAGCTTACCTAGCATCATTGGAAAGAAGGAGTGATTTGGAGGAGGGACATGCAGTGTAGCTGATGAGCAGACTGCCTGCAGAACAAATGATCTCCCAACAGGGGATTGTGATAAAGCTTTGTGAAAAAAAGAATGCAAAGGTATTACCCTTCAAGGGAAATGTATTCCTGGGCCTAAAACAATTTGAGATATAGAAGTTTATTGAGAAATTAAATTAAAGGTTTGTTGGAAACACAGGAGTTTATGGAAAGATTAAATTAAACATTTGTTGGAAACAAGCGAGCAAACATTATACACAGACTGAACTATCCAAATGAAAAAGCCATGGAGTTGGAATAGTCAAAAGAACAAACTGAAGAGAACTGGAAAAACATTGCAAAATCAATAATGTTCAAGAGATGGAAAGTGACGAAGGGAATACATCAGATGCCTCCAGTGCAGTGAGGGAAGGGGGTCTTTGCAAGTACAAAAAGGGAAAAACACTTGGGGAAGGAAAAGCACTAAAATAAAAGAAAGTGAGTTACCAGAAAGTATTACGATGAATAAAAAAGAGTACGCTCAAAACAGTAGACATCAAGAAAGATGATGTAATAAAGGTAAAGAAGGGAATGTAGATTATGGGGGGTTAAAATAAGGACATAAAGAGAGGGGAGAAGGGAGAAAAGAGAAGGGAGCACAATAAGTACGCATTTTGTAAATGTATGGGTATGGATCAATACAAAAGATTAGGAATTACTGTAGGTGGAGGTGTCATAGAGGATGGGTCAATAGTAAAGACCTGATACATGCACAGGAACAGGGTATACATGGAATACATTTATCCTTAAGGACTCTCAATACAGTTAAAATCTATTTACTGTATTGAAAAGGGCATTGACATTCTGTCCAAGCAGAAACATAAATATATTTGAATTAATAAAAGACTGTATCTATAGTTACATAGTCAGGTTGAAAAAAGACACAAGTCCATCCAGTTCAACCAAAAAAAAAAAATCATACAATCCCATATACACAATCGTTCACCCATAGTTGATCCAGAAGAAAACCCCAGCAAAGCAGGATCCAATTTGTTACAGCAAGGGAAGAAATTCCTTCCTGATCCTCCGAGAGGCAATCGTATTTTGCCTGGATCAACTTTACCTATAAAGGTTAGTACCCAGTTATATTATGTACATTAAGGAAATAATCCAGGCCCTTTTTTAAAGCAATCTACTGAGCTGGCCAGAACCACCTCTGGAGGGAGTCTATTCCACATTTTCACAGCGCTTACTGTGAAGAACCCTTTCTGTATTTGGAGATGAAATCTTTTTTCCTCTAGATGTAAAGAGTGCCCCCTTGTCCTCTGTGATGACCTTAAAGTGAATAACTCAACACCAAGTTCACTATATGGACCACTTATGTATTTGTACATGTTGATCATATCCTCCCTTACTCTCCTCTTCTCAAGAGAGAATAAATTCAGTTCCTCTAATCTCTCCTCTTAGCTGAGCTCCTCCATGCCTCTTATCATTTTGGTTGGCGTTCTCTGCACTTTCTCCAGTTCCCTAATATCCTTTTTGAGAACTGGTGCCCAAAACTGAACTGCATATTCCAGATGCGGTCTTACTAATTATTTGTACAGGGGCAAAATTATATCTCTCTCTTTGGAGTCCATACCTCTCTTAATGCAATAAAGGACTTTGTTTGCTTTGGAAACCGCAGCTTGGCATTGCATGTTATTATTAAGCTTATGATCTACCAAAACCCCCAGATCCTTCTCCACTATGGATTGCCCCAGTTGTACTCCCCCAAGTATGTATGATGCATGCATATTCTTAGCCCCCAAGTGCATAACTTTACATTTATCATCATTTGCCACACAATTTCCCAATTAAACAGTGCATTGAGGTTGGCTTGTAAGTTGGAGACATCCTGTAAGGACATTATTCTACTGCATAGGTTGGTGTCATCTGCAAACACTGAAATGGTACTTTTAATCGCAGACCCTATATAATTTATAAAGATATTAAAAAGTAAGGGTCCTAACACTGAACCTTGGGGTACACCACTGATAACCTTAGACCATTCAGAGTAATGCCCCGTACACATGATCGCACTTTCCGACAACAAATCGTGGAATTTTGTTCAAAGGTTGTTGGCTCAAACTTGTCTTGCATACACAAGGCCACACTAACGTTGGCCAATGATTACGAACGTGGGAACGTGGTGATGTACAAGACGTACGACGAGCTGAGAAAAAGGAAGTTCAATAGCCAGTGTGGCTCCTTCTGCTTTAATTCCGAGCATGCGTGAACTTTTGTGCTTCGGACTTGTATACACATGATCAGAAATTCCGACAACAAAGTTTTGTTGGTAAAAAATTTGAGAACCTGCTAGCCAACATCTGTTGGCAGAAAGTCCGACAACAAATGTTTCGATGGAGCATATACACGGTCGAACTTTCAGCCAACAAGCTCACATCCAACATTTGTTGTCGGAAAATCCAATCGTGTGTACGGGGCATAAGCATCATTAACCACTACTCTCTGAATTCTTTTTTTAGACAGTTTTCTATCCATTTACAAACTGAACTTTCCAAGCCTGTAGACTTTACCTTACACATTAGCCAAGTGTGGGGAACTGTGTCAAATGCTTTTGCAAAATTCAAGTATACCACGTCCACAGCCACGGTTTAACTTACCTCCTCATAAAAAAAAATCAGGTTTGTTTGACAACTTCTGTCTTTCATGAATCCATGTTGTCTGTTGCTTAAAATATTTTCCAGCAAGAACTCATCTATGTGGTCTTTTATTAAACTCTCCAGTATCTTCCCGACTATAGAAGTTAAACTAACAGATCTATAGTTATTTGCTAAACACTTAGATCCCTTTTTAAATATAGGCACCACATTGCCCCTACGCCAATCCAGTGGGACCATTCCAGTCATTAATAAGTCCCTAAAAATTTAAAACAATGGCTTTGAAATGACAGCGCTCAATTCTTTTAGGATCCGTGGATGGATGCCATCTGGTCCAGGTGCTGTATCCACCTTTATTCCGTCTACATATTTCTGGACTATATCACTTTTGAGCCATTGTAAATCATTTGGGGCTGCATCAATACCATCCCCATTATGGACATGAACTCCCCCATGCTCCTTTGTATACACAGAGCTGAATAAAGTATTTAATACATTTTACATAGTTACATAGTAGGTAAGGCCGAAAAAAGACAATAGTCCATCCAGTTCAGCCTGTGTAGGTGCACGTGTATCAGTGTCTACAATTATTTCCTATATCTCTGTATGTTGTGTCCTTTTAAGATGTATATCCAAGAGTCTTTTTAAAATATCCATACTTCCCGCAGCCACCACCAATTGTGGAAGAGAGTTCCACATTATTGTTGCCCTGACCGTGAAGAACCTCCTGCACAGTTTAAGGTTAAACCGCTTCTCCTCCATTCTCATTGTGTGGCCCCATGTCCTCTTACACTCCGTAGGTCTGAATAGTTTATTTCCTATGCTGGGATCCCCATTGAGGTATTTGTAGATCGCTATCATGTCCCCTCTCAAGCATCTTTTCTCCAGTGAGAATAAATTTAGTGTTTGCAGTCGTTCCCCGTAATTGAGGTCCTCCAGTCCCCTTTTTAGTTTTATTGCCCTTCTTTGGACTCTCTCCAGCTCCAGCACCTCCCTTCAGAGAACCGGTGACCAGAACTGGACAGAATACTCCAGATGTGGCCTAACCAGGGTTTTAAAAAGTGGCAGAATTATAGTTTTATTTCTGGAGTATATCCCTTTTGTGCATGCCAATATTCTGCCTGCTTTGGTAGCTGCAGCTTGACACTGCATGCTATTGCTCAATCTGTTATCTATTAGCACCCCTAGATCCTTCTCCATTCTTGATTCTCCCAGAGGTTCTCCATCTAGTGAATACTTTGCTTTTATGTTTTTTGCCCCAAGTGCATTACTTTACATTTCTCCACATTAAACCTCATTGTCCATTTGTCTGCCCACTTTATTTTATTCAGGTCCTTCTGCAAAATTTCTACATCCTGATCTGAATTATTACTCTGCTTATCTTTGTGTCATCCGCAAAAACTGACACTGAGAAATGTATCCCATACTCTATATCATTTATGAAAAAATTGAATATAATCGTTCCCAAGACAGAACCCTGGGGTATCCCACTCACACACTCCAGACCAGTCTGAGTACATGTTGTTTATAACCACCCTTTGGACCCTTCCCTGTAACTAGTTTTTTACCCAAGCACAAACCCTATGGTCCATGCCTGCAGATCTCAGCTTGTAAATTAAGCATTAATGGGGGACTGTATCAAATGCTTTCGCAAAATCCAGATACACCGCATCCACAGGGCTCCCCCTATCTAGATGGCAGCTCACTTCCTCATAGAATGTTGGAAGATTGGTCTGGCAGGAACGTCCGCTCGTAAATCCATGCTGATTACCACTAATGATGTTCTTTTCCTCAATAAATCTCTGGATATACTCCCTAATCATCCCTTCCAATAATTTACCCACTATCGATGTTAGGCTGACTGGCCTGTAATTCCCAGGCATGTGTCTCTGCCCTTTTTTAATATTGGTACCACATTGGCTTTTCTCCAATCAGCTGGTACCAATCCTGTCATTATGCTGTCCACAAAGATCAGGAATAATGGCCTGGCTATAACTTGACTGAGTTCTCTGAGGACTCTCAGGTGTAAGCCATCTGGTCCTGGTGACTTATTTGTGTGAAGTTTATTAAGTCTTTCCTTGACTCCAGCCTCTGTTAGCCACGAGGGTATGTCATGTCACTAACACTACAGTCATTGTCGTTAAATCCTTCTTTTTCCTGCGTAAAAACTGTGGAGAAGAAGGCATTTAGTACAGTTGCCTTCTTTGTGTAATCTGTATCCATCCTCCCATCCTCATCTTTTATGTGTGTAATGTGCTCCGATTTTGTCTTTTTACTGTTATAATATCTAAATAATTTCTTCGGGTTTCTTTTCCACTATGTGTTTCTCGTAATTTTTTAGCCACCCTGATTGCGATTTTACATTTATTATTACATTATTTGTAGTGCTGAAATGCTGATGGTGACCCATTCCCTTTATATTTTTTAAAGGCCATATTTTTCTCCTTGATGAGGCTATTCACATTACGGTTTAGCTAACTAGGTTTAATTTTCACTCTTCTATATTTATTGCCCATTGGAATGCACTGTTTGATACCTTTGTTTAATATGCTCCTAAATTTGCCTTCTCTTTGTCCCCAGTCACCCACTCTAGATTATTTTGTAAAGGGCCTACATGCTCCGACCTGACCTTTTTACTGTTAATATATTTGAACAATTTTTGTGGGTTTGTCCTACTATCTTTTGCTATCTTTCGTTCGTTTTGAATTTTTGCATCCTTGATTTCCTTTTTTACATATTCTGTTATATTCTTTATAACATTTAAATTATGATAGTGTTCCCTTCATTTTTATATTTAGCTCTTTTCTTATTATTTATAGCTTTTTTTTAACTTTGGCCATAAGCCATATTTTTTTAGCCTTTTAAACCTATTGCCCATTCGAATATAGTTTGCAGTGAGTTTGCATACAGTCTTTTTGAAGAATTCCCATTTCAGTTCTGTGTTCATTGATGCCAATATTCCCTCCCAGTCTAAGTCTTGGAGAGCAGCCCTCATCCTTGGAAAATTTGCTCTCTTAAAGTGTTTTTAGCTTTCCTGTATGTGTTTGTTGCTTAAAGCTAACATTAAATTAAATCATGTTATGGTCACTGCTCCCCAAATGTTCTTTCATATGAATATTGGTAAAAAGCTCTGCAGGGTTTGAGACTACCAGGTCCTGCAGAGCGTCATTCCTAGTCAAGGCCTCCATAAACTGGACCATAAAATTGTCTTGTAATAGGTTTATAAATGTTTGCCCTTTAACTGTATGCCAGAAAATATATAGAGAACACCTTCATATACAGAATCCTATACCCCACAGGATTCCCAATTTAAAGACATAGGACAAGAGAGGAATATAAAAAAAAGACAAAAAGAAAATCCAAGAAATTTCTACCTGTATCATTAAATTTGAGTCTGGGTTTATTCATGAAAATAGTATCCAAGGAAAAAATGAGAAAATATTATTAGGGTAAAGATAATTTATCCATTGAGATGAGATAAGCTTTGAGGGAGCTACAGAGTGATGCTGAAATTGAAATATCCGATAAGTCATCAAATGTTATTATGGACTGCAACAAATATGAATTGATGTGTCACAAGTTTGATAATTCACAGTAGTATAAAAAAAAACAACCTAAACTGGTTGTGCAGGCAGAAGTTTTTTTTATACATTAAAGTGGTTGTAAAGCCTAAACATTTGCAAACATCATGAATTCTTTGCATGAAGGTAAAAAATGTTTAGGTGTCAGCATCCCCCCTCACCCCTCTTTTATTTATCAATCTAGCGCCATGCACATCTTCAGCTCTTCTCTTCCCTCACTTCTGGGTCTTGCTGGCTTTGCTGGGGCACCAGGAGCCATTGGCTTCTAGGGCTGTCAATCAAAGCCAGTGACGAGGGAGTGGGGGGCAGGGTTAAGTCCCACTGTCTGTGTCAATGGTCACAGCAGCAGGGCTCAGATGCAAGCAGGCACGGGTGCCCCCATGGGAAGCGGCTTCCCATTGGTCACTGGACAGAGAAGAGGGGCCAGGAGTGCCAGCGGGGGAGCTGAAAAGAGGAGGTTCATGGCCACTTTATGCAATTCCATTGCATAGAGCAGGTAAGTAGGGATAAGCAAAACACCCCCAGTTCGGTTCGCACCAGAACATGCGAATAGACAAAAAATTTGTCCGAACATGCGAACATCGTTAAAGTCTATGGAACACAAATGTGAAAAATCAAAAGGCTTATATGCAAGTTATTGCCATAAAAAGTGTTTGGGGACCCGGGTACTGCCCCAGGGGACATGTATCAATGCAAAAAAAAGTTTTTAAAACGGCCGTTTTTTTAGGAGCAGTGATTTTAATAATGCTTAAAGTGAAACAATAAAAATGAAATATTCCTTTAAATATCATGCTTGGGGGGTCCCCTTAGTCTGCCTGAAAAGTAGTGCCTTTTTCTCATGTTTATAACAGTACTGCAGCAAAATGACATTTCTAAAGGAAAAAATGTCATTTAAATTGCTCGCAGCTGTAATGTATTGTCGGATCCCGGCAATATACATGAAAAATCATTGAAAAAAATGGCGTAGGTCCCCCCCAAGTCCATTATCAGGCCCTTCAGGTCTGATATGGATTTGAAGGTGAACTCTGCACCAAATTTTAAAAAATAGGGCGTGGGCCCCCCAAAATCTATTCCAGACCCTTATCCAAGCACGCAACCTGGCAGGACTCAGGAAAAGGGGGGGAGGGTGACGAGAGAGTGCCCCCCCCTCCTGAACTGTACCAAGCCACATGTCCTCAACATGGGAAGGGTGCTTTGGGGTCCCCAGGTATTATCAAAGGGTCCCACAACAGTCCTGGGGGAATTGTGCAAATATACCCGGGTATGTATAGTTTTTATAACGATAACTCAAGATGAATGTTGATGCAACTTTCAGTTGTAGGGGGCCCTGAGGATGATCATATTGCAGTGTCTTTCCTTGTGTCAGAGACCTGATAACAAGATCAGCGGTCGTGGGAAGATCGTTCAACTGTTGTCCAACCAGCCTGGAATGCACCTGCTCACCAGCAGGCACTGTGGTGTGGCACTGGAACTCAGATTTGCCTATCTACGTTTTGTCCCTCCCTAGTAGTTTCTAATCTGATATGCAGCCAGCCCTTTAACTACTATAAGTGGGCACCAGATTACTAACCTGGCTTTAGCCTATGCTGGTTATGGAGACCTAAACTCAAACTAGTTTCCCAGACCAAAAGGGACAGGGTTAACTAAAATAACAAAAGCTACATATAAACTCTATTGCAATAAATAGGTTTATCTACTAACATACAGCAAAGTGATCACTACACTCATAAAGTAGCACAGACCTAGCTATATGGCACTGTGTATGTGAAAAATTAACAATAGCACAGAAATACGTCTATGATAAGAATTTACATATACACTCAGGAAGCTATGGGCAACTGCAATAAAACTATTAGAACAAAGCAATATTTGCATAATAATCTTGGCTTTGATATGGGTGAAAATACAGCAGCAGTAGAAGCCCCTGTGTGTATAAGGTCAAGTGGCTCAGTTGTCTGTCTCTTTCTCCACTTTCTCCTTTTGGGGTTTTCAAAGCCTCTCCCAGAGATAGGATAATAACCGCTAACAGTAGAGGGCAGCAGATCCCTATATATATGTACATTACTATAACTCTAATTGGGTGGGTAATAAAAAGTTACGACATACAATGCAAAAGAAAAAAGGACCATTAGAGAGGACTTCAACGGTACCAGAAAAGGAACAATACATAATGTTATGAAATGTTATGCTTCCTCAGGACCTTCATTCTTTGATTGTAAGCAGGGGGATTCTGTATGGTAGACAAAGGAGGGAAACATCATGCTTCAGCAATGAATACAAAATGCTGCAAAACATTGAATAATGTAGTCCCCATATTTAATATGTGTACATATTACACATTAATTGTCATGTGATATACATACATGTAACATACATACATATAACATGTCATATGCTATCCAAGGGTGTCTAGATCAGCGATAGCCTCCCAAGATCAGTTGGCCAATAAATCTAAATGCCCCCTTCTATGAAATGGACAGAAAGGAAAATCAGCCTACAGAGAATAAGCATAATAATAGTTGCTTCCAGTCAACGATAATAAACTGCTTACTGGACAAAAGAGCCCCCAGAGTCACTACACTGGGATAAAGGTTAATAACCAGTATGCCATGTTGTATCAATCTGGCTAGTTATCCAACCACCTTCTATAGAAAGTATAACAGACATAAAATAAACAGTGTATCAGATGCAATATATTCTAACCATCGGGATCGCTAAATAAAAAGACAAACAAAATCAAATACCTTGATGGTCTACAGGTAGGAGTAAGTGGTGAAGTGGCTTGGTGGGACCAAGGATCTTTTCCACAGACCAAGCAGTGAATAGTCTGAGATAAAAAGTCATAATAAATTGTCATAAAAGTAGCCACCAAACAACTGAATGCAAGTTAGAATAGCTGTTAAAATTCTGAACAACATTCAGATGCAGACTTACCAATAGACCAGTGTGAAGATTAGTATCAGTTACCATGCGAGTGCACAGTACAGATATAATCAGCATTCACTGGCGACAATCTCAGCGAAGATGTCTAAAAAGTAAAAAATGGGATTTTTGAATACAGCTTACCTGTAAAATCCTTCGGTGATTGGCACTGGTTAACCCCAATTAAGGAGAATTCCTCCCCTATATAACCCCCCCACATGGGGAGAACCTCAGTTTTGTAACAAAGCAATAGGTAACCACGTAAAACCCATAGAAGGGTGGGAGCTGTGTGTCCCGTGATGTACTCTCAAGAAAAAGGATTTTACAGGTAAGCTGTATTCAAAAATCCTGGTTTCTTGATCATACATCACGGGACACAGAGCCTTCATTACATAGTGGGATGTCCCAAAGCAATGATCAATTTGAGGGGAGGGAGACACAGATCAGAAACATAGACCGCAAACGAACCAGAGGAACTAAACTGCAGCCTGCAGTACACTGCACCCGAAGGCGGAATCCTCTTGCCCTCTTACATCCACCTGATAGAATCTGGTGAATGTATGGACTGAAGACCAAGTCGCAGCCTTACAGATCTGAGCCATGGAGGCCTGGTGATGCACTGCCCAAGAAGCACTAACAGCCCTAGTTAAGTGCTCTTTCACATGAAAAGGAGGAGTCTTCCTCTTCATACCATAAGCCTGAAAAATAACCTGTCTAATCCATCTAGAAAGAATGGATTTCGATGTTGCCTGGCCTTTTTTAGGGCCCTCTGGCAGGATGAACAAACAATCAGTTTTCTGTATCTGAGCGGTCGCCTGCAGATAGATGCTGATTGCTCTTACCACATCAAGAGTGTGCAAAGATTCTTCTTCCACGGACTGCGGATCTGGAAAAAAGGATGGTAGGATCACATCTTGATTCAAATGGAATCCTGAAACCACCTTGGGTAGGAAGGACCGATGAGGATGCATAACTACTCTGTTCTTGTGAATAATCAAATACGGCTCTTTGCAAGAAAGAGCTGCCAACTCTGATACTCTCCTAGCAGAGGATATGGCTATCAAGAAGACTAATTTTTTAGTCAAAAGTGCTAATGGAGCATGGTGCAATGGTTCAAAGGGTTGTCCCTGGAATGCAGACAAAACCTAATTCAGATCCCATGGGCATACTGGAGGTTTGATTGGCAGATTCAATCACAGTACACCCTGAACAAAGGCCCGGACAAGGGAATGTGAAGCAATTGGCTTCTGAAAAAATACTGACAAAGCCAAAATTTGGACTTTGATAGTGCTCAAAGCCAATTTCATCTCTAGGCCTGACTGAAGAAAGGTCAAGATCCTGCTAATGACATACTTTCTAAGATGCCATCCCCTGGGTTCACACCAGGAAACATATGCCTTCCAGATTTTGTAGTAAATAAGCCTGGAGGCCAGCTTTCTGGCATTGACCAGAGTGGAAAGGACTGACTCAGAGATCCCATGGTCTTTTAAAAAGTGGGTCCCAGCAGCCAAACCGTCAAATTTAGATTTCGTAAAGCAGGGTGGTAAATCGGACCCTGTGAGAGTAGATCTGGCCGGAGTGGTAGGACCCAAGGCCTGCCCACTGCCATCTTTACGATTTCTGCATACCAAGGTCGTCTGGGCCAAGCCGGGGCTACTAAAAGGACCGACTTTGCTTCCCTTTTGACTCTCCCCAGGAACCGCGGAAGAAGTGGATTTGGAGGGAAGGCATAGATTAGATTGTACTGATCCCATGGAATTGACAGAGCATTTGACCCCTGAGCAAGTACATCCTTTGTTCTTGTCACAAATTTGTCCAGTTTCCTGTTGAATCTGGACGCGAACAGATCTACATCCGGGGTACCCCACTTCTGACATATGATCTGAAATATGTCGGGGTGTAGAGACCATTCTCCTGGGCATAGTTGCTGGCGGCTTAAAAAATCTGCTTGCCAATGATAGGCAGGGAACATGGCTTTCGGCCCATGCAAGAATGCGATTCACCTCCTTTTGGGGAATCCAGACTTCTGGTGCCACTTTGGTGATTGATGTAAGCCACTGCTATGGCATTGCCGGACTGTATCCAAACAGGATGACCTTGTAGCCTGTAAGAGCAGTCCATGAGGGCCAAGTAAATTGCCCGAATTTCTAGAATATTGATGGGCAAGCGCCTTTTGGTCGCGGACCATCTTCCTTGCGTACATGCTTCTTCCAGAACTGCTCCCCAGCCTGTCAGACTGGCATCCGTGGTAACGATTTTTCATGGTAGTGGAAGAAAGGCTTTGGCTTTCAAAAGATTTCTGGTTCGTAACCACCAATTGAGGCTTTTCCTTGGGGATAGGCACATAGGAAGATCCAAGGCATGAGGCTTCTTGTTCCAAGCTGCGAGGATGCTTCTCTGCAGAGGCCTTAAGTGAAACTGGGCAAATGGAACAGCCTCAAAAGAGGCGACCATCTTTCCTAACAGTCTCATAGGTAGCTGAATGGAGGGACTCCTTTTGCTTAACACTATGCGGACTAGAGCTTTTACAGCCTTGACCTTTGGCTCGAGCGGTGTCTATGATCATGCCCAGATATTCCAACCTTGTTGAAGGTTGCAAGGAAGACTTTTCTAGGTTGATTATCCAACCTAGGCTTTCCAAATGTTTTACTGTCTTGAAGACAGCGTGGTTCAGGTGCACCACTGATTGCTCTATGAGTAGCAAATGGTCTAGATAAGCTACCACTGTTATGCCCTGAGCTCTTAGATTTGCTAAGAGAGGGTCTAGAATCTTTAGAAAAACTGTAGCGAGACCGAAAGGAAGGGTCACAAATTGAAAATGGCGCTGGTCTACCGCGAATCTTAGATATTTTTGGTGAGCGGGAAATATCGACACATGAAGATATGCATCCTTGATATCTATTGATGCCATAAATTCTCCCCCTTGAAGGGTGGAGACCACCGAACGGATTGACTGCATTCGGAAGGATTGAATGTGCAGAAACTGATTCAGACCTTTTAGATCTAGGATGGGTCTGACATCTCCGTTCAGTTTTGGAACGGTGAAGAGATTCGAATAGAACCCTGAACCCTGATCTTTTGGGTCCACTTCTACTATCACCCCTTGGGATAGTAAGCGATCTAAGGCCAGAAGTAGCGGTTTTCACTTTACTGGATCTTTGGAAACCTTTGACCTTAGGAAACGAGCTGGTGGAAGCTCCTGGAACTCTATCTTGTAGCCCAGAGATACTGAAGAGACTACCTACTTGTCTTGAACCTCTTCCTGCCAGGCTCCTGAAAACTGTAGAAGCCTTCCCCTCACTTGGCCAAGTGGGGGCACCCCTTCATAGGGATGCTTTGGGGCTCTGCTTGGCAGACTTTCGTCCCCAAGTCTTTTTCTGCCCTTGGGCGTGACCTTGGGCCTTTCCTCTGAAAGTAGATTGGGAAGGCCGTCGCCACTGCTTAGAGCCTGATGCTCCAGGGGAAGGAGAAAGAGAACACTTGAATGATGGACGTTTACTCTTTTTGATTGGCAGGAGTGTAGATTTATCACCTGTAATTTTCTGGATGAATTTATCTAGGTCATCCCCAAATAGGCGTTCCCCTTTGAATGGGAAGCAAGTTAAGTATTTTTTGCATGAAAGCTCCACTGCCCAATTTTTAAGCCAAAGGGACCTGCGCATGTGTACCAACAGGAGAGACAAATGAAATACCTGCTGGGCAGAATCCAGAATGGCATCAATCATAAAACACAGCACCTGTGGAAGTTCTGCATAGTTCTCCACTTCCTCACTCTGAAGAAGACTAAGCATCTGCTTAACCTGTTCCTTGAGAAATTGACACAAACCAACAGTTGCGACTGTAGGTTGGACTACAGTGCCAGCCATGGAAAAGGAGGCTTTTAATAAAGTTTCCAGCTTCTTATCAGTTGGATCCTTAAACACCTGAGCATTGTCCAGAGGACAGGTCAGGTTTTTGTTCACACAAGAGACAGCCGCATCCACGGATGGGACCTCCCACTTCTTGGTGAAGCTTTCCTCCAAAGGATAAAGCATAGAAAACCTTTTATCAGGAGAAAACAGTTTATCGGGATGTCCCCAGTCCTCATACAACAATTTATCCATTAAAGGATGAATTGGAAAGGAAAAGGCAGTCTGTGGGATCTTTCTGACCCCCAAGGAAGAAACAGAGGATGTGGCGGCTTCAGCAGAGGGCATTCTGAATGTGGAACGCACCAACTCAGTGTAATACTGGACCGGGTACCATACCATCTTGGGAGTCAAAATATTGGCCTGTGATATGGATCCGGGCAGCATAGCCCTTTAAGCCCCCGCAGGGACCTGACTAGAGCTTTCTTCACATTACATGTTGTACGTGACCAAGCACCTTAGACACTGGCGAAAAAACTGAGGTGCTCCCCCATGTGGGACGGGTTATATAGGCGAGGAATTCTCCTTAATTGGGGTTAACCAGTGTCCAGTCACCGAAGGTGCCTATCTAATCATCTATGTAATGAAGGCCCTGTGTCCCGTGATTTATGATCAAAAAATAATTGTAATTATAAACACTCTGTAGTTCCATAGCGCACATCAATAACACTGACAATGATAATAAGAATCACCATCATAGTACAATCAATAAGACTTACCTAGCAATGTTCACCCTAGATCAAGCCACAACAACACCTACTGCTAACACCATCAGCCTTAAATAGAAACTGCCAAGTAATTACTGACTTCAATCAGCTGTAAAGGCACACACCCCAGGGGCCGGAGTGTGAGGCATGATCCTACATGAATATGTAGGGCTGATAGTTAAACCATAGAAAGGCAAAACCTCCAATGGTAGTGAAGTCGCACAGACAACCGAGACAGAACAGGGACACCTGTGGCCAGATGTATATACCCTATTAATATATAGACTGCTCACAAGGGGCTATGTTAGATGACAGCACCATAATCTACCAACAAGGGCCCATTTCTAGTACAAAATAAGCGCATGTCTGTATGATCCAAGTCTTTAGGAGGATATCCCCCTGCTCCAACCACCACAACACCACCACCATGGAACTGCAGTGGCTATACAAAAGCCACCATGCTGCCAGATATTTGCCATTCAGGGGGTCCCCTCAGGCATATAGGTGGAATACAATCCCTATACACAAATAATATAACATTTTCGTTTCCACCGATTCGAAAAAATTATTGAATTTGAACATTTCGAATCGAAAAAATTGGTAAATTCAAAGAAAGTTCCGAATACGAATTCCGAATATGAATTTAACAAATCAACCAAATTGAACTAAACAAAATAACTAGATTAACAAATCAAAACTAAACAAATTTTTTCATCATACCGATGTCTAGTTATAAGAAAATACACAGCAACAGCACAGCAAAGAATTGAAAGAAAGGAGAACACTTAATTTTTAGGGATGTTGCTTTTCATACTAACGCATAAAGCTTTATGTTTGATGGGATCCACCACACCTAAGGCACAGCTCTGGAACAATTTATGCATCATCCTATGCTGGTTTAATGGGAGCAATAAACATTTGCTAGAGATTATGAGACTGCATCAAATTGACAATAAGGAAACAATATTTAGAGGAGATATCCACCTTCCAAAAAATACAATTAAAGTATTACCTGTAGGTTAATATCTGTTAGTCAAGTCGGCCACAGATGGATCAAAATTTCAATCCATCTATGGACAGGCAGGTTGTACTGAAGCCGATCCATCGATCAAATTCAGTACAACCAACCTGTAGATTTTTTCATCTTTTATAATCTATCATATTAACATCAAAGATAAGGAGATTTTGAAGCATGTAAGAGAGTAAATTGTAGTTACTTTTAGGGCTAGTTCACACCATGTGCATTGAGCTGCGTTGTTCAACACAAACCCAACTAGATAACAGTTATTCTCCTTGTGCCTTGTGTCACAAATTTGCACACCCACAGCGACTAGCTAACCGCGACGTGCGTTCTGTGACCGGGGTATATGAGGAACTAAGGGAATAAGGGGGAACTTATACTGAGCATGTAAGACTGGCTGTGGTACTTTCACATCCTGCACTACCTTTGGCCACCACTAGAGGGAGACTCCACTCCAATCCAGCTAGCTGACCACACACAGGCAGATACGAATCTTACATACAATCTGGTGCACTCTAAGGGTTGAGGAACAGTCTAGCAATTACTACACACTTCTAGGGTTCCGCCAGCTATCCTGCAAGCTTGAACCCCGGTGTTAATAACTCTTCCCACTGTCCCTACACACAATAAACGATAGCCTGCCACCACCCAACAGTTTGTCCGCAGACTGGTCTGCTGAGCCACCACACACACAGATCTCCGTCTGGCAGATCTGTTAGCTTACAATCTGCATGCAATCTGCCAACACACAGTGCAATTGCATACCGATTGGCACGTAACTTAGACCGAGTACTGAGGCACTAAAACACAACAACCTCTCCAGAGATATGAGTCCTAGCTTAGTACACAGAAGTCACTTATTAATTTTATCATTTAATATCCCGAAAGTGGGCAGTGCATATAAGATATACAAAGAAAAAGGATTTACCAAAAAAGATACAAAAAATGCAGAATGACACACAATTTGGCAATGAAAATAAAAAGGGATAAAAACAGAAATAAACTTTACAGAAGTCTATGCGTTAGTAGAAGCATACTGGAACATGTGGAAACTCCCCAGTTTCGAACTGGCTTCGTGGAAGAACAATGTCCATATCTCAGGCTACCCAATTTATTGAAATATGGATGCGGGCTGGACTTTAGCCCTTGGCCAATCAACCCTGGGGGGTGTTCCTGTCTCAGCCCACAGAACGTTTGTGTTCTGAAATGACCAGAGTCAAATTGTCCTAGAACGGCGCTGATTGCTGGGTCATGGATAGGATTTCCGATACCAGCGCATCAGTCCGATCGCAACAGTACCAATCACTGCCTGCCTGCTGCAATCAGGCGCCATATAACGGTTTTGTGTGGTTCTCTTGGATTCCACGCCTGCTAAACATACAGAGTTACATGTACACGTAACCCATCATGTGTACAATCAAAAGGAATTACTTTCATCTCTCTGCCGTTAATATTTTAGCTTTTATGAGAGATAAAATAGGTTCCTTAGATCTCCTGATATTAATCAAAGCTTGCAGACTGGCTGGGGCCTTGCGAATGTCCCCTGCAGATCCGTGTAGCCAAGATGACTAGCAGTTTTCTTTGAGCCTCAGGAAGGTGGCAATCTATGTTTACTCTAATGGGAACTTTTATTGGCATCTAGGTGTCACTTCGATCCTAAAAAACTGTCTCTCTCCTTTTCAAATGCTAATGAAAGAACATATGTGCATGACTGACATTGAATACTATATTTTTACTTGTCAAAAGAAGTTTATTGAGTATACAATGTTATAAAGATACATAAAGTAAGTTTACAAGGATCTATAAAGTAAGCTCATTGTTTTACAGTAGGGTTTATATAGGTAAATATCATGAAATTTCAAATATTAAACATTGGGTTCACGTAAACCTAAATTAAAGATATATATCATTTCCTTAGTTACTTTTGTAGGTATTTAAATGATTTATACTTACTATACATATTGTTTACAAGTAGAGTGTATATAGGTCAAATAAATTCTGATAATGAGCTTTAATCGTAAGGTGGAGAAAAGGAAAGAGAAAGAAGAAAAAGGGTTGAAAGGTAGAGGTATGGTCCACAAGGTTGTCCCGCTCATCAGTTTATTATTCTTTTTAGTTCTCTTTGAAGCCTTAGAATGGGTGTCTCTGTAAGTCATTTAATCTGTTACCATGGCAACAGGACAGAGTCATTGAAGTTTGACAGGAACTGTTGTTTTATCCAAGGATGCCAAAGTTTTTCAAATTTTGGAATTTGATTTTGATCGATGGCTACCATCTTAGCATGGGACATTGTATTATTCATTCTGTGAATTGTTTCTGCTAGTACCAATGTAGGAGATTTCCATGCCTTGGCCACTGTTTGCTTTGCAGCCGTTATTAGTTGGATCATAAGTTTGAATTGAGAGAGTGTTAACCATTCCGGTTTTAGATTAAGTAAAGTTAAATATGGATCTGGTTGTATTATTTTTTTAAATATTTTAGATGCAATCACGAAGACTTCCTTCCAGAAGGTTTGGATTACTGGGCACGTCCACCATATGTGTAAATATGTGCCTATTTCTGGGCATCCTCGAAAACAAAGAGCTGAGGTATTAGGTGAATATTTTGCCACTCTAGCGGGTACAAGGTACCAGCGAGTTAAGACTTTATAATTTGTCTCCAGTGCTAAGATGTTGGGTGAAGATGACTTAGATGTGAGCCATATGTTAGACCAGTCCGTGTCTTCTAAAGTTCGTCCCAGGTCCTCCTCCCACCTCTGAACGTAAGAGGGTCTATTAAGATTTGCTACTCCATATAATTGATTATAAAGTGATGAAATTGTACCTTTAGCAAATGGATCTTTTGTACAGATTGATTCAAAAATGGATAATTGGGATAATGGTGTATCCCCCTTTAGGAATGGTGTATAGAAATTTTTGATTTGGAGATATCTAAATATCTCAGAGTTTGGTAGATCATATTTTTCTCTAAGCGATGGGAATGAAAGGAATGATTTAGATGCTATGAAGTCATTTAGTGTCTGAATGCCTGATGTTGTCCAAGCTTTAAAAGAATTTGGGTAGATCCATGCCGGATAAAAGGCCGGATTTCTGATAAAAGAAAGGAGAGGATTGTGTGGAGATTGTAACTGATATTTGGTTTTTAGTTTATCCCAGAGAGATAAGAAGTGTTTAGTTATGGGATTATGAATTTTAAAGCGGTCTTTAGGATCAAGCCATAATAAATTTGATATTAATAGAGGGTCATTTTCTGAAGCCTCTATAAATACCCATAATGGGATTTCCTGTTTTGCATGGTATTTGGACAGACTGGCCAAATGTGCTGCTCTGTAGTAGTTAGTAAAATTAGGGTATCCCAGGCCTCCTTTATTTTTGGGAAGATGTAGTGTGTGTATAGGTATACGTGGTTTAGAAGAGCCCCATATAAACGAAGTTGCTCTTTTTTGTACTATTCTCAAAAAATAGGAAGGAATTGGAATAGGGAGGACTCTGAATAGATAAAGCAATTTGGGTAGAATAGTCATTTTGATTGCATTAATCTTCCCTATCCAGGATAAAGGAAGTTGCGACCATTGTTTTATTAGATTTGTGATCTGTCTTAATACAGGAGGATAATTGGTTGAGAATAAGTCAGAATGAGATGCTGTTAAATGAATTCCAAGATATGGGATTGATTTTTCTGCCCATGTGAATGGGAGTGCAGCCCTAGCCGGGATCAATTCCATGTTTGTGAGTGAAATATTAAGCACTAGGCATTTCTTAGGATTAATCATAAGGCCGGATAGGGCTGCAAACCCATCAAGAGCTGGTATTAAGTTAGGACCAGAGACCTGTGGTGATGATAGAAAAAGTAATATATCGTCTGCAAATATACATAATTTGTGTGTAATACCTCCTACTTCAATGCCAGTTATAGTTTGGTTTGTTCTGATGTATTGGGCCATGGGTTCGAGTATAAGGGCAAATAATAAGGGAGATAATGGGCAACCCTGTCGGGTACCTCTTTCGATATTAAAGGCTTCAGATTTGTATCCAGCATATTTTATATAGGCTTTGGGTTTATTATATAATGCTTTGATCCATGTTAAAAAGTGGGGTCCAAAACCCCATTTTTGTAATGAATATTGCATATATTGCCAGGATACTGTGTCAAATGCCCTCTTAATATCGAGAGATAGAAAACATAAAGGGATTTTCCGTTTTTTAGCAATATGTGCCAATAACACTGCCCTGCGTATATTATCGCCTGCCTGTCTATTTGGCATGAAGCCTACTTGATCTCTATGTATTAATTTTCCTATAATGCTATTGAGGCGTTTTGCTATTATTTTTGCTAATAATTTAATATCGAGATTTAACAGAGAGATAGGCCGATAATTCACACAGGAAGTATCATCAGAAAGGGGTTTTGGGATCATACAAACAATTGCCATTAGTGTTTCTTGCCGAAAAGAATGTCCATCTAGAAGTTTGTTAAAAGTTTCAGTGAGAATGGGAGAGAGTATTTCTGAGAATGTTTTATAGTATAAAGCCGAGTAGCCGTCTGGGCCTGGTCTTTTATTAAGTTTTAGGTCTTTTATGGCGTTAGCAACTTCATCTATAGTTATAGGCTCATCCAAACTGCTTTTTTGATTTTGAGATAACTCAGGTAAGGTTATTTTTGAGAAGAAGGATTCAGCCTCTGTAGGATTAAATTCATTGTTTGTCTTGTATAAAGTTGCGAGATGTGAGTGAAATTTATGGACTATTTTAACTGGATTACAAGTGTAAACATTTTTTGATAATTTCAAACGTATTGGTTTGAAAGATTTGTTAGTTGAATTTAATGCCCGAGCCAAATATGTACCTGGTTTGTTTGTATTCATGTAGAAATTGTGTTTGGAGCGTTTGAGGGATTTATCAACTGATTCTGTGAGAAATAGATCGTATTCCAATCTAGATTTTTCCAGATGAGATTTTGTACTCTGAGATGGATTATCTTGGAATGATATGTAGGCTGCATTAAAATTGAGTTCTAGTTTTTTTGCTAGATTTTTGCGTTCCCGTTTAAATAGTGCCATTTGTCTTTGTATTGTACCACGCAAGACAGGCTTATGAGCTTCCCACAGTGTTATTGGGGAGATGTCTGTTGTATTATTAATTGATATGTATTCCTTTAAAGCTTGTTCAATGGCCATCTGATGTAGTGGGTGTTTGAGCATTATGTCCGGTAAGTACCACGTTGGGTCATGCGCTTTTGGTATGGCTGAGGCTATAGTAGTGTATACTGCATTATGGTCAGACCACAGAATCGGAATTATATCTGATGCAATAATTTCTGGTATCATTCCTATTGTTAGAAAAATATGATCTATTCTGGTGAAGGTTTGATGAGGGTGTGAGAAATAAGTGAATTTCTTTTTCATTGGGTTACTTTCTCTCCATGAATCTACCAGATTGTATTTGGAAAGAAGTTGAGAAAAAGGTAATCTAGAGGTTATTTTGGATGGTGTAAAAGGTGATTTATCTAGAAATGGGAGGAGGACCTGGTTCGAATCCCCACACATTATCACTGTTCCTATTTTGTGTGTATTAATCACTTGTAATATATGTGAGAGGAATGGTGTAGGTTGTTTGTTAGGAGCGTAGTAGGAAATCACCGTGATTGCTGTATCCATTATATAACCCATGAGTATCAGGTATCTACCTTCTGGGTCTTTAATTTCTGATGATAAGGTGAATGGTGTGGATCGGTGAAATGCAATTAGAGTTCCCCTTTGCTTGGTACAGGCAGAAGCCGTGTAAATTTGTTGATAAAAAGGAGAAATATATTTTGGAGTAGAATCTTTGGTGAAGTGTGTTTCTTGGAGGCATACTATGTGAGCCTTCTTGTTATGGAAAGTACGGAAGGCTTTGGTCCTTTTTTGAGGGACATTTATTCCCTGAACATTCAGGGAAAGTATATTCAGTGGTGCCATGGCAATAGATCAAATAGTTTTGACTTACTTTTTGTTATGCAGAGCTGACTGCGCAGATCAACCTGTGTGGACTGAAGAGATGAATAGATAGAAAAGAAACCAGTGAATTCTGGAGTAAAGAGTAAACAAAAAACATACGAGATTAGATGATACATTGTATAAATTATTTTTTGCAAGTAATCACAATTTACCCGTGAAAGAGAATAGATATCTCTCTCAGGGGAATAAGTGCCTTCGTCACACTCCCACATAATATGGTTGGGAGAATGAGGAGGGCTAATGGGGGTACACGGATCTTCCGCTTACAGGAGAGAAGTACTATGTCAAAAGACATCAAAATGATGTTTCATTAATTGGAGTGCAGAATATAGTTTTTGTTGAAATTATTTATTCCAGGGTGGTTGTATATGGTTAGTCTTGCCCTAGGCTAAATAATTCAGTTAGAAAGGTACTGTTAATAACTTTGGTATTGATGAAGATAGTTTGAATTATTTTGGGATTTTAACCCTTTTAGAGTAAACAATTACATATTTTATTCATACGTAACTGTTTAGATAAGTTAATTCATAAAATTGAGGTTGTATTGCTTCAGATTAGAATAAACAAAAACATAATTCTAGGAACTAGTTAGGTAATAATATATTTGTTTTAAGAAAAGAAAGAAAAAGCTTCCATTACTTCTGGATTATTGAACATATTTGTCCTAAAAAGTAATAAATCTATTGTTATTACCTGATAATATATAACTGAACAAGAATTTCCTTATTTCACTTATATATTCTAAGGCTATATGAATCAGAAGTAATAAGAAATATAACTGGAATGTAACATGATCCCACACAGTGTGTGACTATCAGAATGCAGTTACATTCAGTTATAAATATAGGTTTTTTATAGAGAACCATCTCTTAGTATAATAAATGAAGAGATATCAGGAATTAGGATGTCAGTCCATTGAATCTTCTTGGTCCATGGATGATGTGGCATAACGGCCTCTTTTGTGAGAATGGTGATTCCCATTTTGTTCTGAAATTTTCTGGGTGCTGCCTGAAGGTGAAGATGATGCCATTCTTCTGCGTGTGGGAGTGTTGCTGCTTGTGGGTTCTGTCAGATTTAATTTTAAAAGGGTTTGTTGTAGTTCATCTGCTGATCTGCTTCTGTAAATTGTACCTTGGTAGTTAAATCTGACTGAAAAGGGGAAGCCCCATTGATACATAATGTTGTGGCGTTGCAGTTCCATTAGTTGGGGTTTCATGAATCGTCTTTTAGTAATAGTAAGTTGGGATAGGTCAGCAAAAATTTGATAATTGTGTCCTTGAAAATTAAGTTCCTTTTTTTCTCTTGCAGCAATTAGTATTTGTTCTTTCGTTCTGTAATAATGAAATTTTGTGATTATATCACGTGGGGGTCCATCTTTCTTTTTGGCTGTGAGGGCTCTGTGTACTCTGTCCAGTTCTAAATGTTCAATAGGGATATCTAGCTTTAGTTCTTGTAATAGAGCAGTAATAGTAGATTGCAGGTCTGTCACAGTTTCAGGTATTCCCCTTATGCGTAAGTTTGAACGTCTGGCTCTATTTTCGTAATCTTCGAGCTTAGTTTGAAGTATTAAATTCTCTTTTTTTAATTGTTCCAATTCTGTTATATTTTCTTGGGTTGTAATTTCAATTTCATCCATTTTTATTTCTAAAGCTGCGGTGCGGTTTCCCAGCTCTCTTATTTCTTTGGTTAGGCTTTTTGTTATTTGGTCTGAGGTTTGTTTTAAAGCCTTATGAAGCATCTTTTCAAATTGTAATAATATTACTGGGGATACTGAGGAGGCTTGTGGAGAAGTTTGTGAGAGGATTTGTTCTGTATCTGACTCAAATGGAGAGTTTTGCTGTGACATTTTCTGTCTGTGAGAGCGCCCTGATGCTGTATCTTGTGAGGTGACTGGAGCTGCTTCAGCTGCAGTGAGTGCCTGTGAGCTCTTTGTGAGGTGATTTTTATTTCTGCCACGGTTTCCTCCCAGTACCATATTTCCTGCCCAAACTTTCACAGTTTGTTCCCTGGGGCAAAAAGGTTCAAATGGATACCTTTTGAGCCTGCAGGCTCCGCTTTGTCCTTCTCTTCTCTCCTCAGCGGTGTGGAGCTGTAACAATGCATGTCTGCTCTGCTAGGCTCCGCCTCCTGCCCTCGAATACTATATTTTTAATAACCCGGAATTAAACTACATCTACAATTACACTACTTCTACAGATCACACCACATCTTGTTAAGGCAAAACTATCCTACGCTTACATTTTCATCACACCTTGCTCACACCAAAATTACTCAGTTGGGCAATGCTCTACCCAGCTGAAACAAAAACATTGAAAAAAAGAATGTTTCTGTCACGTACCTGGTGGATGAGCCTGATGTGCGGTGGGAAGGCCTTGCCTAAAACCCCAGTTCAAGGGCCACCGATGTTGGGAACAGTGGCCAACATCCTATGCATTAAAGTGAAAAAACTTCTGTCACTGACCGGCCCCCCAGCCCCCCCGTTCTACTCACCTGAGCCTGTTTGTTCCCTTTGCGGAGACACGCTCTGCCTCTCTGCCCAGGGTTCTCAGCTTTTGATTAGATAGATTGATAGCAGCGCAACCATTGGCTCCCGCTGCTGTCAATCAAATCCAATGATGCTGGTGCCTGGGGGGCGGGGACACAAATGTTGGACTCAGGAGCACGCCCGCAAGGTAACCCCCAGGGAGAGTGCTTGTCCTAGGGGGTTTACTGATGCGAGGAGGAGCCGCGAACACCTTTGAGGGACTCCAGAATACTATGATCGGGGCCACACTGTTCAAAACGAACTGCACAGTGGAGGTAAGTATGATATGTTTGTTATTAAAAAAAAACAAAAAACGAGGGTTTACAAACCCTTTAATTACAATGAGCGGTGTTACTTTGCCAGTGATGTTGGCAGTAAAGGCCTGTACACACGACAAAAGATCTGCCGATTTTCGGATCATTAGTATGTTGCTTTTGACAGCCGATTCTGATTTTTTTGTACGACAAAAGCTGAATGTGCAGACTATAAAATTTTAATCGTACGTGAATACAACGTCTGATTATCGTTTAATTAGTACAGTTTTCATCTGAAGAAAAATCATAAGAGCAAGACTATGCATGCTCAGAAACAAAAGAATACATACAAAACTATTATTCACATTATCACATTGTACTCAGAGTCAATACTGTGGTTAGTATAGGAAAAAACAAAGAGATAACAGAGAATATTGACCTGAGGTGTGCCAGGGTCACGTGGTCAGTATGCCTTAAGGGGGCAAAATATAATACAGTAGGATGAAAGCTTAACAAAAGATTTATGAAACACTAAATTACATTCAATCAGACAAATTGACAAACGCTTGAGACATCTCCAATAATGGATCTGGAATATACCTTGAAAAACATGCTGAACTCCACCTACATAATTTCTTAATGATATGAGCAGGGACCCCTTGGCACGAAGCAGCGGAAGCTGCTCCTATCCTGCATGAATGGCCAGAGTATGTTTTAGGGTCCAGACCCAGATTGACCAAAAGGGTGTGGCAATGAAGAACGAATTGAGCTGTGGAAAGGAGAGCACAAGGGAAAGGCAACAGAGGACTGTCCCTGGGCTTATCAGACATAGCACTGACCAGCTGATCTAAAACTGAAACCGGGCACCATGCCTTCCCAGTCTCGAAAAACCTGATGTCCGTGCCACCTCCTGTTTGCTGCGTCTTGCACGCATGTAGATGCAAACAGAAATAGCCGGGGTGCCTAACCAACTGATTGGCCAAAAGTATGTGAGACCCTGTACCAGAATGTGTAAATTCCCCTGGCCTCAAGAAACCATAAAAAAAGGCCATATATATTTCTGCCTTAAGCACCAAGCTAGGTAACCACCCAAAAGGAGATCTTGTAAGTTTGTCAGACATGCCCCAAAAAATATGACCCGTGATGGGAAGTCTGCTGAGCATAGCAGGAGGGCTACACTTTTGGATCCCTTTGAGGATGGCCCTAATCGGGTGAGAGGAAAAAATAGAGGGCCTATTGGGGTTTTCCAAAAACATAGTTACATAGTTACATAGTAGGTGAGGTTGAAAAAAGACACAAGTCCATCAAGTCCAACCTATGTGTGTGATTATGTGTCAGTATTACATTACATATCCCTGTATATTGCGGTCATTCAGGTGATTATCTAATAGTTTCTTGAAGCTATCAATGCTCCCCGCTGAGACCACCGCCTGTGGAAGGGAATTCCACATCCTTGCCGCTCTTACAGTAAAGAACCCTCTACGTAGTTTAAGGTTAAACCTCTTTTCCTCTAATTGCAATGAGTGGCCACGAGTCTTATTAAACTCTCTTCTGCGAAAAAGTTTTATCCCTATTGTGGGGTCACCAGTACAGTATTTGTAAATTGAAATCATATCCCCTCTCAAGCGTCTCTTCTCCAGAGAGAATAAGTTCAGTGCTCGCAACCTTTCCTCATAACTAAGATCCTCCAGACCCTTTATTAGCTTTGTTGCCCTTCTTTGTACTCGCTCCATTTCCAGTACGTCCCTCCTGAGGACTGGTGCCCAGAACTGGACAGCATGCTCCAGGTGCGGGCGGACCAGAGTCTTGTAGAGCGGGAGAATTATCGTTTTATCTCTGCAGTTGATCCCCCTTTTAATGCATGCCAATATTCTGTTTGCTTTATTAGCAGCAGCTTGGCATTGCATGCCGTTGCTGAGCCTATCATCCACTAGGACCCCCAAGTCCTTTTCCATCCTAGATTCCCCCAGAGGTTCTCCCCCCAGTGTATAGATTGCATTCATATTTTTGACACCCAAATGCATTATTTTACATTTTTCTACATTGAACCTCATTTGCCATGTAGTCGCCCACCCCATTAATTTGTTCAGGTCTTTTTGCAAGATTTCCACATCCTGCGGAGAAGTTATTGCCCTGCTTAGCTTAGTATCGTCTGCAAATACAGAGATGGAACTGTTTATCCCATCCTCCAGGTCATTTATGAACAAATTAAATAGGATTGGTCCCAGCACAGAACCCTGGGGGACCCCACTACCCACCCCTGACCATTCTGAGTACTCCCCATTTATCACCACCCTCTGAACACGCCCTTGTAGCCAGTTTTCAATCCATGTACTCACCCTATGGTCCATGCCAACGCACCTTATTTTGTACAGTAAACGTTTATGGGGAACTGTGTCAAATGCTTTTGCAAAATCCAGATACACCACGTCTACGGGCCTTCCTTTATCTAGATGGCAACTCACCTCCTCATAGAAGGTTAATAGATTGGTTTGGCAAGAACGATTCTTCATGAATCCATGCTGATTACTGCTAATGATATCATTCTTATTACTAAAATCTTGTATATAGTCCCTTATCATCCCCTCCAAGAGTTTACATACTATTGATGTTAGGCTAACTGGTCTGTAATTCCCAGGGATGTTTTTTGGGCCCTTTTTAAATATTGGTGCTACATTGGCTTTTCTCCAATCAGCTGGCACCATTCCAGTCAATAGACTGTCTGTAAAAATTAGGAACAACGGTCTGGCAATCACCTGACTGAGTTCCCTAAGTACCCTCGGATGCAAGCCATCTGGTCCCGGTGATTTATTAATGTTAAGTTTCTCAAGTCTAATTTTAATTCCGTCCTCTGCTAACCATGTAGGTGCTTCCTGTGTTGTGTCATGAGGATAAACACTGCAGTTTTGGTTACTGAAGCCCCCCGATTCACTCGTGAATACTGAGGAGAAGAATAAATTCAATACCTCTGCCATCTCCCCATCCTTTGTAACCAGATGTCCTTCCTCATTCTTTATGGGGCCAATATGGTCTGTCCTCCCTTTTTTACTGTTTACATACTTAAAGAATTTCTTGGGATTTTTTTTGCTCTCCTCCGCTATGTGTCTTTCATGTTCTATCTTAGCCATCCTAATTGCACCCTTACATTTCTTATTGCATTCTTTATAAATTCTGAATGCTGTGGATGATCCCTCAACCTTGTATTTTTTGAAGGCCTTCTCCTTTGCTTTTATATGCATTTTTACATTGGAGTTAAGCCATCCAGGATGTTTGTTCGCTCTTTTAAATTTATTACCCAATGGGATACATTGGCTAATGCCCTTATTTAATATGCTCTTAAAGCAAACCCATCTCTCCTCTGTATTCTTTGTTCCTAATATTTTATCCCAATTTATGCCTTTTAGCAAGGTTTGTAGTTTAGGGAAGTTGGCTCTTTTGAAATTCAGTGTCTTTGTGTTCCCTTCATGTCTCCTATTTGTGTGATTTATACTGAAACTAATTGACCTGTGATCGCTGTTACCTAAATTGCCCCGTATTTCCACATCTGTTATCAGGTCTGTATTGTTGGTAATCGGTAGATCTAGTAATGTTTTATTTCTAGTTGGTGCGTCTACCATCTGACCCATAAAATTGTCCTGCAAGACATTAAGGAACTGGCGAGCCTTAAATGAATGCGCGGTTCCCTCCGCCCAGTCTATGTCTGGATAATTAAAATCCCCCATTATGATAACACTTCCCATCCTTGCTGCTAATCCAATTTGTGATAGGAGATCCGTCTCCACTTCCTCCCTCAGGTTAGGGGGCCTATAGCATACTCCCAGTATTATTTTCCCCTTAGCTTCATCCCTTTGGAGCTCTACCCATAAAGATTCCACCTCCTCCCTAGCCCCCTCAGTGATGTCATCTCTCACATTCACTTGTACATTATTCTTGATATATAGGCATACCCCTCCCCCTTTTTTACCCTCTCTATCCTTGCGGTATAGGGTATACCCTTGAATGTTTGCCAGCCAATCATGAGAGCTGTTGAACCAGGTCTCTGAAATTCCCACAAAATCCAAATCCTCCTTGTACAACAGTATCTCTAGTTCACCCATCTTGTCCGCCAGGCTCCTGGCATTGGTGAACATGCCACATAGTTTAGACCGGTCGCATATTGTCCTCGTATTGGGTGTTTCAAGATTGCAACTTGGACTTGCTACTATACTCACCTTGTGTTTTTGTGCTTTGGTTAACCTACCACTAATGCCCACAATACTACCCTCTGGAATATCTTCCGCGCTGGCTATCACTGTCTCTGGACCCTCCCCCCCCATCGCCTAGTTTAAAAACCCCTCTAACTTTTTGGCCATCTTCATTCCCAGCAGATCTGCACCCTCCTCATTTAGGTGCAGTCCGTCCCTTCTATAGTACCGGTTACCAACTGAGAAGTCGGCCCAGTCCTCCAGGAACCCAAACCCCTCCTTACTACACCAGCTCTTCAGCCACTTGTTTACTTCCCTAATCTCCCTCTGCCTCTCTGGTGTGGCTCGATGTACCGGTAGTATTCCTGAGAACACTACCTTGGAGGTCCTTTTCCTCAATTTAGCTCCTAAGTCCCTAAAATCGTTCTTTAGGACACTCCATCTGCCTCTGACTTTGTCATTGGTGCCAACGTGCACCATGACAGCCGGGTCTTCCCCAGCCCCTGCCAGTAATCTGTCCACAAGATCCGTGATGTGCCGAACCGGAGCGCCCGGTAGACAACATACTGTTCGGCGCTTCAGGTCTTGGTTACAGATTGCCCTCTCTGTCCTTCTAAGAATTGAGTCCCCTACCACCAGAATCTGTCTTTCCTTTCCCTTTGCTGCCCCCCCACTCTCACTGGAGGAGTTCTTCCCCTGGCAGCTAGGAGAGTCCCTCAACTCCAGCAGTGCTGGTCCCTGACTGGTTACACCAATGTCACTCAATGGAGCGTACTTATTGGGATGCTCCAGTCCTGGATCGGCCTCCCTGGCACTTCCCCCTCTACCCCTCCTGACTGTCACCCATCTACTCTTTGCTAGTGCCTGCACCTCTTTGTCTCCACCCGCCTCTGTGCTGGCCCCTGCCGTGTACGTTCCTGGCTCACCTTTAGTATGGAGGGACTTCTCAGTGCTGACAGTTGCTTCCCCAGATTCAGAACCTGGGCTTCCAGGGAAACAATGTGCTTACATTTTGCACAGCAGTATTCGCCCTCGATCGGATGATCAAGGAACGCATACATGCGGCAAGATGTACAAAGAGTCACCTCTCCACACCCGCCGGGCATCGTACCTATTAAATTTAGTGAGGATTTGGGGATTTTACCCTGTCCAAATTACCTAACAACTAGCTTCCTGGCACTAATACTCAAGACAATACACAGGTACACAATACACAAGTACTAACGATCCACACACACTACTCAGACAACACTCAGATACTCACACTACACAGGTACTATGACCCCTGTTATAACCTCCTGTTTTAAACTCTTGTTTATAACTCCCACTTAAAAAAGCTCCACTTACACCAAGCTCCACAGCTTCAAACTGAGCACGCTCAACTGAGTCCTACAACAAGTTAAATAGTCACCTGGGAGCAATTAACCACACCCTTAATTGATAGACTGATGAAACAAAAAAAAACAAAAAAAAAACAAAAAAAAAAAAAAAGAAAAGCTATTTAAAAAGTGACAGCAAAAGGCAAGATAAAAACTAAAAGGAAAAGTCCCCAAAATGCAACCCAGCAAACACCAACAGACAGCAGCAATACACACACCAACAGACAGCAGCAATACACACACCAACAGACAGCAGCAATACACACACCAACAGACAGCAGCAATACACACACCAACAGACAGCAGCAATACACACACCAACAGACAGCAGCAATACACACACCAACAGACAGCAGCAATACACACACCAACAGACAGCAGCAATACACACACCAACAGACAGCAGCAATACACACACCAACAGACAGCAGCAATACACACACCAACAGACAGCAGCAATACACACACCAACAGACAGCAGCAATACACACACCAGCAGACAGCAGCAATACACACACCAGCAGACAGCAAGACTTGTATACTCTAACTCTTGTTTATAACTCCCACTTAAAAAAGCTCCACTTACACCAAGCTCCACAGCTTCAAACTGAGCACGCTCAACTGAGTCCTACAACAAGTTAAATAGTCACCTGGGAGCAATTAACCACACCCTTAATTGATAGACTGATGAAACAAAAAAAAACAAAAAAAAAACAAAAAAAAAAAAAAAAAAAAAAGAAAAGCTATTTAAAAAGTGACAGCAAAAGGCAAGATAAAAACTAAAAGGAAAAGTCCCCAAAATGCAACCCAGCAAACACCAACAGACAGCAGCAATACACACACCAACAGACAGCAGCAATACACACACCAACAGACAGCAGCAATACACACACCAACAGACAGCAGCAATACACACACCAACAGACAGCAGCAATACACACACCAACAGACAGCAGCAATACACACACCAACAGACAGCAGCAATACACACACCAACAGACAGCAGCAATACACACACCAGCAGACAGCAGCAATACACACACCAGCAGACAGCAGCAATACACACACCAGCAGACAGCAGCAATACACACACCAACAGACAGCAAGACTTGTATACTCTAACTCTTGTTTATAACTCCCACTTAAAAAAGCTCCACTTACACCAAGCTCCACAGCTTCAAACTGAGCACGCTCAACTGAGTCCTACAACAAGTTAAATAGTCACCTGGGAGCAATTAACCACACCCTTAATTGATAGACTGATGAAACAAAAAAAAACAAAAAAAAAACAAAAAAAAAAAAAAAGAAAAGCTATTTAAAAAGTGACAGCAAAAGGCAAGATAAAAACTAAAAGGAAAAGTCCCCAAAATGCAACCCAGCAAACACCAACAGACAGCAGCAATACACACACCAACAGACAGCAGCAATACACACACCAACAGACAGCAGCAATACACACACCAACAGACAGCAGCAATACACACACCAACAGACAGCAGCAATACACACACCAACAGACAGCAGCAATACACACACCAACAGACAGCAGCAATACACACACCAACAGACAGCAGCAATACACACACCAACAGACAGCAGCAATACACACACCAACAGACAGCAGCAATACACACACCAACAGACAGCAGCAATACACACACCAACAGACAGCAGCAATACACACACCAACAGACAGCAGCAATACACACACCAGCAGACAGCAGCAATACACACACCAGCAGACAGCAAGACTTGTATACTCTAACTCTTGTTTATAACTCCCACTTAAAAAAGCTCCACTTACACCAAGCTCCACAGCTTCAAACTGAGCACGCTCAACTGAGTCCTACAACAAGTTAAATAGTCACCTGGGAGCAATTAACCACACCCTTAATTGATAGACTGATGAAACAAAAAAAAACAAAAAAAAAACAAAAAAAAAAAAAAAAAAAAAAGAAAAGCTATTTAAAAAGTGACAGCAAAAGGCAAGATAAAAACTAAAAGGAAAAGTCCCCAAAATGCAACCCAGCAAACACCAACAGACAGCAGCAATACACACACCAACAGACAGCAGCAATACACACACCAACAGACAGCAGCAATACACACACCAACAGACAGCAGCAATACACACACCAACAGACAGCAGCAATACACACACCAACAGACAGCAGCAATACACACACCAACAGACAGCAGCAATACACACACCAACAGACAGCAGCAATACACACACCAACAGACAGCAGCAATACACACACCAACAGACAGCAGCAATACACACACCAACAGACAGCAGCAATACACACACCAGCAGACAGCAGCAATACACACACCAGCAGACAGCAGCAATACACACACCAGCAGACAGCAGCAATACACACACCAACAGACAGCAAGACTTGTATACTCTAACTCTTGTTTATAACTCCCACTTAAAAAAGCTCCACTTACACCAAGCTCCACAGCTTCAAACTGAGCACGCTCAACTGAGTCCTACAACAAGTTAAATAGTCACCTGGGAGCAATTAACCACACCCTTAATTGATAGACTGATGAAACAAAAAAAAAACAAAAAAAAAACAAAAAAAAAAAAAAAAAAAAAAAGAAAAGCTATTTAAAAAGTGACAGCAAAAGGCAAGATAAAAACTAAAAGGAAAAGTCCCCAAAATGCAACCCAGCAAACACCAACAGACAGCAGCAATACACACACCAACAGACAGCAGCAATACACACACCAACAGACAGCAGCAATACACACACCAACAGACAGCAGCAATACACACACCAACAGACAGCAGCAATACACACACCAACAGACAGCAGCAATACACACACCAACAGACAGCAGCAATACACACACCAGCAGACAGCAGCAATACACACACCAGCAGACAGCAGCAATACACACACCAGCAGACAGCAGCAATACACACACCAGCAGACAGCAGCAATACACACACCAACAGACAGCAAGACTTGTATACTCTAACTCTTGTTTATAACTCCCACTTAAAAAAGCTCCACTTACACCAAGCTCCACAGCTTCAAACTGAGCACGCTCAACTGAGTCCTACAACAAGTTAAATAGTCACCTGGGAGCAATTAACCACACCCTTAATTGATAGACTGATGAAACAAAAAAAAAAAAAAGAAAAGCTATTTAAAAAGTGACAGCAAAAGGCAAGATAAAAACTAAAAGGAAAAGTCCCCAAAATGCAACCCAGCAAACACCAACAGACAGCAGCAATACACACACCAACAGACAGCAGCAATACACACACCAACAGACAGCAGCAATACACACACCAACAGACAGCAGCAATACACACACCAACAGACAGCAGCAATACACACACCAACAGACAGCAGCAATACACACACCAGCAGACAGCAGCAATACACACACCAACAGACAGCAGCAATACACACACCAACAGACAGCAAGACTTGTATACTCTAACTCTTGTTTATAACTCCCACTTAAAAAAGCTCCACTTACACCAAGCTCCACAGCTTCAAACTGAAATGTTGAATCCCAGCCAGATATGTCTTGATGGTGCTATGGGCCAGTTTGAGTTGAGAGTGGAAAAAAGCGGTAAAAACTAGTAGGTACTGGATGTTATAACTGTCAAGTCTAGGAAATTTTGCCTGGAAGACCTGGAAAACCTTCCAAGCTGTGGCATACGCCTTCCAGTTCAACGATAAAGACTTATTGATCAAATTTGCCACGTCAACCCAATGGGAATCTAATCCATCACCAATTTCTGGAACTGTGGAGAAGGCGTGGTGCAGGCGTCTCCATCCGGGACCTGCTGGAAAAACAATGGGAAGGTAAACCGGGACAGAACCTACAATGTATGTGAAAGTTGAAATGGAGGGACAACCACACAAGCCTATGCACAAAACTCATGATCAGCAAGGATCTGGATCTGCCACTATTGATAATTTCAGAGGTTGCTTGATTGTCAGTAGAAAAAAACACCATCTGTCCTGCCCATAGATGCCCCCACACCTGAGCCGCTGCCACTATGGGATAAACTTCGAACAATGCCAATGTCTCAGTGAACCGAGGAATTGCCAAAACCTCAACTGACCAAGACCCTACCAGCCAGCGTGAGCCAAAAATGGCCGCATAGCCTTTGGTGGCCGCAGAGTTTGTGGAAATTTGAGGGGAGGAACTAGACTTGCCGTGATAAATATAGTGACCCCATTCCAATGCTGGAGGAACTCGTCCCACATCTGAAGGTCAGAAAGCGTGGAAGGTTCCAGGAACACCCGAGAATCAGCGTTGGGGGCTGAATGCAATAATGATAACAATCTAGAAATGAAAGCCCTCCTGGGGTATATTCCTCATAGCAAAATTTAACATGCCCAGTAGTGACTGTAATTCAACCCTGGTACAGACTCGGGAGACCGTAAACGCATGAATGCGATCTCTGATTCTCACGAGCTTGTCTGAGGGAAGACTGGCCTGCATGGACTGCATATCAATCGTGATACCCAGGAACGTTAGTCTGGTAACTGGCCCCTCCATTTTTTTGACTGATAGTGGGACGTTGAGTGCAGAAAAAAGTGAAGTGAGCTTCTGAAGGTTGGAGGGGACCTGATCACAACCTTCAACGAGGAGAAAATCATCTAAATAATGAATCACCTTGTGACAATTCTCCCTGTACGTAAGGATCCAGATAAGAGTCTGAGCTAAAGAGTTGGACAACCAAGGGTTACATTTGGACCCAGGGGGTTGACCCTCCAAGCCCGGAAAGGTGGTGTAGTGAATGGCCCAATTACAAACCCCTTATCAAGTTCTGACTGCAGTAACAAATCCACTGCTTCCGTATCTACGGAAGATGACCTGAGGTTCTGATACTCAAAACTATCTGACGGTAAGGAGACAAACCCTCCGTGAAACCCTTAACCAAAAAAAGCTCGAAGGTGATGGATGGGTGGCTAAACACTCCTGCAAAAAAGACACGTTGATACGGCTTAGTCATGAAGCTTTGTTCTGCCTAAGTGAACAGGCCGACTTGGGGTGAGCCCTGAAACACCCTGTACAGATGTGCAACAACCGGCATTGACTGTAATTGCACACCCCAAGGTTGTAGTTGTTGCAAATCTGGGATTTCCCCAAAAAATTAATAGGAGGGCCTAACTTATCCAAGGGTGCCGGATGGCCTGAGGAAGGGAGAGCAACACCTGACCCCCGGATGTACTAGGTAGTGCAGGAACCTCTGAATTGGGGCACCAATACACCGTGTGCATAGACGACTGACAAGTCACGCACACTGGAAACCTGAACCTGGTGAAATGCCGGCAAAACAATTCGGTATCTATGTTGCTCCAAACCGTCACTACTTGGAATTGAGCAAAACAAGCCGCAGCCTTGGCGGAAAAAGACCGGTGATAATCATAAAAGTTGGACCCGCCGTACTTATGGCCTAACTTGACCACTGTATATAGATACAGGTCCAACTCTTCCCTTCTAAGCAGACTCACAGAGCAAATAATGTCTCTGTAGAGAATAAAAGCCAGGACAAACTCAGGGATGGACAACTTGCGACTAAGCCTGTGATCCCTGGTCTTCACCACCACTGAAACATCCCCGCAAGCATAGGATCTGTTGTCCGCAGCATGGGCATCAATTAACAGGGATGCCAGGTTAACATCCTTGCTTTCCAGGATGTCCTTCTTAATGTTACCCTGGATAAAATGCGCTGGGGTAACGGCGGGAGCACACAAGTTATTACCTGGGCCTACCAGTACAGGCACATATGGGGTCCCGGAATCCGCTAATGCCACAGGGCCGGCAGCCACTCCAGGAGCTGAAGTCAGCTGACTCTCCAAAACCTCCACCCTATTACGCAACTCCTGGCAACTCTTGGCAGGACGTGGCCAGGGTAGTGTAGATTTGGGAAGAAGCCACAGTCCGTAGGGGAACTTGCTCCACACTTGCATCTGATGCACGAGGGAACGGTAGCCTAAAAATCTGGGCTTTCCGTGCCGACGCCGGGTATTAAATCCCCCTGCGCTGCAATTCTGCCATTAGTCTCGGAACAGTCCAGGTTCTGAGAGAGGGTGAGCTACCGTGCTCCGACTCCCTAGCTGAAGAAGGCAGGATGGAAGCGAAGTCCCCAATATCCGCTGCTTGCGACATGACCTGCAAAAATCGAAAAAATAACTTGACATAACCAAGGCGTAACAGGCAAGTTAAAAATGTAAACTCAGGCCTTGAAGCCTGAAAACGTGTCAGGTAACTAATGGACATGGTAACGTGTAAAACAAAAAGGGAAAATGAGGTGTACGTATGAGATACGGATGAGGAAACTTGCCACCGCACAAGTCAATTAGAAAGACCAACTCAATCCGTGTGAACCTGAAAAACGAAAAAAGTAACTGCAGTGGAGAAACCAAACTAATCGTGAAGATGTGACACAAAACCCATGAAACCATAAAAATAACAGTGAGAACACAAACGAGAGAAAAATGGTTCCCAGCAACACCGGGAGAAGAACATGACTTGTGTGAGAAACGTAAGCTGCCCGAGAAATGCAAGCTGCCTGAGGAACGCAAGCTATGAGAGCATGAGTAACCTAAACACGTGAGTTTATGTGGGAAACGTAAGCAGCATGAGAACGTGGCTGCATGAGAGAGAAAGGCTACATGAACAATACAAACTGCATGAAAAACGTAAATTGCATGAGAACGGAATTTGCACGAGAAACGTAAATTGCACGAGAAATGTAAATTGCACAAGAAAAGTAAATTGCACAAGAAAAGTAAATCGCATGAGAAACCTAAATAACATGAGAAACGTAAATTGTATTAGAAATGTAATCGCATGAGAAACCGTAAATCGCATGAGAGAATGTAAATCGCATGAGAGAATGTAAATCGCTTGAGAAAACGTAATTTCAAGAGAAACGCAAATTGCATGAGAAACGTAACTTGCATGAGAAAACGTAATTTGCATGAGAAACGTAAATTGCATGAGAAAACGTAATTTGCATGAGAAACCGTAAATTGTATGAGAAAACGTAAATTGCATGAGAAAGCGTAAATTACATGGGAAAACGTAAATTGCATGAGAAACCATAGGCTGCGAGAGAACAGATAAGGAGACTTGCCACTGAAACAAGCCAATTAAAAACAAAACTTCAATCTGTTGAAGACCCATAGATGTTGTGTAACCAGCAGTGGAAGGACGTAGTCATCCCTAATGCATAAAAATGTGTCAAAACCTAGAGTATAAAACCTGAAATACATACCTGAACTGCCTGGGAAGCAACAAACAGAATCCTGAGAACCCTGCTGCAATGTAGAAAAACACCACTACAGAAGGAAACAATACACACAACTACTCAGCAACAATGCGTAACAACCTGAAGCGTCAGATCTGAAATAAAAATAAAAACCACCCCTGAAAACCGGCGTAAGGAAAACAAATACCTACCTGAAATGGACAGGAAAGGGGGCAGGAGGCGGAGCCTAGCGGAACAGACATGCATTGTTAGAGCTCCACACCGCTGAGGAGAGAAGAGAAGGACAAAGCGGAGCCTGCAGGCTCAAAAGGTATCCATTTGAACCTTTTTGCCCCAGGGAACAAACTGTGAAAAAAAAAAAAAATCACCTAACAAAGAGCTCACAGGCACGCACTGCAGCTGAAGCAGCTCCAGTCACCTCACAAGATACAGCATCAGGGCGCTCTCACAGACAGAAAATGTCACAGCAAGACTCTCCATTTGAGTCAGATACAGAACAAATCCTCTCACAAACTTCTCCACAAGCCTCCACAGCATCCCCAGTAATATTATTACAATTTGAAAAGATGCTTCATAAGGCTTTAAAACAAACCTCAGACCAAATAACAAAAAGCCTAACCAAAGAAATAAGAGAGCTGGGAAACCGCACCGCAGCCTTAGAAATAAAAATGGATGAAATTGAAATTACAACCCAAGAAAATATAACAGAATTGGAACAATTAAAAAAAGAGAATTTAATACTTCAAACTAAGCTCGAAGATTACGAAAATAGAGCCAGACGTTCAAACTTGCGCATAAGGGGAATACCTGAAACTGTGACAGACCTGCAATCTACTATTACTGCTCTATTACAAGAACTAAAGCCAGATATCCCTATTGAACGTTTAGAACTGGACAGAGTACACAGAGCCCTCACAGCCAAAAAGAAAGATGGACCCCCACGTGATATAATCACAAAATTTCATTATTACAGAACGAAAGAACAAATACTAATTGCTGCAAGAGAAAAAAAGGAACTTAATTTTCAAGGACACAATTATCAAATTTTTGCTGACCTATCCCACCTTACTATTACTAAAAGACGATCCATGAAACCCCAACTAATGGAACTGCAACGCCACAACATTATGTATCAATGGGGCTTCCCCTTTTCAGTCAGATTTAACTTCCAAGGTACAATTTACAGAAGCAGATCAGCAGATGAACTACAACAAACCCTTTTAAAATTAAATCTGACAGAACCCACAAGCAGCAACACTCCCACACGCAGAAGAATGGCGTCATCTTCACCTTCAGGCAGCACCCAGAAAATTTCAGAACAAAATGGGAATCATCATTCTCACAAAAGAGGCCGTTATGCCACATCATCCATGGACCAAGAAGATTCAATGGACTGACATCCTAATTCCTGAAATCTCTTCATTTATTATACTAAGAGATGGTTCTCTATAAAAAACCTATATTTATAACTGAATGTAACTGCATTCTGATAGTCACACTCTGTGTGGGATCATGTTACATTCCAGTTATATTTCTTATTACTTCTGACTCATATAGCCTTAGAATATATAAGTGAAATAAGGAAATTCTTGTTCAGTTATATATTATCAGGTAATAACAATAGATTTATTACTTTTTAGGACAAATATGTTCAATAATCCAGAAGTAATGGAAGCTTTTTCTTTCTTTTCTTAAAACAAATATATTATTACCTAACTAGTTCCTAGAATTATGTTTTTGTTTATTCTAATCTGAAGCAATACAACCTCAATTTTATGAGTTAACATATCTAAACAGTTACATATGAATAAAATATGTAATTGTTTACTCTAAAAGGGTTAAAATCCCAAAATAATTCAAACTATCTTCATCAGTACCAAAGTTATTAACAGTACCTTTCTAACTGAATTATTTAGCCTAGGGCAAGACTAACCATATACAACCACCCTGGAATAAATAATTTCAACAAAAACTATATTCTGCACTCCAATTAATGAAACATCGTTTTGATGTCTTTTGACATAGCACTTCTCTCCTGTAAGCGGAAGATCCGTGTAACCCCATTAGCCCTCCTCATTCTCCCAACCATATTATGTGGGAGTGTGACGAAGGCACTTATTCCCCTGAGAGAGATATTTATTCTCTTTCACGGGTAAATTGTGATTACTTGCTAAAAATAATTTATACAATGTATCATCTAATCTCATATGTTTTTTGTTTACTCTTTACTCCAGAATTCACTGGTTTCTTTTCTATCTATTCATCTCTTCAGTCCACACAGGTTGATCTGCGCAGTCAGCTCTGCATAACAAAAAGTAAGTCAAAACTATTTGATCTATTGCCATGGCACCACTGAATATACTTTCCCTGAATGTTCAGGGAATAAATGTCCCTCAAAAAAGGACCAAAGCCTTCCATACTTTCCATAACAAGAAGGCTCACATAGTATGCCTCCAAGAAACACACTTCACCAAAGATTCTACTCCAAAATATATTTCTCCTTTTTATCAACAAATTTACACGGCTTCTGCCTGTACCAAGCAAAGGGGAACTCTAATTGCATTTCACAGATCCACACCATTCACCTTATCATCAGAAATTAAAGACCCAGAAGGTAGATACCTGATACTCATGGGTTATATAATGGATACAGCAATCACGGTGATTTCCTACTACGCTCCTAACAAACAACCTACACCATTCCTCTCACATATATTACAAGTGATTAATACACACAAAATAGGAACAGTGATAATGTGTGGGGATTCGAACCAGGTCCTCCTCCCATTTCTAGATAAATCACCTTTTACACCATCCAAAATAACCTCTAGATTACCTTTTTCTCAACTTCTTTCCAAATACAATCTGGTAGATTCATGGAGAGAAAGTAACCCAATGAAAAAGAAATTCACTTATTTCTCGCACCCTCATCAAACCTTCACCAGAATAGATCATATTTTTCTAACAATAGGAATGATACCAGAAATTATTGCATCAGATATAATTCCGATTCCGTGGTCTGACCATAATGCAGTATACACTACTATAGCCTCAGCCATACCAAAAGCGCATGACCCAACGTGGTACTTACCGGACATAATGCTCAAACACCCACTACATCAGATGGCCATTGAACAAGCTTTAAAGGAATACATATCAATTAATAATACAACAGACATCTCCCCAATAACACTGTGGGAAGCTCATAAGCCTGTCTTGCGTTGTACAATACAAAGACAAATGGCACTATTTAAACGGGAACGCAAAAATCTAGCAAAAAAACTAGAACTCAATTTTAATGCAGCCTACATATCATTTCAAGATATTCTATCTCAGAGTACAAAATCTCATCTGGAAAAATCTAGATTGGAATACGATCTATTTCTCACTGAGTCAGTTGATAAATCCCTCAAACGCTCCAAACACAATTTCTACATGAATACAAACAAACCAGGTACATATTTGGCTCGGGCATTAAATTCAACTAACAAATCTTTCAAACCAATACGTTTGAAATTATCAAAAAATGTTTACACTTGTAATCCAGTTAAAATAGTCCATAAATTTCACTCACATCTCGCAACTTTATACAAGACAAACAATGAATTTAATCCTACAGAGGCTGAATCCTTCTTCTCAAAAATAACCTTACCTGAGTTATCTCAGAATCAAAAAAGCAGTTTGGATGAGCCTATAACTATAGATGAAGTTGCTAACGCCATAAAAGACCTAAAACTTAACAAAAGACCAGGCCCAGACGGCTACTCGGCTTTATACTATAAAACATTCTCAGAAATACTCTCTCCCATTCTCACTGAAACTTTTAACAAACTTCTAGATGGACATTCTTTTCGGCAAGAAACACTAATGGCAATTGTTTGTATGATCCCAAAACCCCTTTCTGATGATACTTCCTGTGTGAATTATCGGCCTATCTCTCTGTTAAACCTTGATATTAAATTATTAGCAAAAATAATAGCAAAACGCCTCAATAGCATTATAGGAAAATTAATACATAGAGATCAAGTAGGCTTCATGCCAAATAGACAGGCAGGCGATAATATACGCAGGGCAGTGTTATTGGCACATATTGCTAAAAAACGGAAAATCCCTTTATGTTTTTTATCTCTCGATATTAAGAGGGCATTTGACACAGTATCCTGGCAATATATGCAATATTCATTACAAAAATGGGGTTTTGGACCCCACTTTTTAACATGGATCAAAGCATTATATAATAAACCCAAAGCCTATATAAAATATGCTGGATACAAATCTGAAGCCTTTAATATCGAAAGAGGTACCCGACAGGGTTGCCCATTATCTCCCTTATTATTTGCCCTTATACTCGAACCCATGGCCCAATACATCAGAACAAACCAAACTATAACTGGCATTGAAGTAGGAGGTATCACACACAAATTATGTATATTTGCAGACGATATATTACTTTTTCTATCATCACCACAGGTCTCTGGTCCTAACTTAATACCAGCTCTTGATGGATTTGCAGCCCTATCCGGCCTTATGATTAATCCTAAGAAATGCCTAGTGCTTAATATTTCACTCACAAACATGGAATTGATCCCGGCTAGGGCTGCACTCCCATTCACATGGGCAGAAAAATCAATCCCATATCTTGGAATTCATTTAACAGCATCTCATTCTGACTTATTCTCAACCAATTATCCTCCTGTATTAAGACAGATCACAAATCTAATAAAACAATGGTCGCAACTTCCTTTATCCTGGATGGGGAAGATTAATGCAATCAAAATGACTATTCTACCCAAATTGCTTTATCTATTCAGAGTCCTCCCTATTCCAATTCCTTCCTATTTTTTGAGAATAGTACAAAAAAGAGCAACTTCGTTTATATGGGGCTCTTCTAAACCACGTATACCTATACACACACTACATCTTCCCAAAAATAAAGGAGGCCTGGGATACCCTAATTTTACTAACTACTACAGAGCAGCACATTTGGCCAGTCTGTCCAAATACCATGCAAAACAGGAAATCCCATTATGGGTATTTATAGAGGCTTCAGAAATTGACCCTCTATTAATATCAAATTTATTATGGCTTGATCCTAAAGACCGCTTTAAAATTCATAATCCCATAACTAAACACTTCTTATCTCTCTGGGATAAACTAAAAACCAAATATCAGTTACAATCTCCACACAATCCTCTCCTTTCTTTTATCAGAAATCCGGCCTTTTATCCGGCATGGATCTACCCAAATTCTTTTAAAGCTTGGACAACATCAGGCATTCAGACACTAAATGACTTCATAGCATCTAAATCATTCCTTTCATTCCCATCGCTTAGAGAAAAATATGATCTACCAAACTCTGAGATATTTAGATATCTCCAAATCAAAAATTTCTATACACCATTCCTAAAGGGGGATACACCATTATCCCAATTATCCATTTTTGAATCAATCTGTACAAATGATCCATTTGCTAAAGGTACAATTTCATCACTTTATAATCAATTATATGGAGTAGCAAATCTTAATAGACCCTCTTACGTTCAGAGGTGGGAGGAGGACCTGGGACGAACTTTAGAAGACACGGACTGGTCTAACATATGGCTCACATCTAAGTCATCCTCACCCAACATCTTAGCACTGGAGACAAATTATAAAGTCCTAACTCGCTGGTACCTTGTACCCGCTAGAGTGGCAAAATATTCACCTAATACCTCAGCTCTTTGTTTTCGAGGATGCCCAGAAATAGGCACATATTTACACATATGGTGGACGTGCCCAGTAATCCAAACCTTCTGGAAGGAAGTCTTCGTGATTGCATCTAAAATATTTAAAAAAATAATACAACCAGATCCATATTTAACTTTACTTAATCTAAAACCGGAATGGTTAACACTCTCTCAATTCAAACTTATGATCCAACTAATAACGGCTGCAAAACAAACAGTGGCCAAGGCATGGAAATCTCCTACATTGGTACTAGCAGAAACAATTCACAGAATGAATAATACAATGTCCCATGCTAAGATGGTAGCCGTCGATCAAAATCAAATTCCAAAATTTGAAAAACTTTGGCATCCTTGGATAAAACAACAGTTCCTGTCAAACTTCAATGACTCTGTCCTGTTGCCATGGTAACAGATTAAATGACTTACAGAGACACCCATTCTAAGGCTTCAAAGAGAACTAAAAAGAATAATAAACTGACGAGCGGGACAACCTTGTGGACCATACCTCTACCTTTCAACCCTTTTTCTTCTTTCTCTTTCCTTTTCTCCACCTAACGATTAAAGCTCATTATCAGAATTTATTTGACCTATATACACTCTACTTGTAAACAATATGTATAGTAGGTATAAATCATTTAAATACCTACAAAAGTAACTAAGGAAATGATATATATCTTTAATTTAGGTTTACGTGAACCCAATGTTTAATATTTGAAATTTCATGATATTTACCTATATAAACCCTACTGTAAAACAATGAGCTTACTTTATAGATCCTTGTAAACTTACTTTATGTATCTTTATAACATTGTATAGTCAATAAACTTCTTTTGACAAGGAAATGAACAGGAAAAATAAAACTGCAGAGAATGCAACCTTGTGCCTCCTGTAGATATGTAGAACAAAAACAACTAAAAAAAAGAAACAAACATAAAAAACTACTACTCAGAAAAATGACAGGAATGTGAGGGTTTTACAGACAGGCTAGGGCGGTATACAGACAGGCTAGGACAGTATACAGACAGGCTAGGACCTAGCCTAGGGGAGAGAGAGAGAGGAAAGTGAGAAGGAGGAAGAGAGGGGAGAAGAAGGTGCATAGCAAAAAGGGGTGGGAACAGAGAGGGGAGTTATTCTGCCCAGCTGCCCACAGATCTCCTTTCACAGCACAGTACAGTGCATGGCATGCATGCGGCTGGAGTGTGGGCGGGGCTGGGCAGGCACAAATGGGAGGCGGGGTATCGGATTGGACAAGCAGCTGAGTGAGGGAGGGGTTAGGAGGACAGTGGAGACAGAACACAGCCTGACTCCTGCACAAGGTGGCTTTCCGCACTCTCACTGTGTCACTGTGACAGGATGCCAGAGGCTGTGGAGCGCCGGAGCTAGAGCATACCTCCCAACTTTTTGAGATGGGAATGAGGGACACCTATCAGCAAAAGTATGCAGGCATAGGACACACACCCTGCCACGCTCCCTTAAGGAAGAATTGTACAAAAAAACAAGATTGTTAAACCCACAAGTGCTTTTTTTACCACTACTATTCCTTTCTATTGGCTTTTGGAATTTACAAATGCAGCAATTTAGAAATCAGATGAAAGATTTAGGGCTGGAAAACACTTTTTGATAGATAAAAAGTGCACTTTATATTCAACTCTATAGATCAGACCAAAATGAGGGACAAACAAAGGGGAATGAGGGACAAAGGGACATTGCTCCAAATCAGGGACAGTTCCTCGAAATCAGGGACAGTTGGGAGCTATGCTAGAGGGGTATAGCCACTCTTCACCTCCTTACTGTATGGTCATGGTGCCTGGGGGAAAAGATGCTTCTCCTGCAGCTGGCCACACAGACATCGCCCCCTGCTCCGTCGGCTCTTGTTTATCCTCATCCACCCCCCCCGGCTCATCCTCTGGCTTCTCACCCCACATCCTGCAGTAGAACTCCAATCTGCTCGGTGCGGTGGGATGTGTGATAGCAGCCAGCGGTGCAGGGTTACTGTGTCGGCAAAGGATTTTACCGCCCCCTTCATCCTGGCACCCTAGGTGGCTGTCTGTCCCGCCTAATGGTGACGCTGGCCCTGTTCCTGGAAGCCAGAAAACTCAGGGATTATATGCCTCAGCATATAGAAGCTGTTAAGTATCCGTGTGCATGAAGTCTAACACTACATTTTCCCTGCTACCTTCATTCTCATTTATGCAGATTTGTTTGCCCAGGAGTTTTTATTTTTGTGTGCAATAAACACCCCAGTACGCCGGCCTTTCTCAACTGGGGTGTCATCTGGATTTGGCAGGGAACCAGTTAATGGCAGTGAACCAAGCCATCATGAAAGCAATCTGAGTGGCTATGTACCTTGTGATGACAAATTACAGCAATCACAAATGTAAACAATACCAGTGCATGCCACAACTATTATGCCCCGTACACACGGTCGGACATTGATCGGACATTCCGACAACAAAATCCTAGGATCTTTTCCAACGGATGTTGGCTCAAACTTGTTTAGCATACACATGGTCGCACAAAGTTGTCGGAATTTCCGATCGCCAACAACGCGGTGACCTCAACCACGTACGACGAGACTAGAAAAGGCCAGTTCAGAACCAAGCACGGCACCCTTTGGGCTCCTTTTGCTAATCTCGTGTTTGTAAAAGTTTGGTGAGAGACGATTCGCGCTTTTTCAGACTCGTGGCTTTCAGATCGTTTTCTGCGGTTCAGTTTGTGCTTGTAGGTTTGTATCTGCTCTTCAGTGCGTGCAGTCAGTTCATATCGGAGTTTTCTGTGCGATCTTGCCCGCTCGTTGCTGTTTTTAAGGTCGCTCTTCACAGGCCTTGCTGTTCTTCAGTGCCTTCTGTTACTTCGTTCTGAGCAGCCGACCGTTTTCTAGCCATGTTGCGTATACGTACTCCTCGTAGAGTTTGTGCTGTGCGGGGGCTTGGTGTTGGGGTCCTGACCTTGACACAAGTCCAGTCCATGAACAGGGTGGGGAGGAGTTCATGGACCAAGAATTGGTTGCTTCAGCGTGACCAGTTCTCTCATATGCCTTTGCTCTGTGAGATCCGTGAGAATAATCCTGATGATTTCAGGAACTTTCTCAGGATGACGGACCCCGTATTTCACCGTTTGTTGGCTTCGCTGACCCCCTATATCAGCAGGCAGGATACCTGCATGAGGCAAGCCATCACTCCGGAGCAGAGGCTCGTCACTACCCTGCGGTACTTGGCGACAGGGAGAAGCCTGCAGGACCTCAAGTTCTCGACAGGCATCTCCCCCCAGGCTCTGGGGATCATTATCCCAGAGACCTGTTCTGCTATCATCCAGGTCATGCAGAAGGAGTATATGAAGGTAAGATTTTTATCCTTTAATATCACATTTTATTGTATATAATGTTTGCTAATGTAATGTATTTCTTTCCTCATTCCCTAATTACCATGATTGTAATATGCTGTGAATGTCCGCTTTGTCCTCATGCATGCTGGATTTTTATGTAATTATTTTTTTAGTCCTTCATACATATTTGCCTTCACTAACCTCCCCAGCATGCTCTCCTGCCCCTATATTCACCTCATGTAGTCACTTAACAATGTATTTTGTCAGCTCCATAGTAGTGCTTTACCCCAAACACCCCCTAAAATGTTTTGAAATGTGATTTGTGCTTTAAATTCAGGCAGAGTGCCAGAGGGTTTTTTTTGTGGTGTCCCCAAATCATTTTTAGTAACCCTCCCTCCCCCCAACTGCTAAGTCAGCTGATCACAATTCTCTATCTATCCTCAATCATCTATTTGCTGACTTTGCCAAACCCATACACACTATACCCATCTCTTTTGTGGTCAGATGTATGGATGAATTCCCCAAAGCATGTAGTGCAAGGGCCTGCCTGTATACTTCCAAATGGTACTGTTTCAAGTTTTTGGATACTTTTATTATCTTGATAGGTAATAGCAGAATGTCCAAATGTGCTCAAATGTGTACAGTGTGTATTTATATCTTTGTATTAGAACACTTCTTACCTGTCCAGTGGGCTGCCAATAGTGTAACTAAGGAGGGGCTGTTCCAAGTAATACCCTGTATTTAGGCATTCATCTCTCAATGAAGTGGAGAGGTTTACCTGTCCAAGATCCCCCCCCTATAATGTTAGAAATGGCCCATGAGAGGGGGGGGAGGGGGAATATGATAGGTGTACCTTATACTTTGGTGTTGTAAAATCCCCCTTAATAAATGTTATCTGGATGTTGGCCAAGAATGTTTGTGTCTAATCTGCTTTCCATGTTTATGTGCAAAAATACTAAGTTTTTTTGTTTTCCTCAACAGTTTCCTTCCACGCCACAGGAATGGCAGACTGTGGCCTCCCACTTTGCCCAGCGGTGGGACTTTCCTAACTGCGGAGGGGCAATTGATGGGAAACACGTCCACATCGTCCCACCACCCAACTCGGGGTCATACTATTATAATTACAAGGGGTTCAATAGTATTGTGATGTTGGCGGTGGTGTCGGCTAATTACGACTTCCTGTATGTGGACGTGGGGAAGAATGGCCGGATGTCCGATGATGGAGTCATTGCCCAGACGGAGTTTTACAGGTGTCTCCAGAATGGCAGCTTGGAATTGCCACCTCCAGAAGAGAATGTGGAAGGACTCCCATTCGTCTTCGTTGCGGATGAAGCATTTGCGCTGGGGGACCATCTTATGGGGCCATTCCCGATGAGGGTTTTTAATTACCGGCTGGCCAGAGCCAGAAGAGTGGTGGAGAACACATTTGGAATCATGGCCAGCCGGTTCCGCCTATTTCTGACACCCATCCATATGGCAGAGTATAAACTTAATCATATAATTATGGCATGCTGTGTTCTACATAACTTTTTACGCCAACATTCTGCCAACTATGCTGGCTCTGTTGGGCCTGAGGCCGGAATGATCAATGAAACAACCCTGACGGCGCTTGAAAGTGGCCGTCCTGGCTTGCCCTCCCTGAGTGCCCGTGATGTCCGGTTAAGATACCTTGAGTTCTTTGCGGGTAGGGGGGCCATCAATATGCCAGCAAATTTGTGAAGCCTTTATCAAATAAAAACCAAAAAAAGCTAATCTTTGTTGACATTCACTGCTTGTGTTTGTTTTAGCTGACCCTGGCAGCAATGTGGGGAGTCTTGAAAATGGCGTGATTGTGTAACCTTACAAAGCACTGTTGGGTGTTACTTACTAAAGGCAAAGACACTTTGCACTACAAGTGCACTTGAAACTGCACTTGAAACTGCACTGAAACTGCACTTGTAGTGCAAAGAGGATTTGCCCTTAGGAAATAACCCCCATTTTCACATAAAGCAGTAATTACATCACCACAAAAGTGTTGTAGCGTTGAGACAATAATCCACACATTCTTGATTACAAACTTTTTAATACCTGCACAATCACATGTGCATTTAGAAAAGGTTTTTAAAACAAACCAACATGTTTGTTGTATAACAATTTTTGGGGTAGCATTAGAAAAAAGATAAATGTCCATTTAAGATAAAACAGGCATGTGTAAAACCAACAAGAAAGACACAAATCTAGAACGTACAAAGTTCACATTTGGTAGAACTTGAAGGCAATATCAGACATGAGTATTTAGGAACTGTGTTTGATATTGCGTTCAGATGGGGTGAAGTCACCCCAGGAAAAGCCAAATTTGGAAGATGCACACAAATTTCCCAATGTCAACATGTGCTAGCTGCCATCACGGGCGATCAAGGGACGTGTTTTGGGGGAGAAACCCCTTCCTCTCAGCTACTTTATTATTGAGAAAGGGGTTGCACCACCAAAAGGCCTACATTGATCTCCCGTGATGGCAGATAGCACATGTTGACACACTGTGTGCATCCTCCAAATTTGGCTTTTCGAAAAATCGCTAAAACATTTTTAACATTGTAGCACACAAAAAACAAAGGGATTTGGAGGGGTTTTAAACTCGCCCCAAAACATCAATGATGTTATTATTTTTTTTAATAACATCATTGATGTTTTTCTTGAGGTTTTCCAATTGTAAATTACAGCCCATGATCTCCCCAATCAGGATCTGGGCACTTTCTGATGTGAAAGGATCTGGATCCACAACATCACGATCACCTAAAAAGAGAGAAACCAAAAAAAAAACCAGGTATCAAAAATATGCCAGCATCCATCTCTTACCTGAGCCTGTGGTCGCAGACACTCACCTGTTGTAAAGACAATTTCCACCACGTCTTCCTCCTCCTCCTGCACTTCTTGGGTTGGGGGTATTTCCCCTTCTTCCCGAGGTGGGGGGTCTGTGGTCTCCTCGGATGAGGGGTGTCCTCCGAGTCTTTTCTCCCCTATGTAAAACAAAAATGCTATACTTAGCACACAGATATTTGAAGGCAGAACTATAAATAGGAAACATTGCTTGGAAGTGTGGTACAATTGTTTATTTTGGCAGAGTTCCAAAATGTAGCATTTTTAGTGTCCTTTGTCAAGCTTGAATACTTACCTGTTTTGTACAAGCTTCACAGATGGAGTCACCCCTATAGTATACACTGGAGCACCTGTGTGGGACCCCTAATAAAAAGGGTGTTCTGGGGTCCCACACTAGTGCTCCAGCGTCCAGATGTGAAAACTGCTGCTGAGTGTCCTCTCCTTACACAGAATCTAGTTTGCATTTCATTCTAGTAACAAACCCATCTATACAACCAAATTAGTTTCATACAAGTAGGGCGTAAAAAATGTGGCCAAATGCATATGGCCAAAACAATGGTGTTTTATAGGCTGAAAGAAAAATGTTTGATACGAATGAATAATGTGCCCATGAACATGAAAGTTGCCATTTAAAAATGTACACTTGTAAGAAAAGCACATGGAGCAGCACGAACGTAATAAACATAAAAAGAATAGGAACACAGGACAACTACTTACTTTTTTGCAGCACTCTCCGGATCTTTATGTACTGCTCATGCTCTCTTAATTTGAGGTCCGACCACCGCTTCCTGAGCTGATCTTTCGATCATCGTACCCCGAAATGCCGGTGCAGACGCTTGACCACTTTTGCCATGATCTTGGCCTTTCTGACATTGTGGTTGGGGTAAGGTCCATACTTTCCATCATAGTCGGCCTTCTTCAGGATGTTGACCATCTCCAACATCTCCCCAAAGGACATATTTGTGGCCTTAAATCTTCTCCTTCTGGATCCGGGCTTTCCTCCTCCTCGTTGCTATAATTAGCACACACCTGCTGTGTATCCGCCATGTGCTCTTCCCTCACTGCGCTGAACGAAAAGGGGCGGGGAATAGACTAGAAAGAACGTCAAGGGCGGGCGGAGATACACGCATGCGCAGTGTGTATAAAGCGTAACACGCGTGCGTAGTACGTACGATCTGTGAGCGGAGGAAGGAGCATCGGAGGCGCTGATCGTAATAACGAAGGTAAGATCTAAACTTGGGCCTATACAGCTTTGAATTTGAAGCCTATATTGTAACAAGATTAGGAGAGTTTGGCCTGACCTTAGGGTTTGTCTCGTGTTGTGTCTTGCAGAGAAAATGGATGGCTTCAACTACCACAATTTCCTCCCCCTGTTCATAGACAAATACAGGGAGCTGCCCTGTCTGTGGCAGGTGAGACATCCCCATTATAATAATAAACAAAAGAGGCAGGCAGCGCTGGAGAAACTGCTGGAGTTGGTGACGCCGGTGGTCCCCACAGCAACCATCCCTTATTTAAAAGCCAAAATTGGTGGCCTGAGGAGCACTTATCTTAGGGAGCGCAAGAAGGTCACAGATTCCAAGAGATCAGGAGCTGCAGCAGATGATGTTTATGTCCCCAGGCTGTGGTACTATGAGAGACTGCGATTTCTGTCAGACCACACTGAAGTCAGGGAATCCCTCTCTACTCTTCCTTCCACTCTTCCTTCCATCCTAGCTGAGGCTTCCGATGTCCAACCTGGGCCTTCCAGCCAGGAAGAAGTGGAGGAGCCCAGCTGGAGTCAGGTATAGCATTCTTCTACAGATTTCTGGTCAATAAATAAATGATGTTAATTAGATGTTATTATTGATCACTAATTGCTGATTGAAAAAAGTGTTTTTCATATCAATAGACAGTAGTGGGCACCCAAAATTGGGACAAGAATGAAAAATGCTGGGCTCAGAATGATAGTCTGTTCTATTTGTTAACATTCAATTTGCAACAGTCAGGAGGTGAAAATTGTGTGTGATTGATGAATAAAAACCTAAAACTATGTCCCTTTTTCATACACAGGAAGACCTCAGCCAGGAGGAGGCTGTGGAATGTGGCAGCCAGGAGGAGGCGGGGGTTAGTGGCAACCAGGATGAGGCGGGGCTAAGTGTTAGCCAGGAGAAGCCTGGGACAAGTCGCATCCTGACAGAATCGCAGGTTCCACCCCTCCGCCTTCCATACAAAAGAGCGAGGAAGGGGACTCACATGCAGGATTCTGCACTCAGGCTTATTCAGGAGGCTTCTGCATCCCTCAGAGCCTTACCCACTCCTGAAGAGGCCTTTGTCTGCATGGCTGCCACAAAACTGCAGGGCATGCAGGAGGGTCAACGCAAGCTATGTGAGGACCTGCTTTATAAAGTCCTAAGTAAGGGGGTGAGTGGGGAACTAACACCCAAGACCAACATGATTGAGTTGGACCATCCTCCTCCTCCTCCTGCTGCCACAACTCCACCACCACAGCCACAGCGTGGAAGGAAGCGTGGAAAGAAGACCAGAGTGTGATGGCCCTGGGTTCAGTCTGGTCTGACAAAAGATGCAGTCTCTCGTATGACCACAGCCTGGGGACACAGATGTCATCTGCTGCTTTCCGGATCTCTGGCACTTCTGGACCAGACAGTACTCCCTTAGATAAGGACTCCTCAGGCCACCAATTTTGCTTGAAAATACTTGATGTGTGCCCTGGGGGTCCAAGGCTTCACCCATTTCTGCTGTTTCTCCAGCGTTGCCTCCCTCTTTGTTTAGTTGTGAGCCCTTAATAAAGGAATTTTTTGGGAAAATTATACTCTCCTATGTGTGTTTTCATCCAAAAAGGACAGTTTGTTGGTGACGATTCTGGTAAATTTCCAAAGTACAATGTGAAATTAACAAGAGACAACAACACCAAACAATCTCCTACAGATTAAATAATACAAGATATCAATGGTGTTGTGGTAACTTGACACACAAAACACACACAAAATATTCTGGAGTAAAACGAAAAATACAATAAAACAAAGATCAGCCTTGAAAAAAAGACAAACCAAAAAAACAATAATCTGCTTTAAAAACAAAACAAAAAATACCAACACAAAAAAAATGTTGTCAGATGTGACAAATCTAAATATATTAAGGGAATCCCACTAAATAATAAAGAAAGAAGTTTGTGAGAAGTCTGTATGAATATGAGCAGCAAAACTACTTAATTCTTCTCACATTATAAAGAAGAAGAGTGCGCTGTATTAAACCATTTTTAACATTGCACCGTGACGAAAGTGTATCCATTGCGAACGCTAAGTTTACCCGACCGAGCTGTTCCGTCTCGGAATTTCTTCTGAGCATGCGTGGCACTTTGTGCGTCGGAACAGGCCACACACGGTCGGAATTGATGCGATCGGATTTTGTTGTCGGAAAATTTTATAGCCTGCTCTCAAACTTTGTGTGTCGGAAAATCCCATGGAAAATGTCCGATGGAGCCCACACACGGTCGGAATGTCCGACAACACGCTCCGATTGGACATTTTCCATCGGAAAATCTGACCGCTTGTACGGGGCATTACAGATGTTTTATTCATCATTTCTGGTTTCCATCACTGGAGACCAGAATGAGGCTTGGATATCCCTGTTTGATACAGCCGACATATTTGCGGTGACGTTCAATAGAGGACTTTGCTTGCAGCCTCGGGCGCCATTTTGTTGGCGTCCCACGGCGCAAGCGCTTTGTTCCTTCCTCCGCTGTATTATATATATATATATATATATATATATATATATATATATACACAGTGGGGACGGAAATTATTCAGACCCCCTTAAATTTTTCACTCTTTGTTATATTGCAGTCATTTGCTAAAATCATTTAAGTTCATTTTTTTTCCTCATTAATGTACACACAGCACCCCATATTGACAGAAAAACACAGAACTGTTGACATTTTTGCAGATTTATTAAAAAAGAAAAACTGAAATATCACATGGTCCTAAGTATTTAGACCCTTTGCTGTGACACTCATATATTTAACTCAGGTGCTGTCCATTTCTTCTGATCATCCTTGAGATGGTTCTATACCTTCATTTGAGTCCAGCTGTGTTTGATTACAGTGATTGGACTTGATTAGGAAAAAAATGAAATTAAATGATTTTAGCAAATGGCTGCAATAGAACAAAGAGTGAAAAATTTAAGGGGGTCTGAATACTTTCCGTCCCCACTGTACATGGATTTTAATTGTCACCTTTATTCTATTTATTGTACATACTGTATACATTATATATATATATATATATATATATATATATATATATATATATATATATATATATATATATATATATATATATATATAGCTAATGATGGTTTCTATCAGTGGAGACCATAATGAGGCTCAAATATCCTTGTCCGACACAGCCGCCATATTTGTGGTGACGTCCAATAGCGAACTTTGCTTGCCGCCTCGGGCACCATTTTGTCACCGCCCCATGGAGCAATCGCTTTGTTCCTTTCCCCCGCTGTAATTATATATATATATATATATATATATATATATATATATATATATATATATATATATATATATATATATATATATATGTATATATATATGTATATGGATTTTAAAAGCCATTGTTCATTTAATTTATTACAGTACTCGGCTTATTTAATTTTTATTTTATTTTGTCTACACTTCTGGACGTTCCCGGCTTATTTAACTTAGTAGAACAAGGTCCAGAGTATACCGTTCTAATCACACCCTTACTGAGGCTTGAGTCATACATCAGAGTGAGGCTTGAATTGCAAGCCATGGGCGCCATCTTTACAAACTGGAAGTGGCCTATTTAAGATTTTTTTGGCGGTCATAGAGCTGGTCCTCATTTGTGGTGATCATTTACTCTATATATACGCAGTGGCTGCAGTGGACCAGCACCCCAGAGGATGCCTTATTAGGACGAAACGTCGGGACAGGCTCTGCTGATGACACTGCGTTGCTTTGATTTTATCCATATGCTTTTATTATCTTCTCAAATGTGACTGACCATTTATCATTTTTCAACAAATGTTTTACATTTAAACGGAATCACACTATGTGGCCCAATCTTTTCTCCTCTTGCCATATGTCATATTGAGAGGAACCGCTCACAAATTCCGGTCACTATATCTATGGTGGATACCCACTGATGCCAATACTGTCATGGATCCTTACCTGACTTGGTTTCATTTTGGAAGTCGTGGTTGCTGTACCTCCTTGGGTGTTATACACCAAAAGCTCGGTTGACTCATTGGGCATATGCCTAGTTGGGTTCAACCTGTCTGGTAAGCCTCTTTCCTCATGGTGGTGGATTATCTACAGACAACCAGTTCACGCAGATTCACAGTCACTATATTTATTGCCATATATGAACTATATGCACTCTATATGCACAAACACTGCTGGTATATGCTTTTCTATTATTATTGTTGTGTAATCCTATACTGTTGTGTACTCATGATTTGCACATTTTTATAACATATTAATTGTTTATTGGGATAACTTTATTGTTCCATATTCTTTAGCGCTGCACTATATTATTTCATTTGTTCACATATTCACATATTATCTGATGTGCTGGCAGCTACCACTATTTGTATAAGACAACGTGGTTATTCTTCCACATTTTTTATACGGCTGGGAATCAAACAGTATATCCCCAGTAAGAGGGTGAGGTATGGATTGAAGCTCAACAAGCTCTGTGAAAGCCCCACCGGATATGTGCATGCCTTACGTGTGTACAGAGGCAAAGACTCCCAGCTCCAGCCCCCTGAGTGTCCACCGTATATGGGAATAAGCGGGAAAATTATCTGGGAGTTGGCATTCCCACTCTTTCAAAAGGTTATCACAATTATATGGACAATTATTATACTAGTTTGCCCCTTTTTCGCCACCTATACCTGAAGAAAACTTTGGCCTGCGGTATAGCAAGAAAAAACAGAAAGGGCACACAGCTTCTAGTCACCACAAGGCTACAAAAGGGGGGAATCGGAAAGCCTGAGAAATGAGGAAGTGTTGGCTGTGAAGTGGAGGGATAGGAAAGATGTATACACAGTGCTGTCCTGGAGCCCACAAGTTCCGGCACTGAGTTTCGGTAACTGGCCAGACAGGGATGCGCCAGCGTGGGCATCCAGGACATTTGCCGCCCGGAGTCCCACAAGCGGCGATGGGCTTTCCGTGGCAGCCGACACCTCTCTCCCCACTGTCAGCCACACACACCCCTCGGCTCCTCCTTCCTTCTCTTTCTTGGCTCCAATGTTCTAGTGTACACAGCCAGGAGGAGGAGGAGCCACAGAGGAGGGACACGACTTCAGTGCAAGAGCCTCCCAAAGCACCCAGCACATATCCCCTTACCCCCCAAATTAAAAGATGCCACATCCCTCACTGTCCTCCTCCCGCGGCGTCCCTCTGTCCTCCCATGAAGATGACAGGGCGGATCTTAAAAAGGAAGGGGTGTGGCCTTGACAGGAAGGGGTGGGTCATAGTTAAATTAGGGGGTGTGCGAGCTTAGTCAGGCCTAGGGCAGCACAAAACCTAAATACACCACTGTGTATACATCATGTCCACCATCCATGATGACACCTTGGTGGAACTTTGCAGAAGACGCAGTCCCGTTCGAAAGCCTTGCTGTATCCACGAGTACAATACATTCATGGGGGGGATGTATTTACATGATCAAATGTTGCAGCCCTATCTATCAACACGAAAATCCCTCTTCTGGTATAAAAAAGTCGCAATTTACTTTTTTCATTTGGCCATGTATAATGCATTCATCACCTATCAAAAATCAACAGGAACCCCCAACACTTTCTTAAAATTTATTGAAGACGTTGTTACTGCCCTGAACTATCAACAAGGATCCCCCCAGAAATCATTTGCCCCGATTGTGTCAACAGACTGCATGAGAGCCATTTTCCTGACAATATTTCACCATCCGCATCGCGTGTGCAGCAAAAGAGGAGTTAGGAAAGACACCCCGTTTCCATTGTCCCCAATATCCTGGCCTTTGCATCGGAGAGTGCTTTAGATGCTATCACACTCTCGTAAATTATTACCCCATATTTCTAATAGACTGCCATTTCCCTGTTTTCAATTTCTATCTGTCAGAAACCATAAACCAGACCGAGACAGAAGTACAGTAAAATCACACTTGTTTATTAATAAAAATAAAAAGGTAAATAGAGTAAGCGTAGTCAAAGCATAGCTAGAGTCCAGTTACCGGATCGGATAGTCAGCCAAGCCAGAGTTCAGTAACCAGATCGGGTAATCATCCAAGCCAGAGTTTAGTAACCAGATCGGGTAATCAGCCAGACCAGAAGTCAAGATGTAGGTAGAGGAACAGCAAGCAGGATAAGGAGCCAGAAGGGATGTCAGCAAAGCCAGTCTTTAAACAGGATTGCAAGAGATGGTTTCTTGTGATGTGACCAAGGCGAAGGCAGGAATGAAGTGAGCTGGAGATCTTTAAGTAGGCGGGACTGATGAGCAGATCCACAACAGCTGGTTAACTGTGGAGAGAGATGAAAACTGGCAATTAGCCGACAGCTGAGCGGCCAGCTCAGAGAAGGAAGGGCTGAGCCAGCCCTGACAGTACCCCACTCCTCAACGACCCCTCCCCCTTGGAGGACCACCGGGGTTGAGGGGAAAACGTCTGTGGAAATCACGGAGGAGGGCAGGAGGACCGTAACCCTTCCAATGCACCAGGTACTGTATACGCCCGCGGAACCTACGGGAGTCAACAATGGATTGTGCCTCATACTCCTCATGGTTCTCAACCTGTATAGGGTGAAGACATGGCACCGAGTTGGTGAAGCAGTTGCAGACCAACGGTTTCAATAAGTAGAAATGAAACGCATTTGAGATGCACATACTAGGAGGAAGGTCCAACGTGTAAGCAACTGGGTTAATCCTGCGAAGGATACGGAAAGGCCCAATAAACCGAGGTGCGAACTTCAGTGAGGGAACGCGAAGTCGGAGGTTGCGAGATGACAGCCAGACCCTGTCCCCAACCTGGTAGGAAGGCGAAGGCAGGCATCTGCGGTCAGCATGAAGTCTGTACCTATCATTAGCATGATGCAAAGCCTCCTGGACTTGTGCCCAAGTGGAACGAAGACCATGGAGATGCTCCTCTAGCGTAGCAATACTCTGCAGAACAAACGAGTCAGGCAACATGGAAGGTTGGAAACCATAATTCGCCATAAACTGAGACAAATTGGGAAGCAGAACTCAAGGCACTGTTGTGAGCAAACACTGCCCATGGTAATAAGTCTGACCAGTTGTTGTGATGGTCAGAAATATAGCAATGTAGGAATTGATCCAAGGACTGATTGGCTCCTTCTGCTGCCCCATTAGACTGCAGGTGATACGCAGAGGAGAAAGAAAGCTGAATTCCCAGCTGTGCACAAAAGGCTCGCCAGAACCGGGACACAAACTAAATACCCCTGTCCGAGACAATCACCTTGGGTAGCCCATGTAAGCGAAAGATCTCCCAAGCAAAAATGGAAGCCAGTTCCTTAGAAGTGGGCAACTTCTTAAGTGGAATACAATGACACATCTTTGAGAACCAGTCAACCACCATAAGGATAACTGTGTTGCCTTGGGAGTTGGGCAACTCCACAATGAAATCCATAGACAGGTGGGTCCAGGGCCTCTCTCCACTGGGTATGGGTTGTAGGAAGCCCACTGGAAGGTGTTGTGGAGTCTTACTCTGAGCACACACGGAACAGGCAGCTACAAAGGCAGTTACATCAGCACATAGACTAGGCCACCAGAATTGTTGGGAAATGGCCCAAACGAGTTGATTCTTACCAGGGTGGCCAGCTACTTTGCGAGAATGGTAAGTCTGGAGCACGGCAGTACGGAGACACTCTGGGACAAAGCAGCGGTCACAAGGTTTCTCAGGAGGAGCATCGACCTGAGCAGCAAGAATTTTGTCACCCAAAGGAAGACTGGTGTGAACCGTAGCCAGAATACGATCAGGAGCAATCATAGGAACCAGAACCGACTCCATCTTGGAAGTAGAGGAAAATTGTTGTGACAAGGCATCAGCCCTTACATTCTTAGTACCAGGTAAGAATGATACAATGTAACTGAAACTTGACAAGAAAAGAGCCCATCGCGCCCTTCTGGGAGAGAGGCATTTAGCCTCAGACAAGAATGTGAGATTCTTATGGTCAGTAAGAATTAGAACCGGCACAGTGGTACCTTCGAGGAGATGTCTCCATTCTTTCAGGGCTAAGATGATAGCCAAAAGCTCTCTGCCACCAATCTCGTATTTGCACTCGGCAGGTGACAATTTCTTGGAAAAGTAGCCACAAGGATGCATAGCACTCTCAGAGGTAGGACGTTGAGACAGAAGGGCGCCAACTCCAGTCTCAGAAGCATCAACTTCTAGGATAAAAGGCAATGTAGGATCAGGATGTGCCAACACAGGAGCATAAACAAAGGCAGCCTTGAGACTCTCAAAAGCCTTAATGGACTCCGGAGACCAACTCTGTGGGTTACCGTCCTTTCTGGTCATATCAGTCAGGGGCTTGACCAGAGACGAGAAGTTACTAATAAACTTCCGATAATAGTTAGCAAAGCCTAGGGAATGCTGCAGAGGACATAAACCCACAGGTCGGGGGCACTGTAGGACTGCCGAAAGTTTCTCTGGATCCATCGAAAAACCCACAGTGGAAATTAATTTAACCTGTTTCTGATGGAACTCGCACTTCTCCAGTTTACAATAGAGATTGTTTTCTCTTAGTTTCTGAAGCACATGACAGACATCTGTGTGGTGGCTCTCCAGGGACTTGGAAAATATGAGGATATCATCGAGATAAACCACCACACATAACTGCAAAAAATCTCGGAGGACATCGTTAATAAATTCCTGGAAAACTGCCGGGGCGTTACAACGGCCAAAAGGCATTACGAGATACTCATAATGGCCTGTTCTAGTATTACACACAGTTTTCTACTCGTTGCCCTCCTTAATCCTAACAAGATTGTAAGCCGCTCTCAGATCAAGCTTAATGAAAACCGTTGCTGCCTTGAGGCGGTCAAATAACTCTATAATCAACGGGATCGGGTAGGCATTCTTAATCGTGAAACAACTGAGACCCCTATAATCAATACAAGGTCTCAGTTCACCGCTCCTCTTCTTCACAAAGAAGAAACCAGCACCAGCAGGAGACGAGGATTTTCGGATGAAACCCTGAGAAAGTACGTCTGCAACATACTCCTCCATGGCTTTATCCTCCAAGACCGACAAAGGGTAATCCCGGCCACGAGGGGGAGTGGCACCAGGTTGAAGGTTAATTGCGCAATCATACGGCCGGTGTGGAGGCAAAGTACCGGCTTGACCTTTGTCAAAGACATCGCTAAAATCACGGTATTCCTCTGGCAGGGAGAAGAGTGAAGAGGTACACAGGACCTTGGCTACCTTCCGGAAGCATGTTTCACTGCATTGTGGTGACCAGGAGAGAACCTCAGCACGGAGCCAATCAAAAGAGGGGTTGTGCCTCTGTAACTAAGGATAACCAATAACCAGCGGAAAATTATGAGAGGAAATCACTTGGAATTGGATTATCTCATGGTAAAGAGCCCCTATGGCCATGGACAATGGAACCGTCTCATGAGTCACATGGGCAGGCTGTAGAGGTCTTCCTTCAAGAGCCTCAATGGCAAGTGGAGTGTCACGCAGCTGCAGTGGAATCTAGTGCTTTGATACAATGGCAGCATTAATGAACAGGCCTGCAGCCCCAGAGTCGATTAGAGCCTGTATCTCGATAGACGACTTAGCCCAAGAAAGGGTGACCGAAACCAGGGGCTTATCCTTCTGGATAACTGGGGACAACACTACACCATCTAAGGTCTGTCAATGATGGGACCTCAAGGTTCGGGTGTTCCCAGGACGGGTAGGACAAGATTTCAAAAAGTGAGCTGCCTCGCCACAATAAAGGCACAATCTCTACCTCCTCCTTAAGGCTCTCTCATCCGCAGAGAGACACGTGAAGCCCAAGTGCATGGGTTCATCTTCACTGACCGACTCGGTACCAGGAGGCATGGGAGGTGAGGGAGGCACGGGTGGGACTGCAAAGCTCGAAGGCAAACTTACATGAGGCTTCCGCAAGTGCTCCTTAAAAAAAAGTCTCTCTGAGTCTGGAGTCAATGAGGATGGCAAACGAGATCAAGCTCTCCAGCTCAGTGGATATATCTCGGGCTGCTATTTCATCCTTAATGGAATCCGAGAGATCATGAGAAAAAGCAGCCATGAGGGCCTCATTGTTCCAAGCAACCTCTGCTGCCAGAGTACGGAACTCAATGGTGTAGTCGGCAACAGTTCTTGTACTCTGATGGACATGAGGCACTTGGCAGCAGAAGCGAAGCGTGCAGGAACGTCAAATACCCTTTTAAAGGAGGCCACAAACTCAGGGTAACTGAAGACAACAGGTTTTTGTATCTCCCATAGAGGGTCAGGCCAAGGCTCTCTCAGAAAGCAAAGATATCACAAACCCTACTTTGCTTCTGTCCATGGGAAACGCCTGTGGCAGCATCTCAAAGTATATCTCAACTTAGTTGAGAAACCCTCTGCATTGAACTGGATCGCCCCCAAATCGCCGGGGAAGCGGGGTGGAACCAGACATACCTCTTATAGGGGTAATACTCGAGGCGGATGCCTGCACAGAGACTGGCGCAGCAGCAGGTTGTACCGGAGCAGCCACAGTGGGGGATTCCAGGTGTGCCGTGCGTTTTTAACGCCATGGCAAACTGATACATGCGGTGATCTTGCTCAATATGGAAAAAATATTACCAAGTGGATTGACTGTATCTTCTGAATTCATGGCCTTCGCCTACTGTCAGAAACCATGAACCAGACCGAGACAGATGTACAGTAAAATCACACTTGTTTACTAATAAAAATAAAAAGGTAAATAGAGTAAGCATAGTCAAAGCATAGCCAGAGTCCAGTAACCGGATCGGGTAGTCAGCCAAGCCAGAGTTCAGTAACCAGATCGGGTAATCAGCCAAGCCAGAGTTCAGTAACCAGATCGGGTAATCAGTCAGGCCAGAAGTCAGAATCCAGGTAGAGGAACAGCAAGCAGGATAAGGAGCCAGAAGGGATGTCACCAAGGCCAGTCTTTAAACAGGAACGCAGGAGATGGTTTCTTGTGATGTGACCAAGACGAAGGCAGGAATGAAGTGAGCTGGAGATCTTTAAGTAGGCGGGACTGATGAACAGATCCATAACAGCTGGTTAACTGTGGAGAGCGAGAAAGCACAAAAAAGTGGCCTGAGGCCTGAAGAAGGAGCGCATGCTCCACAAACGTGTCGCCTGCTACTGACCAACTCGTCCGACCGGAAGTGAGTCATCGATCGGTATCCTGGGCTTCTGAGGACCAGGAAACACCGTTATCCACTGGTGCAACCCGCTCCACGGTTCCCACGTCTTTGTCCCTGACGGACTCTCGGCTGGACACCCCATTGGACTCCCTGATGGATTCCCCCTGGACAGCTCACTTTGGTGAAATGCTTACCTGTCACATACCTTTGTGAGTACAATACATCCTGTGCCCAAATAATAGTGCACTTAGAGTGGCACTTTTTTGTGCTTTCTCTCCCATTACACAGAGTTCTGCCTCTAATACTCCACTGAAGCTGCCTTCAAGTGCTTTTTTTTTTTCAAATATATTTTATTTGTGTCATCCAATAATAGAGTACAAACAGTACCAACATAAAGGGTGTACATATTCGGCAAAGATAACACCTTTTTAAAGGAGAGGAAATTAGCTAGGAGTGAAAGAAAGAGGGAGGAAGAGGGGAATTTGACATGGACATTAAGAGAAGGAATGGAGAGGGGAGAATGATTGAGGACATCTGGTGTCTGTCCCACTTCTTTAACCCCAGAGGGGGGCCCTGAAACAAAAAATAATAATACTTATAACAACAAACCATATGAAATGTCCGTCATGGTATGAAACCTAACAAGTGTCCTACTAAAGTATACTGAGGGCATTGAAACAGCGGTTATAAGGCATAGAACACCTTTGAGATAAGATTTAAGGAGAAGTATTGTTCGTTTTGCTTGAGATAAGACCCTTTTCGGTGAATGAGAAGAAGGGTACTTTGAAGAAGATTTTCGAAGGTGGCAGACAGTGGTTGATAAAAGATGACCACCTTCTATTAAATGTGTTATTGGACCGTGTATGATGTGCCGCAACATCTAGTTTTTTTTGGTAGAGCAGGGTTTTGAGATTCCTGATGGTTTCTGGTAAAGCCGGAGGTGTAGTAGAGATCCAATGGTTGAAGATAGTTCTGCGGGCCATGAGCAGCGTGAGGAGGATCCATTGAAGGTAGTCTTGAGATATTATGTTGGAGGCACCTGGGGAATCTATTTTTTGTGGTGGGAATCCGAACAATATTCCTTATCAGGCATGTATTCAGGCATGTATTCAGTCACTTCTTGTATGAACGTGAGGATTGTGGACCAGTAAGTGTCTATCCGAGGACAGAGCCAGAGGCGGTGAAGTAGGGACAGTTTGTAAAATATGAGCACCAGGGGCATGCCATTCCTGTGGAGGAGGGGTGTTTTGATGAAAAAGGGTAATAGGCCCTATGCATTAGTTTGAACTGAGTTTCCCTCCATGATTCGCAAGGAATGATGTTTCTGGTGATCCTATAGCCCGTTAAGATGTTATCTATGTCTGCTTGACCCTGTAGGTCTGATATCCAGGATTTCATCGAGGTGTTGTGTAATGACTGCGTGAATTTCCTGTTTAGAGGATGGTAAATGTCCGAGATAGAGTAGCGATGTTCCGCCAGTAGCTTATCCATGAACGAGGGTTGGAATCTGATGGTTTTCTTTGGGCAGGTTTTGCTGATAAAATCCGAGTATTGTTGAATTTGCAGAAAGTGGTGAGTAGGTAAACTGAATTCTTCTGTAATGAGTTGGAGAGGTTTGAGAGTACCAGTTGCACCATGGTAGAGGGAACACGCTTTGGTTAAGCCTTTGTCTTTCCATTTGGAAAACGGTTCGTACTGTAGACCAAGGGGGAACATGGGGTTGCCTTGGATTGGAAGGAACTTGGATACGTAGGGTGACAAACTCAATTTTTTCCTCACCTCCCTCCAGGCTATGATCATGTCTCTGAACAGCAAGTTTTGTTTGATATGTTTTGGGATTTTTTGTATTGAGCTATGTAAGAGGGCGGCTAAGTTTATAGGATGAACCATGTCCGATTCTAAATCGTAGTTGGAGTGTTTAGATGATTGCAAGATCAAATCCATTCCTGTTCTCAGTAAACACGCTAGATTATACACTCTAATGTTGGGGAGGCTGGCCCCGCCTTCACTCTTTGGGAGGAATAGTTTGGTCAAGGCTATTCTCGGTTTACCCTTTTTCCATAAAAAAATTGTGATTGCCTTGTTTAGAGTCTGTATATCTTTATATTTTAATAATAGGGGTAACGTTTGTAAGGGGTATAAAAGCCAGGCAAAACTGACCATTTTAAAAAGTGCGCATCTCCCAAAAAGTGACAGTGGCAACTTGGACCAAGCCTCCAGTTCACCCACAATTCTTGAGATCAGAGGAGGATAATTGACATAATAGAGAGAGGATGGTTCCTTACCTATTTTTATGCCCAGATAGGTGATGTGTTTGTCGGCAATGTGGTAGGGGGAAGAGGGCAGCCATGAACGTGTTAGCCTTGTACTAAGGGAGAGAATTTCGCTCTTAGCAAAGTTTATTTTTAGGCCAGAGCATTTGCGAAAGGAGTTGAATATAGATTAGATGGCGGGAATATCTGTTTGGGGGAAAGTAGTGAATATCAAAATGTCGTCCGCAAAAAGGGTGACCCGCATTTCATCAAGTCTGAATAGGATTCCCTGGATAGAGGATGTGGTGTTGAGGTATCGTGACAAGGGCTCGATGGCTAGATTAAAGAGCAGGAGGGAGAGGGGGCATCTCTGTCTTGTCCCTTTGTGTAACCGTATGAGGTTGGATCGTATTCCAGCAGCTATTACTGTTGCTGACGGAGCAGAGTAGAGGTTATGCATAAAGCAATAAAAGGGGCCCGAAACGCCTAATTTTTGCATCACCAAGAATAACCATTGAAAGCTTACGTTATCAAAAGCCTTTTCGGCATCTAGGGTAATGATTGCTACATCTTCCAGTGGATGTTGTTTTGCATATTATAGGGTGGCTAGGACTTTTCTCAGATTGGATGAGGCTGACCTGCCCTTGGTAAACCCTGATTGTGCAGAATGGATAAGAGATGGCATAATATGTGCTAAGCGGGAGGCCACTATTTTAGAGAGGATTTTGGAGTCAATGTTAAGTAATGAAATGGGGTGGTATGATCCTGGGTCTTTTGGGTCTTTTCCTTTTTTGCAATGAGTTTAAGGTTGACTTGATGTCCGGTCGGGAGGTAAGGTCCTCTGTCCCAGATGTAATTGTAGACTGCTAGTAGAGAGGGGGCAATTGTCTCTCTCAGTAGCTTATAAAATTCGGGTGTGTATCCATCAGGGCCTGGGGCTTTGCCTGTCATTAGGCCAGTAATGAAGACCATGATTTCCTCCATAGTGATTGGGGCGTTTAACGTTTGTAAGACGTCTGGGTCTATTTGTGAGAGGGACGTTGAGTCCAGCCATTTGGACGCTATGGTAGGGTCTATCGATTCTGGGGCATATAGGTTGGTGTAAAATGTTTCCAGTGTTCTACTGATGTCCTTGGGAGATGTGGATAGTTTACCATCGGGATTGTGCAGGGCAGTGATATGGGTGGGAATGTAGGTTTCCTTGGTAAGTCTGGCCAATAGCTTCCCTGCTTTATTTCCGTATTTTGTGGTATTGTATCTGAGTATATGTCATTTTCATATGTTCTAAATTATGTGCCCAGTTATCGAAGAAGTCCTAGGACATGGAAACCAGTGGGATAGGGAGCCAGGAGACACACAGCTCACATGATAAAATCGCTCAGGCTGTGGCAGCTTTGCTCTCCCCCACCATCACAGCCGCAGTAGAAAGAGCTGTGTCAGATGGAATAACGCAGCTGCGGAAAGAGATGGGAGAACAATCACAGAGGCTGACAAAAGCTGAGCAGCGTATATCTTCAGTGGAAGATGATCAATATAACATGAGTGCAGCCATGGAAAAATTTGTTCAAGATCAGCAGCATCTACACGATCGAATGGAGGACCTCGAGAATCTTTGCAGGAAGAACAATCTCAGGATAATTGGCCTCCCTGAATCTCACAAGCATGGTTCCCTTCCGGACATTTGCACCTCCGCCCTCCCAGAAGCCCTTGGTATAAACCGCAGATGCACAGTGGAAAGGGCCCACCGGATCAGAGCCCTGGCAAACGATCACAAGCACCCGAGACCTATCATAGCAAAATATAACTACACCGATCGCACGGACATCTTGCAGAGCTTCCAAAAGGCACACTGTCCACTCTGGACCAGGTCGGACTGTCAGAACAGAAGCTGCTGGAGTTCTTGACCATGTACCGAAACACAAAACACGCTACTATTGGGCTGTCCCCTGCTTTTCTTATGTTTGGCAGGCATCTCCGCACCAAACTTGATTTAGTCTGTCCACAGGAACAGTCCCCAACACCTCCTCCACCAGGCCATCCTGGATTCCGTGCCGGTGATCTTGTATGGTTTCGGAATTACAGAGTTTTGCCTCATTGGCTTCCTGGCATAATTGATGGACCTCTCGGAAGAAGAATGTACCTTGTTCGCCTGGAGAATGGCGTTTATGTTCGACGACACCTTTCGCAATTGAGGAAGCGCATTTGCCGACCACTAGAGACAAACCCGACCCTCTTTCTAACCAACCACCAGAGTCTACTCAGGGCTCTACTGGTGACATATGGCATGGTGTCTGGCATGATCCCACAAGTTTACAACTAGGGATGAACTTCGTGTTCGAGTCGAACCCATGTTTGACTCGAACATCGTGTGTTCGGTCATTTTCCGAATTACGAACGATATGGGCCAGTCGCGCCAAATTCGAGTGGTGCATCATGGCCCATAATTCACTGCGGCATCGCAGTGCATTGCTGGCTGATGATTGGCCAAGCATGCACTATGACCCGCATGCTTGGTCAATCACAGCGCCGTCTGAACAGAGAGCTGTAATTGGCCAAAGCCAAGGAGGCTTTGGCCAATTATAGCTCAGGGGGTTTAGTACACGCCCCACACTATATAAGGCCACCTGCGCGGCGGCCCTGTGTAGTGTGTTCCGGCATTCAGATAGAGAGAGAGAGACAGTGTTATTTGATTTAAGTTAGAGTAGGCAAGTCAGTTAGCTGACATAACATAAGACTAGAATGGTAGCAGATGAGGTAATAGAAGGCATTTGAAATACCTCCGGCCATTTTGAATGTGCATCTACCACGATCAAATACATTTTACCCTGGATTGGGCAGCAAAATCAAGATGGAGTCTTGACCACAGGTCTGTCAGCCATGGCCAAGGTAGCAGGGTTCCTTTCTTTTGGGGTCGTTGAGCTTGACCGCACCCAGGACATTGAGCCACATAATCTTCAATTGCTGTATCTATTTGTGGCCACCAAACATAGCTCCGGGCTCGCTGCTTCATGCGCACCACGCCTGGATGGCCCTCATGCAGTATCCTTAGCATGGTTGGTTGCAAATACTGAGGTATAATCACTCTATTGCCCCACTGTAGGCAACCGCATTAGTCACAAGCTCACATTTTCTGGCAAAGTACGGATGAAATTCACCTGGGACTTTCTCTGGCCATCCAGCCTGAACATTCGAGAATATCTGAGACAGGAAGGGATCTGTGGCTGTATGTCTGGCAATTAGGGAGGTGGACATGCAGGACCGTGGCCTGTGTACTTCCACTATGTGTATGTCTCTAGGAGGGTGGTCTCCAATTGGCAATCTGGAAAATGCATCTGCATAAGTATAAGTATAAGCTCCCAAGAATAAAGCGTACCTTTGTAAACGAGATGCGGTTGTTGTAGAAATTCCTTTTTGAGGATTCAGTATGGCCAACAGTCAGTATGGACAACAGGCGGCACAATGGTGTAGTGGGTAGCACTCTCACCTAGCAGTAAAAAGGGTCGCTGGTTCGAATCCCAACCATGACACTACCTGCCTGGAGTTTGCATGTTCTCCCTGTGCCTGCGTGGGTTTCCTCCGGGTACTCCGGTTTCCTCCCACACTCCAAAGACATGCTGGTAGGTTAATTGGCTTCTGTCCAAAAAAAAAAACTGGCCCTAGTATATGAATGTGAGGACCTTGGATTGTGGGCTCCTTGAGGGTAGGGACTGATGTGAGGGTGTACTCACTCAGGTTGACCTGGATGGACTGGTGTCTTTATTCAACCTTACTAACTATGTAACAGAGGCTTGTGGTCAGTGATAAGTGTAAACTCCCGACCATAGATGTACGTGTGAAATATTTTTGTGGCCCATACAATGGCCAAAGCTTCCTTGTCTATCTGGGAGTAGTTTTGTTCTGCTGAGGTTAAAGACCTGGAGGCAAAAGAAATGGGGCGCTCTGTGCCATCTGGCATGACATGGGAAAGCATGGCAACATTTAGCCCTTGCATCCAGTAAGCGATGTAACGGGTAGAGCTGATGTGCTAGGTTCGGCAAGAAACGGTGATTTAGGAGGCCAAAGTAGGACCTGAGCTGTGTGACATTCTGAGGAGTAGGGGCATGGGTAAGGGCTTTAACCTTTTCTTCAGTAGTGTGTAACCCATGTCGGTCCACAGTGTGGGCACAAAATTCCAGTCGAGACTTCAGAAATTCGCATTTTGAAAGATTGACACATAAACCATACCGTTGGAGTCTCTCTAGCACAGCTTCAACATTCTTTCTGTGTTCTTCATCAGTGGGACCAGTGATGAGCATGTCATCTAGTAGACATTGGGTGAAAGGTATGCCTGCCAGGACCTCATCCATGATCCGCTGCCAGATGGCTGGAGCTAGGGCTATGCCAAAAACCATGCAGTTATATTGGAATAATCCTTTATGGGTGTCAATGGTCAACAGATGGCGTGAATCTGGGTGTACTTGCAGTTGCAGGTAAGCTTGCTTTAAGTTTATTTTTGTAAACTTTTGCCCCCAAGCAAGTGAGCCAAATAGATCTTCAAGTCGAGGCAATGGATATTGATCCACAAGAAGTTGGTTGTTCAGGGCAACCCTAAAGTCTGCACAAATTCTAATGTCTCCATTCTTTTTCTTGACAGGCACAATTGGCGATGCCCATTCACTTCTATCAACTTTAGTTATGATCTTTTCAGCCAATAGGTGGTCCAGCTCTGCTTCCACTTTCTTCCGCAAGTCAAAGGGCACTGATATTGCCTTACAAAAACGAGGTGTAGCACCAGGCTTTAAGAGAAGGTGGGCCATTTTTCCTGAGCCCAAAGAGTCCTCAAAATCCTCCTTAAAGCGTGACTTCAGGAATTCCACCCAATTGTCTACCTCAGAAAGTAATGTACAATGGGCAATGACATGAGGGGGCATGATCCAGTCCCTACCATACAGCGGAAGACCTCCTTTACTTACAACATAAAGGCGTAGAGTTTGACTGCGCTTGCCTAATGCCACAATGGGTTTCACATAACATAAGGGCTGTAGCAGTTCCTTGCTGTAGGTTTGTAGTGTGAGATTTGTAGGTTGAAGCGGTAGGGACAGACCCGATGCCTTTAAATCAGTCCATGAAATGACGGACACAGCCGCCCTTGTATCAACATCCATGGAGACAGGATAGCCATTGAGTGTGACATCCACTTTTATCGCAGGAGTGTTCCCAGCTACCCGAAACAGTCCAACATGCTGGACACAGGTCTCCTCATCAGAACTGGAGCCGTTTTTGTCAGTATCCACATGAAATGTCTGTTTACGTCTACCTTTTGTGGTAGTTTTCGGGGAGCTTGAGCTGCGGCAAACACGCCCAATATGACCAGTCTTTCCACAAACAAAACAAATGACATCCTTGAACTTGCAAGCAGGTGCACTGAGAGAAGTGTTACCACAACGGTAACAAGTTGGCGTCCTAGAGACAGAAGAATTAGGGTGGCGAGGTTTAGGTTGATTTGGCGATGGCCATCGTGGGTGTCGGGTAATAGCAGTGTGGAATATTTCTTCTCCCTGGCTTGCAGGAGGTTCAGGTGGTGCCTTCAGTAGGGTGGCATCCCGTGTAGCCAACTCCATGACTGTAGCAAGCTTCGTGGTTTTCGTCAGAGTCAAGTCGGGTTCTGTGAGTAAACGTTTCTGTATGGCTGGGTCGCAGAGTCCCATGACCAGCATGTCGCGGAGAGCCGTCTGCAGGTAGTCTCCAAACTGACAAGTGGCAGCTAGTTTATGTAAAGCAATGATATAAGTCTTTATATCCTCCCCGGCATGCTGCCTCTTACTGTAAAATTTAAAGCGTCCTGCAATTTCTAACGGCTTTGGGTTGTAGTGCTCATGTAGCCTCTGAATTAACTCAGGCAGGGGCTTAGAGGCAAGCTTGTCTGGAGAAATTAGGTCTCTGAGAGTGCCATATGCAGCTTGACCCAATGCTGTGAGGAAAACTGCAACTTTCTTTTCTACAGCCAGACTATTTGCTTCCATATACTGCTCCAGCCTCTCCACCCAGGAGCTCCATGATTTAGCAGCAGGATCAAATGGTTGAATAAACCCTATGAAAGCCATGTGTGCTAAAATCCACAATCCTCATTGTCACTGTTATGTCCCTTTGACACAGGATCTCTCAGGGTGTTGCTAACAATGCTGCCAGTATCTGCTCAGCAAGTTACACACAGGCTGGATACCCTTCTTAACCAGGGAAAGGTTTATTACTCACTCAGAAAGCGATTTACATTCTTACATGGAGGAGTCTTATACAACAGGTGTCCCTCTCAGTATCATGCTGCTGTTTCCAGTCCCACACACACTAACTGACTTCCTGGTACAGCCCCTCCCCCAGCATGCATCAGGAGAAAGGGGTTAAGGGTCACAGTGATTCTGAATAAACATTACACCTATTATCGGAAGTTTGTTCGTAACTTCTCATCTCTGGTCAAGCCCCTGACTGATATGACCAGAAAGGACGGTAACCCATGGAGTTGGTCTCCGTAGTCCATTAAGGCCTTTGAGAGTCTCAAGGCTACCTTTGTTTCTTACCCTGTGTTGGTACATCCTGATCCTAAGTTACCTTTTATCCTTGAAGTGGATGCTTCTGAGACTGGTGTTGGCACCCTTCTGTCTCAACGTCCTACCTCTGAGAGCTCTATGCATCCTTGTGGCAACTTTTCCAAGAAATTGTCACCTGCAGAGTGCAATTACGAAATTGGTGACAGAGAGCTGTTGGCGATTAGGGATGAGCTTCGAGTTTGAGTCAAACTCATGTTCGACTCGAACATCGGCTGTTCACCAGTTCGCCAAACAGCGAACAATTTGGGGTGTTCATGGCAAATTTGAAAGACGCGGAACACCCTTTAAAAGTCTATGGGAGAAATCAAAAGTGCTAATTTTGAAGGCTTATATGTAGGGATGAGCTTCGCGTTCTAGTCGAACCCATGTTCGACTCGAACATCGGCTGTTCGATTCGCATGGCGCGTCACGGCCCATAATTCACTGCGACATCGCAGTGCATTGCTGGCTGATGATTGGCCAAGCATGCACTATGACCCGCATGCTTGGCCAATCACAGCACCGTCAGTAGAGAGAGCTGTAATTTGCCAAAGCCAGGGTGGCTTTGGCCAATTATGCCTCAGGGGGTTGTCTTGTTACAGTATTTACAGCTACCTGAAGAAAATTGCTGGTGTTCTTTTGATCCTATTAGTACCACAGTCAGGCAGCTAGACTATTTAAAGTTAGTGTAGTGCCTCCTCCTCACAGTGTTCAGTTAAAGCTATAAGTTAGTTTAGTGTGACCTCTGCACAGTGTTCAGCTAAAGCTACAAGTTAGGGTAGTGCATCCTCCTCACAGTGTTCAGCTAAAGCTACAAGTTGGTGTAGTGCGACCTTTGCACAGTGTTCAGCTAAAGCTACAAGTTAGTGTAGTGCGTCCTCCTCACAGTGTTCAGCTAAAACTACAAGTTAATGTAGTGCGACCTCTGCACAGTGTTCAGCTAAAGCTACAAGTTAGTGTAGTGCGTCCTCCTCACAGTGTTCAGCTAAAACTACAAGTTAGTGTAGTGCGACCTCTGCACAGTGTTCAGCTAAAGCTACAGGTTAGTGTATTGCATCCTCCTCAGTGTTCAGCTAAAACTACAAGTTAGTGTAGTGCAACCTCTGCACACTGTTCAGCTAAAGCTACAAGCTAGTGTAGTGCGTCCTCCTCACAGTGTTCAGCTAAAACTACAAATTAGTGTAGTGCGTCCTCTGAACAGTGTTCAGCTAAAACTACAAGTTAGTGTAGTGTGTCCTCCTCACAGTGTTCAGCTAAAGCTACAAGTTAGTTTAGTGTGACCTCTGCACAGTGTTCAGCTAAAGCTACAAGTTAGGGTAGTGCGTCCTCCTCACAGTGTTCAGCTAAAGCTACAAGTTAGTTTAGTGTGACCTCTGCACAGTGTTCAGCTAAAGCTACAAGTTAGGGTAGTGCGTCCTCCTCACAGTGTTCAGCTAAAGCTACAAGTTAGTTTAGTGTGACCTCTGCATAGTGTTCAGCTAAAGCTACAAGTTAGGGTAGTGCGTCCTCCTCACAGTGTTCAGCTAAAGCTACAAGTTGGTGTAGTGCGTCCTCCTCACAGTGTTCAGCTAAAACTACAAGTTAGTGTAGTGCGACCTCTGAACAGTGTTCAGCTAAAACTACACGTTAGTGTAGTGCGACCTCTGCACAGTGTTCAGCTAAAGCTACCTGTAGAAGGTTGGTGGTGTTTTTCTGATCCTATCACTACCGCAGGCAGCTAAATAAGCTACAAGTTAGTTTTTTGCGAGCTTTGCACAGTGTTCAGCTAAAGCTACGTGTAGAAGGTTGGTGGTGTTCTCATACTACAGGCAGGCAGTTGATTTTGCTAGCTGCAGTATCAGTATGTATGTGGGTATATGTATATATATATATGTGTGTATATATATATATATATATATATATATCTATCCCAGCTTAGTGCAGCTACAGGTCATTAGTATGTCTGGAAGGCCAACAAGAAGAGGCAGACAGTCAGAAGCCAATAAAAGAGGGCAAGCAGGGTCTGTGTCTAGAGGCAACAGTGCTGGTCGTGGAGACGGTGCATCCTCATCAGCACGTGGCCGTGGGACACGCTTGGCCTTTTTTTCGGCAGCTGGCCGTGTTGAGCCGCAACATGCGGAAGACTTGGTCGAGTGGATGACCAAGCCGTCCTCATCCTAGATGAAGGCAGTAACGTGAGCACGGACAGAGGGGGTGCCCAAGAAGGACAGCAATCTGGCAGTCATGCTCCCCCTGCTGCAGCATACTGCCAGGTTTGCTCCAGTGATGAGGAGGGAGGGGATGATGAGGTCACTGACTCATCGTGGGTGCCTGATAGGAGAGAGGAGGAGGAGGAGGAGAAGGCACATCACCAATGAGGCAGGATTCCCTCCAGGGGCCAGCCTAAGGGCAGCACACCGACTGCATCACACCCCAAAGCTCCACATGTGCAGGGCGCTGCTGTCTCTGTGCATTATTCCAAAAGTTCTTTGGTGTGGGCCTTTTTTGAGACGAGTGCATCAGATCGCACCGCTGCTATTTGCAACATATGTCTCAAGCGTATCTCGCGTGGCCAAAACATCTCCCGCTTGGGCACCACATGCTTGACCAGACATATGTTGACCTGCCATGCAGTTTGTTGGCAAGCGTATCTAAAAGATCCACACCAAAGAACAAAGAGGACCTCTCCTTGCTCCTCATCAGCTGAGATCTACAACCCCACTATACCTTCAGTCCTCTCTGAGACCTGCACTGAGAGGAATGAAAGTGTAGAATTAGGTGTGTCACAGCCAAGTACTTGTGGGCAATCTGCTTTCGGTACACCGACGTCAGATTGTACCAGGCAAATTTCCCTGCCCCAGTTGCTGCACCGCCGAAAGAAGTTTGCTCCCAGCCATCCACATGCCCAGCGGTTGAATGCTAGCTTGGCAAAATTGCTAGCACTTCAATCGCTGCCTTTTCAGTTGGTAGACTCTGCCCCCTTCCGTGAGTTTGTGGAATGTGCGGTTCCTCAGTAGCAGGTACCCAAACGCCACTTTTTCTCATGGAAGGCGATTCCGTCTCTCTACCGGCATGTGGAAGGCAATGTCTTGGCCTCGCTGGACAGGGCAGTCAGCGGTAAGGTGCATATTACCGTTGACTCATGGTCCAGCAGGCATGGACAGGGACGTTACCTAAGTTTCACCGCGCATTGGGTGACTCTGCTGGCAGCTGGGAAGGATGCAGGACAAGGTGCAGTAGTGTTGGAGGTTGTTCCGCCACCACGCCTCCAAAATGCCACTACTAATGATTGTGACACACCTCTCTCCTCCACCCCCTCCTCTTCTTCTTCCTCCATGGCCTCTTCCTGTGCTTTGTCCACGGAACCAGCGGTGCTCCGTAGCCATCCAAGGGGCTACGCAAGTATGCAGGCCAAAAGATGCCATGCGGTGCTTGAGCTGGTGTGCTTGGGGGACAGGAGCCACACTGGGGCAGAGATTCTGTCAGCTCTACAGGGGCAGGTTCAGAGGTGGTTGATGCCACGCCAACTTAAGCCAGGAATGGTGGTTTGCGACAATGGCACCAACCTCCTCTCCGCCCTCCGACAGGGACAAATGACCCATGTGCCCTGTTTGGCTCACGTCCTTAAATTGGTGGTGCAGCGGTTCTTCGGCAGGTACCCGGGCTTACAGGATGTCCTGAGGCAGGCCAGAAAAGTCTGTGTGCATTTCCGCCGGTCATATAATGCCAGTGCTCGACTGGCAGACCTCCAAAAGGAGTTTAACCTGCCCAAGAACCGCCTAATCTGTGACATGCCCACCAGGTGGAACTCAACGTTGGCCATGCTGCAGCGGCTGCACACGCAATAGAGGGCCATCAATGAGTACCTGTGCGACTATGGCACCAGGACAGGGTCAGGGGAGCTTGTTTTTTTTTCCCACGCCAGTGGGCCATGATCAGAGATGCATGCACTGTCCTGTCACCATTTGAGGAGGCCACGAGGATGGTGAGCAGTGACAGTGCATGCATCAGTGACACTGTCCCCCTTGACCACCTGTTGGAGCACACGCTGCATGGAATAATGGACAGGGCACTTGAGGCAGAACAGAGGCAGGAAGAGGAGGACTTCCTTAGCTCTCAAGGCCCCCTTTATCCTGACAGTGTTCCTGCATGCCCGCCGATCACACAGGAAGAGGACGAGGATGAGGAGGAGCAGGAGGAGGAGGATTGTGTCAGTATGGAGGTGGAGCCAGACACTCAGCATCAGCAGCAGTCTTTAAGGGATCAGTCCCAAGAAGCACATGGACTTGTACGTGGCTGGGAGGAGGTGGCTGCGGACCATGTCGTCCTTAGTGACCCAGAGGACTCCGGACCGAATGCCACAGCATACCTACGCTGCATGGCCTCCCTGATCCTGCAAAGCCTGCGTAAGGATCCTCGTATTCGTGGTATCAAGGAGAAGGACCAATACTGGCTGGCAACCCTCCTTGATCCACGTTACAAGGGTAAGGTTGCGGACCTTATCTTGCCATCGCAGAGGGAGCAGAGGATGAAATATCTTCGGGAGGCCTTGCAGAAAGGTCTGTGCAACGCGTTCCCAGAGACTGGGAGGTTACAAACTCCTGTTTCTGGACAACGTGTTGCTGAGGCTTCGGTCAGTCAAAGAAGGAGCGGTGGAGAAGGTGGCCGTCTGACCGATGCGTTCAGACAATTTTTTGGTCCGCAGCCCCAAGGTATGATCGGTTCCAGCAACCATCACCAGCGTCTGTTTTACATGGTGCAGGAATACCTAGGGGCAAGATCTGACTTGGACACCTTTCCCACCGAAAATCCTCTGGGTTACTGGGTCTTGAGGATGGATCACTGGCCAGAGCTTGCTCAGTATGCAGTTGAGCTACTGGCCTGTCCTGCATCCAGCGTTCTTTCGGAACGCACATTCAGTGCTGCTGGAGGCTTTGTAACCGATCACAGGGTGCGTCTGTCCACCGACTCGGTCGATCGACTGACCTTCATAAAAATTAATCAGTCTTGGATCACCACCAGCTACCAAGCACCTGATGCTGATGTAACCGAATAATTTTTTTTGAAATCTCAGATCCCTTCAAAGACTGCCTATGCTGATGCTGAGTAACTATCCTGAGTAATTATCCTCTTCCTCTTCAATGATCACACTGATAGCTTGTAAGAACATTTTTGGTTCTGGGCACCACCACCAGTGCCTAAGGCCCAATTTTTCAGCCTCCATTTAACAGGGGCGTGTAATTACAATTTTTGATGCAATACTTTGCAGCAGGGCTCGTTTCTGCGTTCCAACTAGAGTATCTGTGAGGGGTTGCAGTGTTGTGGCACCAGCACCAGTGCCTAAGGCCCAGTTTTTCAGCCCCTGTTCAACAGGGGCATGTAATTACAATTCTTGATTTAATATTTCACAGCAGGGCCCGTTTCTGCGCCCACCAAGAGTGAGTGAGGACTTACAGTGTTGTGGCACTAGCACCACCACCACCACAGGCCCAATTTTTCTGCCCCTGTTCAACAGGGGCATGTAATTACAATTCTTGATCTAATATTTCACAGCAGGGCCCTGTGAGGGCTTACAGTGTTGTGGCCACAAATTTCTGCTGAGTATATAGGGCAGGCCCCTACTTTCAAACATCCAACTTACAAACAACTCCTACTTGCAAACGGATGGAGACAACAGGAAGTGCGATGAAATCTACCCCTAGGAAGGGAAATTCTCTCCTGTAAGAGTTAATATGGGAAAAACGTTTCTCCTTTCCACTGATGCTTTATCACCAATCCTTGTTTCACAAAAAATCCCAAATTTTCAAAAAACATTTGTCATTGGGACAAAAAGTGAGGTGAAATCTTCTGAAGAGGAGCAAAGACAGCAAAACAAATGTCACAGGGGTGATAACCCTTCCCTATGTTTTCCAAGAAGCTTAAAATAGATTTTTTGGCTGGAGCTAAACACGTTAAAAATGTACCAGTTCAAAATTACAAACAGATTCTACTTAACAACAAACCTACAGTCCCTGTCTTGTTTGCACCTCCTGTATACTGCTGTTCAAAGTATATAGGGCCTGGTGGCCCCACGCCTTTCCTTTTTTAATTTAGGTGCGGGGTTCCCCTTAATATCCATACAAGACCCAAAGGGCCTGGTAATGGACTGAGGGGGGTACCCATGCTGTTTGTTTTACTGATTTTCATCCATATTGCCAGGATCCGACATTACATTAAAGCCGCAAGCAGTTTTAAATGACTTTTTTTCCTTTAAAAATGACATTTTGTGCAGGGACTGTTCTAAGCTCGGGAAACACGCACCACTTTACAGGCATACTATAGACACCCCCCAGGTACGAAATTTAAAGGAATATTTCACTTATTTTTTTTAACTTTAAGCATCATTAAAATCACTGCTCCCGAAAAAATGGCCGTTTTTAAAAGTTTTTTTTTTGCATCGATACATGTCCCCTGGGGCAGGACCCGGGTCCCCAAACCCTTTTTAGGACAATACCATGCAAATTAGCCTTTTAAAATGAGCACTTCTGATTTTGAACGTTCAAGTCCCATAGACGTCAATGGGGTTCTAACATTCGTGCAAATTTTTGGTCCGTTCGCAGGTTTTGGTGAGAACCGAACCGGGGGGTGTTCGGCTCATCCCTACTTATATGCATGGTATTGTCATAAAATGTGTTTGGGGACCTGGGTCCTGCCCCAGGGGACATGTATCAATGCAAAAAGAAGTTTTAGAAACGGCCGTTTTTTCGGGAGCAGTGATTTTAATAATGCTTAAAGTGAAACAATAAAAGTGTAATATTCCTTTAAATTTCGTACCTGGGGGGTGTCTATAGTATGCCTATAAAGGGGTGCATGTTTCCTGTGTTTAGAACAGTCTGACAGAAAAATGACATTTTCAAAGGAAAAAAAGTCATTTAAAACTACTCATGGCTATTAATTAATTGTCGGTCCGACAATACACATAAAAGTTCATTGATAAAAACGGCATGGGATTTCCCCACAACCCCGAACCAAAAAAAAAAAAATGGCGTGGGAGTCCCCCTAAATTCCATACAAGGCCCTTCAGGTCTGGTATGGATATTAAGGGGAACCCCGCGCCAAATAAAAAAAATGGCGTGGGGTCCCCCCCAAATATTCATACCAAACCCTTATCTGAGCACGCAACCTGGCAGGCCGCAGGAAAAGAGGGGGGGACGAGAGAGCTCCCCCCCTCCTGAACCGTACCAGGCCACATGCCCTCAACATTGGGAGGGTGCTTTGAGGTAGCCCCCAAAAGCACCTTGGACAGTGGCAGGTGGGGAGTTTGACTGGGGCGGTACACCTGTCAAACGGTAACGCAGGTGTCCTAAGGCGAGCTCAGGGAGGACAGAAACCTCCCATGGAGCAGAAGGACAAGGGCCTCATCCCCACAACCCTTGGCCGGTGGTTGTGGGGTTCTGCGAGCGGGGGTCTTATCGGAATCTGGAAGCCCCCTTTAACAACGGGACCCCCAGATCCCACCCCCCCCTGTGTGAAATGGTAATGGGGTACATAAGTACCCCTATCATTTCACAAAAAAAGTGTCAAATATGTTAAAAATGACAAGAGACAGTTTTTGACAATTACTTTACTTAAAGCCTTCTTCTTTCTTCTTCCTTCGGTTTCTTCCTCCATCTTCTTCTTCCTCCGATCCTCTGCTTCTTGCTCCAGTGTTCTCGTCCGGCATCTTCCTCCACGGCGTCTTCTTCCCCGCTTCGTTCTTGGGTCGCTCCGCATCTATGGGAGGCTCCCGCTGTGTGACGCTTCTCTTCTTCTGACACTTCTTATATAATGGAGGGCGGGGCCACCCGGTGACCCCCCCCTCTGACGCATGGGGACTTCCCTATGGCTTTCCCCGTAATGTCAGAGGGGGCGGGGTCACCCGGTTACTTAATATCCATACCAGACCTGAAGGGCATGGTATGGAATTTCGGGGGACCCCGACACATTTTTTTTTCTTAATTTTGATTATTCATGTTCGAGTCCCATAGACTTTAACGGTGTTCGCGTGTTCGAACAAATTTTTTGGCTGTTCGCATGTTCTGGTGTGAACCGAACAGGGGGGTGTTCGGCTCATCCCTATTGGCGATCATTTTAGCCCTGAAAGAAGGGAGACATCTCCTCAAAGGTACCACTGTGTCGGTTCTCATTCTTACTGACCATAAGAATCTCACATTCTCATCTGAGGCTAAACGTCTCTCTCCCAGAAGGGCGCAATGGGCTCTTTTCTTGTCAAGTTTCAATTACATAGTTTCATTTTTACCCGGTACTAAAAATGTAAGGGCTGACGCCTTGTCACGGCAATTTTCCTCCACTTCCAAGCAGAAGTCGGTTCCGGTTCCTGTGATTTCTCCTGATCGTATTCTGGCTACGGTTCGCACTAGTCTCACTTCTCCTTTGGGTGACAAAATTCTTGCTGCTCAGGTCCATGCTCCTCCTGAGAAACCTTGTGACCGGTGCTTTGTCCCAGAGAGTCACCGTACTGCCGTGCTCCAGATTTACCATTCTCCCAAGGCAGCTGGTCACCCTGGAAAGAATCAACTCGTTTGTTCCATTTCCCAACAATTCTGGTGCCCTAGTCTACATGCTGATGTAACTGCCTTCGTAGCTGCCTGTTCCATGTGTGCTCAGAGTAAGACTCCATGACACCTTCCAGTGAGCTTCCTACAACCCATACCCAATGGAGAGAGGCCTTGGACCCACCTGTCTGTGGATTTCATTGTGGAGTTACCCAACTCCCAGGGCAATAGTTATCCTTATGGTGATTGACCGGTTCTCAAAGATGTGTCATTGTATTCCACTTAAGAAGTTGCCCACTTCTAAGGAACTGGCTTCCATTTTTGCTTGGGAGATCTTTCCCTTACATGGGCTACCTAAGGTGATTGTCTCGGACAGGGGTAGTCAGTTTGTGTCCCGGTTCTGGCGAGCCTTTTGTGCACAGTTGGGAATTTAGCTTGCTTTCTCCTCTGCGTATCATCTGCAGTCTAATGGGGAGAATGAGCTAATCAGTCCTTGGAGCAATTCCTACGTTGCTACACAAACACTTCCCTGCTCGCCTCTCACTCATTCTCCAGTCTCCACTCAAACAGTGCACACTGCAGACTGGGCAACATGATGAACATGAAAAAAGCATTCACCTGGAGCTGAGAACAGGATGCTGTACAATGTAAGTCCTGATGATTCCACTCACATGGCACACACACAGTACACTGTTAGGATGATGGTCAGCAGTAGAAGATGCACAGTTCACTGCTCACGTTATCATCGTCCTGCACATACATGGATATCTGTTGTTTTTTTTTCTTGGCCAGGCACTGTGACCAGATGGGTTTAACTTATTTATCTATTTAGTCTTTGCTGACTGTTGCCCTGACTGCCTTTCATATTGCTGATTTATTGGTGTGGGAGGATAGATAGGAGACACTACTCTCCACCTGCGGAGCCTGTTTCCCCTCGTAGTGTAATGTGAACTCTCCCATGGTTGGGGGAATGTAAGGTTTTATTACATGGGTCAGTAATAAAAATAAATGAGTCTGAGCTGTAGTGGTGCTGGCACAGGCTAAAGTGTGAGAAGTGTGGAAGATTGTGAAGTGTTCAGGAATCAGGAGAACACACAAGCATGTGTTTTATATGTATAGCCCTGACTATAGCTCACCCATGACTCCTTCACTAGTGTCATTTCCTGCCCCTATATTAGACTGCAAGCTTTACAGGACTGGGAAGGCACTCATTCCACCATTACTAACCTGCCATTTGTACATGAGGCCCATTTATACCGGTGTTCTTTATACCAGTGTGCTGGTGTTCACTGCCTATCCTTACACTATGGAAATAGAAACAACTATTTGTATCCGTCTATGGAGATAAGGGGCAGGATTTGAACAATGGTCCCAAAGTTGTACATCTTCTGTAAAGGGGCACGTGGCTGCTGTGTACAGTATAATGACATATAATATATTTGATGTGTCTGAGTGTTGAGGATTATCTGTGTATGCATGTTACCTCAGGATTAGGGCACTGCCATTGTGCATGGACCCTGTTTTCACAGACAGCCTGTGTATAACACCCTCTGTGCCCCCTGTATGTATGACACCCAGAGTGTATACCCATTGTCTTCGTAGAAATCCTACTGTATGTGGGGCACCCAGTTGTGGCCCCTGTTTCCAGACAGCTTATGTATGACACCAGTGTGGTCTCTGTATATATGGAACCCAGTATAGCCCCCATTTTCATAGATATTCTATGTATGACACCAAATGTGGGGCCTATCCAGAAGCAAGAGCAGTTACCTACAGTTATGGTTCTGCCGGCTGAAGAACCTCTCATGGTCCGAGGTAGAGGGGAAGCTGTCGCCACTAAGAGACCAGCCACCTTATTACCAGGGACCACCGAGAGTAGCTGAAGCAAGTACCAGAGCAGTATTCTCACCAACTGAGGACGGTGAAGAATTGGGAAACTTCAGCAGGTGTCAAGCAAGGGACCCAGCCAGCGGAGGTGATGCTTGCAGAGCAGTCTTGTGTGCCAAGCCAGGGACTGAGCAGGCCAGTGGGATGACACATGAGGAGTATCTGTGAGTGCCAAGCTAGGGAACCAGCAGGGACAAGGGGTTGATGCTTGAGGAAGATACTCAGTGAGAAGATTAGAAGGTTCAGGAGATCCAGGCGCAGTGGATCAGCGGGTCTAGGTGATAGACTGGAAGCATAGTTGAGTGAAGATCTAAAAGGGAGATTGTGGAGGAAGTGAAAGAGTTCATTACAACATGTGTTACAAACTGTTCAGGATTGCTGCCATAGGAGACAGCATGTCTACACATGCAGATATGGCGTCCGGGCAGGGTACCTTTCCCTGCATGGCTGTCTACCTATAGAAGTCTCGGAGTCTGCTAATTAACATTGCAACTACTAAAGAGGGTCCTGGCCCTAACCTTCTCTCTCACGGTTTTGTTTAAGAGAAAATGAATCTCTTTGCATTCTGGCGCCCATTAATATACCTTATATTGCACCCACCATGCCTTGCAACCCACTCTACACAGAAGGATGTCAGCTCTCCCTAAATCTGGAGGTCACTATTAGGCCTGGAGAGGCCTGGGACTTGGCTACAATACTGTGAATGAATAAGGTTGTTACTGATGTAACCTATTTCTTTTAAACCTGTTTTTTGTTGAAGAGTTTTAAAATAAAAGCACTACCTCTGCATTTGCAGATGACACAAATTCATAGTATGTAGTAGGGATGAGCTTCGAGTTCAAGTAGAACATGAGTTCGTCTTGAACATCGGCTGTTCGATCGCTCGCCGAAGATTGAACATTATGGGGCGTTTGCACCAAATTTGAACGGCGCCTCATGCCCCATAATGCACTGTGTCATCGCAGTGCATTGCTGGCTGATGATTGGCCAAGCATGCACTATGACCCGCGTGCTTTGGCCAATCACAGCGCCATCAGCAAAGAGAGCCATAATTGGCCAAAGGCAGGGTGCCTTTGGCCAATTATGGCTCAAGGGGTTAAGTCCACGCCCCACACTATATAAGGCCACCTGCACGTCGGCCTTGTGTAGTGTGTTGCTGGAGGAGAGAGAGAGAGTGTCATTTCATTTACTTTGAGCAGGTAATTTATTCAGTTAGCTAGATCTCACTGCAGTCCGTTCCTGGTATACTGTTTCTAATCTACTTCAGGCAGGCAAGTGATTCATTTAGCTGCAGTGTATTTAGTGTATATATATACATGCCGGCTTTGTATGTGTGTGTGTATATATATATATATATATATATATATATATATATATATATATATATATACACACTGTATCCTGTGTCGCTAGATCTCACTGCAGGCCATTCCTGGTGTACGTATTCAAATACACTTTCAGGCAGGTAGATTCAGTGATCTGCAGTGCATAAAATATATATACTGTCTCCTACATGTATATCCACTGCATTCTAGTCTAGCCAAGCCTATATTTGACTGCAGGTAGTTCCTGGTGTACGTTTTCAAATACACTTTCAGGCAGGCAGGCAGGTGATTCAGTGATCTGCAGTGCATATAATATAATTTATTTACAGTCTCCTACATATATATATCCACTGCATTCTAGTCTAGCCAAGCCTATATCTGACTGCAGGCCATTGCTGGTGTACGTTTTCAAATACACTTTCAGGCAGGCAGGCGATTCAGTGCATAAAGATATATTTACAGTCTCCTACATTTATAGCCACTGCATTCTAGTCTAGTCAAGCCTATACCTGACTGCAGGCCACTCCTGGTGTACTTTTTCTAGTAAACTTCAGGCGGTGTTTTGCTAATCCAATTTTACACATGTCTGGAAGGCCACCAAGGAAAGGCAAACACTCACAGGCCACTAAAAGAGGGCAAGCAGGCTCTGTGTCTACAGCCAACAGTGCTGGTTGTGGACATGGTACATCCTCAGCACATGGCCGTGGGGTCATGCTTGTCCTTTTTTTCGACAGCTGGCCGTGTTGAGCCACAACATGCAGAAGAGTTGGTAGAGTGGATCACAAAGCCGTCCTCATCCTCCTCATCCTGTCACCCAGGCTCAGAGAAGTTTGGCTGCCAATGCAGCTGCCAAAGCGGCTGATTCCATCGGCTCAATGGCATCAGTCACTCCTTCCCTAGCCCCACCATCATGTCCTGAGGAGTCCCCCGAACTGTTCGGCCACAGTGTCGGGTACATGCTGCAGGTGGATGCGCAGCATTTTGAAGGCTCCGATGATGGTACCCAGGTTGAGGATGAAGGCAATAACTTGAGCCCAGAGAGAGGGGGTGCCCAAGAAGGACAAGAAACTGGCAGTCATGTTCCCCCAGCTGCAGCATACTGCCAGGTTTGCTCCAGTGGCGAGGAGGGAGGGGATGATGAGGTCACTGACTCTATGTGTGTCCTTGATAGAAGAGAGGAGGAGGCACATCTCCAACGAGGCAGGATGCCCTCCAGGGGCCAACTTAAGGACAGCCAACTGTGCAGGGCGCTGCTGACTCCACGCATTTTTTCTAAAGTTCTTTGGTGTGGGCCTTTTCTGAGATGTGTGCAGCAGATCACACCGTTGCTGTTCGCAACATATGTCTGAAGCGTATCAAGCGTGGCCAAAACAGCAGCTGCTTGGGCAACACATGCTTGACCAGACATATGTCGAACTCCCATGCAGTCCATTGGCAACAGTATTTAAAAGACCCACACCAAACAACAAGGGCGACCTCTCCTTGCTCCTCATCAGCTGGGATCTCCAACCCCACTATACCTTCAGTCCTCTCAGAGACCTGAACTGAGAGTAATAAAAGTGTAGAACTAGGTGTCCCAAGAACTTGCAGGCAATCCGCTATCGGTACACCTAAATCCAATTGTAGCAGGCAAATTTCCCTACCCCAGTTGCTAAACTGGCAAAAGAAATCCGGTACCAGCCATCCACATGCTCAGTGGCTGAATGCTAGTTTGGCTAAATTGCTAGCACTCCAACTGCTACCTTTTCAGCTGGTAGACTCTGCCCCCTTTCAAGAATTTGGCTAATGATTAAGGATGCATGCACTGTCCTGTCACCATTTGAGGAGGCCACGAGGATGGTGAGCAGTGACAGTGCATGCATCAGTGATACTGTCCCTCTTGTCTTCCTGTTGGAGCACACGCTGCGTGGAATAATGGACAGGGCACTTGAGGCAAAACAGAGGGAGGAAGAGGAGGACCTCCATACCTCTCAAGGCCCCCTTTATCCAGACAGTATTCCTGCAGGCCCGCCTATCACACAGGAAGAGGAGGAGGAGGACTGTGTCAGCATGGAGGTGGAGCCTGGCACTCAGCATCAGCAGCAGTCTTCAAGGGATCGTTTTCAGTCCTCATAAACCCATGGACTTATACGTAGTTGGGGGGAGGTGGCTGCGAATCATGTCGTCCTTAGTAACCCAGAGGACTCCAGACCGAATGACTCAGCAAACCTACATTGCATGGCCTCCCTGATCCTGCAAAGCTTGCAAAAGGACCCTCGGATTCGTGGTATCGAGGAGAGGGATCTGTACTGACTGTCAACCCTTCTTGATCTACATTACAAGGGTAAGGTTGCAGATCTTATCCAGCCTTCGCAGAGGGAGCAGAGGATGAAACATCTTCGGGAGGCCTTGCAGAAAGGTTTGTGTAATGTGTTTCCAGAGACTGGGAGGTTACAATTTCCTGGTCCTCCTGGACAACATGTTACTGAGGCTTCAGGCAGTTACAGAAGAAGCGGTGGAGAAGGTGGACATCTGACCGATGCATTCAGACAATTTCTTAGTCTGCAGCCCCAAGGTCTGATCGGTTCCAGCAACCATCACCAGTGTCTGATTTACATGGTGCGGGAATACTTTGGGGCAAGATCAGACTTGGACACCTTTCCAACCGAAAATCCACTGGGTTATTGGGTCTTGAGGATGGATCACTGGCCAGAGCTTGCACAGTATGCAATTGAGCTACTGGCCTGTCCTGCATCCAGCGTTCTATCTGAACGCACATTCAGTGCTGCTGGAGGCTTTGTAATCGATCACAGAGTGCGCCTGTCCACAGACTCGGTTGATCGTCTCACCTTCATAAAAATGAATCAGTCTTGGATAACCAGCTACCAAGCACCTGATGCTGATGTAACCGATTAATTTTTTTATGAATGTGAATGTTATGCTGAGTGACTATCCTATTCCTCCTCAATGTTCATGTTGATAGTTTCTTAGAACATTTTTGGTTCTGGGCACCGACACCAGTGCCTAAAGCCCAATTTTTCTGCCCCTGTTTAACAGGGGTGTATAATTACAATTTTTGCTGTAATATTTTGCAGCAGGGCTCATTCCTGTGCTCAACTAGAGTATCTGTGAGGGGTTGCAGTGTTGTGTCACCACCACCACCACCACCGCCTAAGGCCCAATTTTCCTGCCCCTGTATAACAGGGGCACGTAATTAAAATTTTTGATCTAATATTTCACAGCAGGGTTTGTTTCTGCGCTCAACAGAATCTGTGAGGAGTTAGTGTTGTGGCACCACCACCACTGCCTAAGACCCAATTTTTCTGCCCCTGTTTAACAGGGGTGTGTAATTACAATTTTTGATCTAATGTTTCACAGCAGGGTCCGTTCCTGCGCCCACCAAGAGTAACTGTGAGGGCTTACAGTGTTGTGGCAACACCACCACCACCACCAAAAGCCCAATTTTTCTGCCCCTGTTCAACAGGGGCATGTAATTACAATTCTTGATATACTATTTCACAGCCCGATCCAGCGCCCACCAAGAGTAACTGTGAGGGCATACAGTGTTCTGGTACCACCAACACCTAAGGCCCAAATTTCTGCAGAGTATATAGGGCAGGCTGTATAGTATATACAGGCAGTCCCCTACTTTCAAACATCCGACTTACAAATGACTCCTACTTACAAACGGAGGGAGACAACATGAAGTGAGAGGAAATCTACCCCTAGGAAGGGAAATTCTCTCCTGTAATGCTGGTTTTGCTATCGGAATAAACTCAGAAGGTTTCTCCGATGGAACTCCGACGGAATTCCATTCAAGCGGTCTTTGCCTGCACACAGTCACACCAAAGTCCGACCGTCCAGAACGCGGTGACGTACAACACGTCACCGCGTGGAATAGAAAAAGGAAGTGCAATAGCCAGTAGCCAATAGCTTCTGTCTCGTACTTGCTTCAGAGCATGCGTCCTTTTGGGTCCATCGGAACAGCATACAGACGATCGGTTTTCCCGATAGGAATTGGTTCCGTCGGAAATATTTAGAACATGTTCCATTTCTAGGTCTGTCAGAGTTTTCGAAAAAACAAAGTCCGATGAGGCCTACATATGATCAGAATAGATGATGAAAAGCTTCAGTCTGACTTTTTCTGTCGGACAATCCGCTCGTGTGTATGCGGCTTTAGAGTTAATATGGGAAAAAGGTGTCTCCACTGATGCTTTATCACCAATCCTTGTTTCCCTAAAAACCCAAAATTTTCAAAATCCAATTGTCAATGGGACAGAAAGTGAGGTGAAATCTTCTGAACAGATAATAACCAACCCTTCCCTATGTTATCCAAAAAGCTTAAAAATAGATTTTTTTTTTTTACACTTAAAAAATGTAAGTGTTCCAAATTACAAACAGATTCAACTTAAGAAAAAACCTACAGTCCCTGTCTTGTTTGGACCACCTGTATACTGCTGTTCAGAGTATATAGGGCCTGGGGGCCCCACGCCTTTTCTTTTTTTAATTTGGGTGCGGGGTTCCCCTTAATATCCATACAAGTCCCAAAGAGCCTGGTAATGGGCTGGGGGTTACCCATGCCATTTTCCTCAATAATTTTCATCCATATTGCCAGGACCCGACATTACATTACAGCTGCAAGCAGTTTTAGATGACTTTTATTCCTGTAGAAATGTCATTTTGTGCAGGGACTGTTCTAAACACGGGAAACACGCGCCACTTTACAGGCATACTATAAACACCCCCCAGGTACGATATTTAAAGGAATATTTCACTTTTATTTTTTCACTTTAAGCATCATTAAAATCACTGCTCCTGAAAAAATGGCCATTTTTATAACTTTCTTTTGCACTGATACATGTCTCCTGGGGCAGGACCCGGGTCCCCAAACCCTGTTTAGGACAATAACTTGTATATTAGCCTTTAAAATTCGCACTTTTGATTTCTCACATTCGAGTACCATAGACTTTAACGGTGTTCAAATGGTCGTGCAAACTTTCGGTCCGTTCGCATGTTCTGCATGCGAACCGAACTGGGGGGTGTTTGGCTCATCCCTAGTATGTAGTGAAAAAAGATTCCTGCAAGATGTCTGTGACTTTCAACCTGAATGCACTGGTTCATTGAGCAACTATATGGCGCATGGGGTTTAAAGCCCCTCATGCAGTCTTTTCAAAAATCAATATACTTATCTCTTTTTTCAGCAATCTTTGTTCTCAGCCCTTTTGTTCCTCTGCCACTGGGAGAATTCAGAAAGAGCAGTGCCATGTAGTTATGTGTTGCTGCCAACAGCATTCTCTTATAAGTCTATGGTATGGAACTTATGTGATGCCTTGAGTTCATGGGGAGTGGGTTAAATAACGCCTAGTATCAATCAAAATGCAAGAGTAGCAGCACTGGATCAATAACTTGGTAAGTCTGGGGGACAATGGCGGAGAGGTGGGTATAGTAGTCAGAACTGCTCATATATTTTTTCAGAGCTCTCTTAGATCAGTTTATCCATTTTTTTTGCTCAAGCTGAAATTGAACTTTAATATTGATAGAATTAAACGTGAGAAAAAATGCATTCATTATAGAGTCTAGGGGAGGTATGTTTGGGCGAGTTATTGATGGAGAAAGATCTGGTTGTTCTGATAGATCATAGACTTAATAACTGCATGCTATGCCAAGCTGCACTTTGTAGAGGTGTATAAAGATGTATAGACTCAAGAGAGAGAAATACATACAGTAACACCATAGATTATTGATCCAGGGAGTATTTGTTTGCCTTGGGGAATCACAAAGGAATTTTATCTTGTTGAAGCAAACAGTGCTTTGGATCGGCTGTGGTAGTGGTGTATTTAGGTTTTGTGCTGCCCTAGGCCTGACTAAACTTCTGCACCCCCTTATTTAAATATGACTCACCCCTTCCTGTCAAGACCACACCCCTTCCTGATTAAGACCCAACCTGTCATCTGTAAACCACACCCCTTCCACTTTAGGCTCCACTAAACTGTAGGCTACACTTTTTCCTCTTAGAGCTCCACCTCTTCCTCTCTAAACATTAAAAGTGGATACCAAGTGCCTACCAAGTGAGTATATTTTGCGCTATGTACAGAGTGCATGCATGAGTCAATGCATGAGGTGAACATCTGTGTCTCAGATAAAAAGGTATACTAGGACTGTGTGCAAAAAAACCCTACTGGGACTGGGTTTGCACAGTCACATGGACTGGTTGATGTTAGTTTGTTTTTCAAGTATAGGAAGCCATTGCATACAGACATATTGAGATATTTGAAGAAATTTGTTTCAAAAGATAATGGCTGGCAACGGACTTTGTTTTGCAAGTTATTTGTATGAGATATCAGGTAGTGCAATAATATAGAAACAACACATTCATAGTATTATCTGTGGTTATTGTACATTTTATCACATTTTCCGCTGCCAGAAAGTAATGCATGAAGTCTGTTTCCTGTATGTCTCACTGAGGATCTTAACCAAAAGCCTTGCTGGCGTCACAATGCAGCATGAATAGATTGAGAAAATTAACTTGTCCTCTGATGCTGTTCTTCCAACCTTCTGTATCCCAACACTGTATAGCCTGCTCTCTGCATGATGGCAGAAGCTGCTTGTGCCCCTCCTTAGGACCATGTGTAAGGAGAAAACTGAAACTCGTGTGGCTCATTATAGGTGCTTATGTATTTCTCTACCTCCTGAAGCTCATCCCCCAGGCTGTGTCCTCTCTTCTCTCCAGCCTGATCCAGCTGCCAGTACCTCTTCCTGTATAGCTTAGAAGTCAAATAAGGCGGGCTGGGGAGGGAAGCGGGTGCAGTGTCCTTCCCATTGGCTGAGGAGGCAGCAGAGGGGTGGAGCAGCTGCAGGCTCTGCCTGTTTACTAACACAGGAGTGCATATCAATCTGCCCCTGCCAGGACTAACTAAAGAAAAGCGGCTTTTGCAGCCAGAGCTGTTGTATCCCTCCACAGGGAAAATAATAAGAGCCCCCAACCTTCTGGCATCAATAAAAGAATTTGCAGGTACAATGCTATTAAAAAATAACAGGGTGGCATATGCAAAAGGCAGCATATGAATTTTGGGGGTGCTATGGAGGTGCTGGCACCGCCCCTGGCCGCCAGTCTATCCGAACATTAGGCCAGTCATCAGCCCATATTATCATACCGGCAGCAGTGCGGCCGCTTTATGGGGGGCACCAGACCGATTTCCCTCCTGGACCCTGCTCCCCCACCCAGTCTGTCCAATAAGACTGGTGCTACATTAGAAGTGTAGCGCAATCCAGTGGGACTCTTTTTGTGCGGGAGCCAGGAGGAGGCAGTTTTTTTCATGTGGGGGGAGGGCAGCAAAAAAATTGCTGCCCTAGGCCTTGGTCTTGTTGGCCTATGCCAAGATACAGTGTTGGGCTGTGGGTGTAAAGTTCTGATGATGCAGGGTTTTTTTTTGCCATTTAGTTGAACTTAATGGACTAGCATCTTTAATTCTGACCAACAATATCAATAACTATGTTAACGATTATGTTTATTTAGGGTCCTTTATTTGTATGCTACACACTTTCAAAGCTTCTGCAAAAAAAAAAAAAAAAAAAAAACAAGCTTTTTAGGGTAAATATTCAGCATAGCGATCTTTGTTAATTGATTGACTCTGTTGAATAGTCACCAGAATCAAAACCCAAACAAGTTTCTAACTGTTGATTTCTTTGTGGGGTTAAATTTTTTTGTATTGGTCTGTCCAAGAGCAAGGAGCGGTCCTTGTAATGCATCATGTACATTTACTACAGTAAATATGAATTGGCAATATGTGGCTCTTATGTCTCTTTAACTTGCATCTAAGACCTCTGAATTGCTGAGTTTGAGTCTGTGGACATGGAATGTCTCTGCACCACTAGAGCTATGAATCTGTAAGTATAGAAAGTACCTGTAATGTAGAACAGGGTCTGTTAGTCTGTAGTCTGTTTTGTCACTGTGACACACAAAGTGGGGACACACAAAGTGGGGACGTGTAAGGTCTCTGCAGTTCTGGGCCTTTACATTGTAAGTATTAAAAGTCTGCACAGTGCTGGGTGTGTGAGTCTGTAGACATAGCATATCTCTGCAGTGCTGGGTATGGGAGTATGTACGCTATGTTTCTGAAGATAAGTGTTTGTTGGGTCTTCATGCAATCTCAGAGGTAGATGGCCTCAATAACTGTTCTTCCCTTTGATAGTGTGCCACAGTAGTCATCTAGTAGTCACCAGACAAAGTGAAGGTAATACAAAAAGACAAGGTACACAATCTAAGGAGCCATCTGTATTTACCAATGCACCCTGGAAGGGTCGATGGACCTTTTTTTTGGAATGGCTCCCAGGCTGTGGCCCGCAGATACACCTGTCTCATGAATTTTTTTTTTTTTTAGTTCAAAAAATGTTTTATTTTGAAATACAAGAGAAATACATTTGAAAACCACATCATGTATAAAGCAGATTTAGAAAATCACTGTAACTGTACAAAATGAATAACAAAATGAATAACAACTGGTACATATAAATAAGATCCATACTAGATCACCTATGACATGGTGTGACCTTGGAAAGAGGAAAATTCCCAGACAGTCAGTTGAAGGATCCCCCGCCCTCCGGCACCCCATATGGGTGCTAACTGTACCGGAATAGGAGTCTCCAGCTCCTGACCCTTGACAAATTCTACCTAGGAGGGCGAGAATATCGCCATGGTTCATGTTACCTATGATAAACTCCTAAATCAAGGATTAATATAAGGAAACCTGTTGTTTTCTTCTTTAAACTTTCGTAACATAGGGGGGTAGAATGGTAGGGAAAGGGAGGAAAGGAAGGGAGAAAAGCTGGAGGAAGGAAAAGAGATAGGGGAAGAGATAGAATGGAGCAGCGAACCGAGAGCATAGGATAAATTAAGCAGATAATGAATTAGTGGTCAGTGGAGTTCCCACATGATTAGCCCAGGGTTCCCAGATAGACTCAAATTTGCTGGCTGTATCCAGCAGTATGCTGGAGAGTTTCTCCTGCATCATTATCCAGGAGACCTTCCTGACTACCACTGGGAAGGAGATTTTCTGATTTTCCCAGGCTTTTGCCACTGTGAGTTTAGCCCCTAGTAGAAGGAAGTGGATTAGCCTGCGGGAGGCTTTGGGTATTTTTGGGATATAAGCATTGAGAAGGGGGACCATTGGGGTTCTGGGGATCTGGCTTCCCACAAGCTTGTCTATCATATTGAATATTTTTTCCAGAAAGATTGTATTCTGGGACACTCTCACCAGATGTGGGGCATCGAGCCTAACAGCTGGCATCCTCTTAAACAAAGAGGATCAGCTGCAGAAAAAATAGAGGCTAACCTTGAGTGAGTATAATACCATCTAGATATAACTTTCAGACTTGCTTCCCTTAAAGTAGTATTCAATATGCCTTTGAAGGAGTTGAAGCTTGCCCTCTGCCAGACCCCCAGGTCCCACTGGAATTGGAAATCAGACTCCCAGGAATGCATGTAGGATGACTTAGCAGTTGGAGAGGTAAGTAACGAGTAAACTATCGAGACCCCCCCTTCTGGTCCATGGCCTGACCACACCATAGCTCATAATCAGTGAACCGAGGAGGTAGGGGTTTGTCCTTCCAAATCATGTTTAAGAAATGAGAAATCTGTCCAAACCTAAATCTTTCAGGAGTGGATAAGTCGAGCTTTTTGGTGCAGTGGGTGAGGGTGATAGGACCCGCAGCCATAAAGAAGTGTCCGATTCGGTACAGTCCCTTATCCAACCACCAATTAAATGCCAGGATATACCTTCCCAGAGGGAAGTCTTGATTGTTAAAGAGGTGGGTCAATGGTTTATATGCTGACACTAGAGAAGAGTGTGAATGCAAAGAGTCCCAGAAGGCAAAAGTATGGGAAAGGGTGGGGGCCATAATCGGAGGGCGGGTTTTCGGGAAGCTCCAGAGGAGGTAGTCTAGGGTAAATCGTGGTCCTGCCTGTTTTTCTATTTGCACCAAATCCGGTTTCTCGTGCCTGGAGTAGATTACCGACATTTGATCTATTCTGGCTGCTAGGTAGTATTTGTGTAGGTGGGGTAAATCCAGTCCCCCCTTTTTTCTGTGTAGGTATAGAGTTTGTTGCGGGATTCTGTAGCCCACCTTTCCCCAAGTGAATTTGAGCAGTTTGCTTTGAAATTATTTGATATGGTCTTTTTAAATTGGTATTGGAAGTGAACAAAACAGGTATAACAGCCTGGGCAGCAGCGTCATTTTTACAGAGTTCACTCTCCCAAGCCATGATAGGTTGTTCTTGGACCATTTAGTAGGAAGTGAATGGAAGGCGCGTGATCAGACGCTTACATCAAGAAATGTATGGTTTATTTATGTAAAAGAATACAGACATATAGTCATATAGATATAAAATCATACAAATACTACATAATATTATAAAAAAAAGGAAAAACAGGTAACAAAATAAGTACTAGGAAGTTAAATTTGGGGTGTGCCCATATTGAGGCAGGTATTTAAGAAATGCTGACGCGTTTCGAGGAAAACCTCTTCATCAGAGCCAGGAGAACTGGAGCACAGTCTGTATGGGCCGGTAGGCCGACATGTGTACATGGGGAGAGGTGGTGTGGCTAGTAGGAGGATGTGTCCTGTGATGGACAATTGATTATTCCAAGTTCCATACCCAGGGGTTCTATGGATGAAATTAGAATGTAAATAGATTGTATTTTCTTTTTGCGGTCCTGTTAGGCTGTCAGATGTGCCTGTCTCAGGAGAAGTGTGTAGACACAGCTGTAAACTGTAGAGATCCTTTGGAGTGGAGAGTCGTGTGATCCTGGCAGCAGAAGGGGGGGGGGGGAGGAGGGAGGAGGTGTCCTTGTTCACACTTTTGTTCTTGGACCAGGCTATGAGATCTTACTCCAGCTTTTGATACATAGGGGAATAGTTACTGGTATAGAGAGCCTCGGTTTTTGCCGTGAGGTTAATTTCCAGATATCTAATGGAGGAGTTACTCCATTCGAAATGTAAAGTTTTTTTGTAAGAGGGCTACGGTGTCAGACTGTAGGGATATGTTTAGCACTTGGGACTTGGGGTAGTTTACCTGGAGGCCTGAAATCTTGGTGAATTCATCTAAGGTGTGGCACAGGTTGGGAAGGGAGGTTATATAGGAAGTAAGGAATAGGAGAATGTCATCCGCAAAGAGGCCACATTTATGGATCTGAGAGACACAAGTAACTCCTTGTATATTAGGGTTTTGGCGAATGGAAATGGCAAGTGCCTCAATAGCTATCGCAAAGTGGAGATAGTGGACAGCCTTGTCTAGTACCCTTCGCTATGGATATTGGCTTGGAGTAATATCCTTGGAGCCTGATGTAAGCTTTGGGATTCGAGTAAAGAGCATGCATCGGCCCATAAATCTTTTGCCAAAACCCCATCGCTCAAGGATTGCAAAAATGTATGGCCAAGAGACCTCGTCAAATGCCTTTTGAAGGCCTAGCGAGAGGAGCATGCCTGGTTGTTTAAGGCCCCCCGCCCAGTTCGTTTGGAGAATTGATACTATATCAATGGCCCTCCTAATCTGATCAGGGCCTTGTCTTCCCGGGATGAACCCCACTTGATCTTTTTATATATATGCATTAATGAAGGAAGCTAGGCGATTTGCAGAATTTTAGTGAGGATTTTTAAGTCGCTGTTGATAAGGGAGATGGGTCTGTAGTTGCTAACCTCTTATGGGTTTTTGTCCGGTTTAAGAATGACTGCAATATAGGCAGTGTTAAGGTGGGGATCATGTGGTGTTCCCTGCGTCTTTGTGTTAAGGAATTTTGTCAAGTGGGGGATCAGGGTATTGGGAAATGTCTTGTGGTAGGGATTAGAGAGCACATCTAATACAGACTAATATGCATGGCAAGGACAATCCTGATCTATTTCTGGACACCCAAAAAAGGAGGGGGGAGAGAAAGAGAGAGAAAGAGAATAAAAGAGTGTGTAGCCAAGACCTAGTGCTCAGCTGGGACTCTGCTTTGTCATATCCTTGGGATCTTGGGACATGTAGTTTGGAAAGTGCAGTTTTCTGTTGGAGCCTGACCATTGCAGACTACAAGTTTAGTTGGCTGGAGGGAGAGAACAGAAGGCTGGGAGAGGGGATAAATAGCCTGTATTAGGGAGGAGTCAGCCTCTTGAGACTACGGCCTTCACCTGGCAGCGGTGATCTGGATGGTTGGTCAGGGGAAGTCGAAGCTGCAGCCTAGAGAGGGAGAGAGCATGTTCAGTGAGCGGGTGTGGACACCTCTGTTTGGCAGTGTCTGATCGGCCTGGTGACAGTTTATTGATCATCATTGGCACTTGCCTTGCAGATCCTGTCAAGCTGCAGCCTTAAAGAGTGCTGTCAAGCATCATCCCTGAACACAGCATCTGCAAAAACCTGCAGCAGGATCTCCACACCATCCCTTGAGCTTGATATCGTTCGGTCTGGTGAGTGGGCATCTGCCCACCTTCTTTGTACCTGGGACACTGCATGCAGACACCTTTACTTTGCCTCACCCATTAGAGCTCTATCAAGAGACATCTGTCATATATGGGTGCTACTGGATGTGACTGGGCCTCAACATTTGTGCTAGCTGAAGATTCAAGACTCTTGCTTCAACATCAGGACTCCTTTGTTCTCCTTTCCTCCCCTCCAAAGGGACAGGAACGTGTGGGCTGCTACTCGACCCCATAACACCTAAGAACTCTGTTACATTTAGAGACTAGGTTATTCATTTGGGTATTATGTGCTAGTCTGCATTAAGTAACTGTGCCAGGGGGCTGTGGGGTCAGGAGGAAGCAGGCCGTAATTTGACTACAGAATTGGTCATTCTCCTACTCTTTTTCTTACCTGCAACCATAGGCCATATATGATCACCATTGTTATATTGTTGTTTACTCTGGGATTTATTGTGGATCCTTTATTTGCCTGTTCATTCAAAGTGTAAAATACTAACCATCATTTTCTGGTCTGGTTTATTTTCACTGAAACAGTTTACAGCAAAGATAATAAGTACAACCTAATTGATCTACTTTGAATTATTCTGTGTCTGTATTCACACTACGTCCAGGAAATATCTGAACCCAAGGTGTCAGAAGACTTGCAAAGTCAGGGCAACAGTATCAGTACAGTACAGAACAGTACAGTACAGAGCCTGAACTAGACTGTACCTATGCCCTGCTGGAATGGAGAGCGAATATCCCTGTTTGCTATCAAAAGGACGCTGTGAGTTTGGCTGAGGGGGTTGAAGGCCCAAGGAATACCGTTGCTGTCAGCAGGAGACTTGAAAGAATAACGCTCTGTGTTTGGATCAGTGAGCCCAGCATCAGAGGAGGCTGAAACCCCAGACATCGGTCTGCCACCTTCCTCCTTTTGTGCAGACATGAGCTAGTCGAGAGTCTTGTAAAGAGCAGTGCCATCCCAGCCCATCAATAGTACAGGCTTTGGTTCTGCTCAAGACGCATACCCACCCCTGGAGGAGAGGAAGAGTTTGAAAGATAGATCGGGCCATACAAGCGGTGGAAGAATGGAGTGTGTCCGAGGTGGTGAAGAGGCAGAGGATAAGCGAATGTCTCTGAAGTCTTGTGGCAGAAGTTATCCAGAGCCTGAGAAGGGGAAAGCCAGATTGTGTGGCGATGGAGTACATTGAGGCTCTGTGCGCTGTCAATGGTAGAATAGAAAAGCTCCCTGACTTGGTGTATAAGTTTGAGCCCACTCACCAGTGTAAAGGAGAAAGGCTATCTGATTGTCATCAGAGTGGATCGGATCTTGCACCAGATCATTCTGAAGAAGGGGATTGACCCCCAGGATGCCAATAAAGTCAGATTGGAACAAAAATTCTTCAAGGCGCCAGACCCAACCACCCAATTGTGTTATGGCTGCTACTCAAAGGAACACAGGTGGCCCCTACCTACCCTGAACTGGTGAAAGTAGTAAGAGAGGGGGAGCATCTGCTGGATGAAAAGAATCAAGGATCTAGAGAACTGATAAAGGCTAATTCTAAGGCAAAAGTATCAGTTCAAGTGGAGAAAAGTGCCCTTGAGGATGACAGTGAGGAAGAAATGGAGGTAGGGAAGAGTTGTGTTTCCCCTGTTGTACAGTCTGTCACTGAAGCGGCCCCAGTTGAGTTGCTCGCACAGGTTGTTCAAGTTTTAGACAAAATTCAGACTTTGCTGCGGGCCATGGAAGCTTAGACTAAAATACAGTTGGCAAAGCCTGATTCCAGGAAATGCTTTTGTTGTGGAGAGCATTTCAATGCACAGTGTCCCCAGAAAAAGAATGAGCCAGACATGGCTGAAATAATAAAGGCATTGCAGAAACTGATCTTGACTCAGAAGGCAAGAAAGTTCAAGGGGTCTCAGTGAAGGAGCCAACTGAGAACCCCAACAAAGTCAAGAGCTCCAAAGATGGGAGGCGTGAGAAGATTAAATCAAGGTACCAGAGGAAGGCCCCAAGGTGAGTCATCAAACCCTCACCCAAGTTGAGTAACCTGCCACCTGGGTTGGGGATACTGGCAAAGAGAGTCAATGCTTCTCCATTTTCCACGGCTGCCATCAGGTCCTCTCAACAGAGATCGAAACAAAACCGAAGTTCAACCAGTCCAAAGAAACCAGACGAACTTCCAGATAAACTAGTAAGGCCCTCTCCCATAGTGTCTGTACGGGTGGAAGGCATCTATACCAGTACTTTAATAGACACTTGGGCGCAGGTCACCCTGTTGTATAGGGACTTCTATGACAAATATCTGAGACAAATTCCTTTTTGCAAGCTGGAGATATGGGGAATTGGGATTGAAAAACTTCCCTGTCATGGGTACATTCCAATGAAGATCACATTTGAGCCAGCTGTGGCTGGAAAGACAGAAACATTTGACACCCTGGTTGTCGTGTGTCTGAGGCCCCCCGAGTGTCAAACAGAACTCTATGCTGATTGGAACTAACACTGACCTAGTAAGAAGATGACTGGTACCATTAATAGGGAAAGAAGATGCAAAAGGGGATACACCCCCAGCTACACCAGGCCTTTAAGTGGATAACCCAAGACCAAAGTACCTCAGCAGGAGTAGGAAGACTGTGTAGACTGGGTGTTGCATAAGGGGAGATTGCTTGCATGAAGGCCACTGTCAAGCTGACTTGGAGCCAACCGGGCCCTTTCATTGTGCTGGAGACCGATGCTCAAGCAGGCACCACAGGGGTGGAGTTGGTTCCAGAAATAGTCTCTATTTCGGAAAAAAGGGAAGGTGCCGATCAGCGTCCAGAACTTCATGGATTGTCCCGTCATGCTAGCGGCCCGCATGCTGATGGGGCGCGTGAGTGCTGCTACTCCAAAGACACCGGCTGAAAAGAAAGATGGATATACTTTGAGAGAACTATTGCAGACAATACACCACCCTCTGCATTGAAGATACCCTACAGTGTTTATCTGGGGCAAAGTGGTTGAGTGTGCTAGATTTGAAGAGCAGGCATTATCAGATAAGACTGCACCCTGAAGATATAGAGAAGATGGCATTCATCTGCTCACTGGGATTCTATGAGTTCAACAGAATGCCCCAGGGATTATCAGGAGCTCCAGCCACGTTCCAAAGCCTGATGGAGTGCACAGTGGGAGACATGAACCTGATTGAAGTTTTAGTATACCTGGATGACATCATTGTCTTCAGGAGAACCCTAGAACAACATGAGGTGAGACTGGATAAGATTTTTTACAAGACTCAATGAAGAGGGATTAAAACTATCCACCGAGAAATGTCAATTCTATCAGACTTCAGTCATGCATTTAGTCCAGGTTGTCTCGGCTAAGGTTATTGCCCACAGACCCAAAGAAGCTAGAGGAGGTCACTATATGGCTCAGACCAAGGATGGTGATGGAGTTGAGGTCCTTTCTAGGGTTTTGCTCTTACTATCGGAGATTCGTGGTGAACTTTGCCGTCATTGCCCAGCCCCACAACAAGTTACTTCAATCTGAAACGGAGGATGAAGAGGGTAGGCTAAATACTGAGAAATACGGGACAAGGAGGAAAAGGAAGTCAGTACAAGACTGCTGGGCTCCGCACTGTGAAGAAGATTTCCAACATCTCAAAAGAAGCTTTACAGAATCACCAGTGCTGGCCTATGCAGATCTGGCTAAATTGTATGAACTCCACATGGACCAAGAGGGGTTGGGTGGAGTTTTGTATCAGGAGCAGGATGGTGGGCTCAGACCCATAGGTTATGTGATCCGTAGCTTGACCCCATCTGAGAAGAAACACCCAGTACACAAAATGCAATTCCTGGCTTTGAAGTGGGCAATCATAGAGAAGTTGAGGGATTATCTATATTGGGCCACAATCATAGTGAAAACGGACAATAATCCCCTGACATACTTGCTGTCCACAGCAAAGCTGAATGCCAATGGGCACAGATGGCTGGCCTCTCTGTTGGGTTTCCAATTAAACCGGAAATATCGACCTGGGGCCGGGAACAGAGACGCTGATGCCCTGTCCCAAAGACCTCATTCATACACTGAAGAGCCAGGAGACTGCACTTATGTGACAGCTGAAGGTGTGCGAGCCCTGTGTCATGGTACTGCTCAGAGACTCAAAGGGGTCGTGGGTGTTAAATCCATAGAAGCTCACCCTTCTGGAGTACCGAGATACAATTGTGACTAAAGTGAGAAGTTAGGGGCTTCCTCCGCTATCCAAGAGAGATTTGAAAATGGACCAGAATTAGAGACTCACTAGGCCCTCTGGCATTGACCAAACGGAAGTGATACACCGGGAGTGGAACAGGTTACAGATAAGGGACGGACTGTTATAAAGGAGAGGTCCTTCTGAAGATTCAGAAAAAAAAGTGGCAGTTGTTCCTTCCAGAAAAACAGTGGCCAACTGTGTTGGCGACATTACAAGATGAACATAGACACTTAGGCCCCGACAGGACCTTTCCAACTAGTTAAGGACAGGTTCTATTTGACTAACACGAGAACAGAAGTAGAGGGTTATTGTCATTCCTGTTTGCCATGCATCCAAAGAAAGACTCTGCCAGTTAAAGCTGCACCCATGGGGCACCTACAGAGCAAAGGGCCCATGGAGATGGTTTGCATTGACTTTCTGTGCCTGGAACCCGATGTAGGTGGACAGAAGCTAATGAGAAGGAAGTGGAAAGCGAAGCCACCCGTGAGCTAAGGAATAAGAGAAATTTGGACATGAAAGCGAAGGTACAGGATCTTCAGCCCTGGGAACCTGTGCTAAGGAACTTGGGAGTGCCCGGGAAGCAGTTTGAGAATTGAGTACTCTCCAAATGTCAATGAATTTATGTTGGTGAATGAGTCTAGCTATCCATAAGCTTTGTTTAGGTGGGTGGGTAGTTTAAGCCCAAGTCTCATGTCATAGCGAGTAGCAGTATTTTTCAGCAGGTTGAGGGAGACTCCTTCGTCTCCTGGTGCACGGCAGAAAGCCATGAGGTTGTTCCTTTTTAATCCTCTCTGTGTTCCTGCTTTTCTGCTAGATATATTTAGCTAAAGTCTCATCTTTTTTATAGTAGATCGTGATACGCTGCAGCACTCTAAGTGAGACTCTCCCAGTCCCTGAATGCATGGTATAATGCAGTTAAGCTGCTTTACAGATCACTCTGTTTTTTCGCCTCTTGGCTTTGTTTCTGTTAGTCCCGTTTTAGTTTTATTGAATGTTTACAGCGAGCCGTGGCATTCTGCAGCACACTGAGTGAGACTCTGGGAGTAGCAGTATTCTTAAGCAGCTTGAGTGAGACTCCCTTGTCTCCTGGTGTATGGCAGAGAGCTATGAAGTTGCTTCCTTTCTAATCCTCTGTGTTCCTGCTTTTTCTGCTAGACATATTAGGCCATAGTCTCATTTTTTTCTATAGTAAACCATGACTTGCTGGAGCATCTTTAGTGAGACTTTTTGAGTCCCCAAACACATGGCATAATACAGCTAAGCTGTTTTATAGACTACCTTGTTCCCTTCGCCTTTCGGCTTTACTTTTGCTAATCCCACTTTAGTTTAGTCTTATTGAATTTTTTTAGCGAGCCGTGGCGTTCTGCAGCATGAGAAGTGAGACTCTGGGAGTCTCTAATCATATGGTATCATTTAACTCTTTGGTGTAAGATGTAGATCTAGACTATGTTTGATTTAGTTTTTACAGTTACCCTACTATATTTGTGTGTGCCTGATACTATTATTTTCTTTTGGGCTTTTTGCCTCATTAAACTTATTTCAGCATATGAAGTGAGACTTACGGTCTCCGCATACTTGTTGCTGCAGCGCAGTCTGCCACTATGTTAACCTATGTGGAAACTGCATCCGTCTAGCACAGTGGTTCTCAACTCCGGTCCTCAGGACCCACCAACAGGCCAGGTTTGCAAGATAACTGAAATACATCACAGGTGATATCATTTGCCGCTCAGTGATTGTAGTATTCTAGTCTGCATCTCCCCAAGGTAATACTTAAAATCTGGCCTGTTAGTGGGTCCTGAGGACAGGAGTTGAGAACCACTGGTCTAGCAGTTCTTTCTGGTTTCTCACTCTTAATCCTCTGGTTGGGGTTTTTTCATGTTTCCTGTGCGATTGCTCAAATATTTTTTTTATGATTGGCTGCACAGCTAACATCATACTGTCATGAGAGTTTAACATCAATAACAATGGATATTTATACATATTTTTTTGTGGTTTATTTGGTGTCTAATCCATTTCTATGTCTTTGTTTGTTCTTTACTGTCTTTCCTTTTAGGAAAGAAAGATTTATTTGACACCAGTGTTTTGGATGTGATGTTACATTTTTGATACATTTGTATACCACGTCTTTGAGTAGTTGGCGACCCATTTCAGATTTATAATAATTTTTATTGCACATTTTTTTGTCAGCTCTTTTGTTTACATGATACAAGTTGTTGGATATGATTGGAGAAGTTGTTTAATGTGTATATATATATATATATATATATATATATATATATATATATATATATATATATATATATATATATATATATATATATATATATACTTCTTTATTTCATGTTTAATGTTGTTGGATATGATTGGAGAGGTTGTTTAATGTGTGTGTGTGTGTGTGTGTATATATATATATATATATATATATACTTCTTTATCACATGTTTAATGTATATACGCTTTGATCTAGCATTCAGTATACATATACTCTGATCCTATATAGCAATTTACATTCAATCTATTTAACTGTTTATGTATATAGTCTTTTCTTGGGTTGCGTGAGTGCTCTGGAGTGTCTATGTATACTATGTCGGGTAGCGCTGTCACACATTTATGCATATTTTGCTCAGGTCTATATATATATATATATATATATATATATATATATATATATATATATATATATGTCTTGTATATTTTTTGATTTTTGGTTCTGTATATGTGTGAGCGAGGTACCCTGCAGTTACATGGCTTTCTGGTTCAACACTCTTTGGCACTCCCTACCACTCTAATATTGTTCCATTCTTCACCTGCTGTGAGGGGATTTTGGCATCCAATGCTAGCCTCCCTTTTTCTTTTTTCAGTTATTTACATGAGTCCGTGCTGATTTATATTGGCATGTGAGTTTTGTTTATACACTTTCTTTTTATATACTTGTTTGGCTATTATTGGATGTTTTTTCCCTCCTCATCTTGCAGGTGTGGGTTTTTATAATGGGATCATTATCTTTTTAATTACACCAAGAAGGTGGGTCTACTATGCAGCGCGGTGATTGGTTGTTCTACCGGCATGCATACTCCACCCTCCCTCTTTTACTTTTCTATTTATATCACACTATTACTATCCCTCTTTAGCTACGAATAAGCATCCAAATGATGTGAAACGCGTTAGCAGTTTACCACCCTGTACTTCTCTGCATTTGCCTGTATTGTTTGATTTTACTTTAATAAAGATGTCCTTATTCCGGACTGCGGCTATCCAGGATTTCTTCTTGTCTCATTGGGTAGTTTGAGTACCCGGTGGGTGCTTTTTGTCAAGCCCCGAGTCGAAGGCTATGTTGGTATCTCCTCCCACCACAATTGTGCCTTCAAGCATGGGTCCCAGTTTCTGGAACATTTGTTCAAAGAATTTTGCTTGGCCTCGATTGGGTGCATAATAAGAAACAAAGGAGTAAAGTCGGTCATCCAACACTCCCTTGATTAGGATGAATCTTCCATACAGATCTTTATGTTCCAGCTGGAGTGTGAATTTCGATTTGTGTGAGAAAAGAATTGCTACACCCTTAGTCTTATTTTCCGCATTAGCGAGGTAAAAATTTGGGAATTTAGGATGGATGAACTTGGGGCAATATGATCTAGGGAAGTGTGTTTCCTGTAACAAGATCACATCAATCTTTTGGTTATGGTAGTATTGAAATATTTTTCGTCTTTTAATCTGGGAGTTCGATCCCTGTGTATTATGGGATACTATTTGTAGGGGTGAGGTCAGTTTATCAGCTTCAGCCATGGAGCAGATGGAGGGGGAGTTCAAGCGACACACAGCCACTTACCCGTGAGCCTCGTGGAAGAGGTATATAGGATTTGTCCTGGTGTCTGGAATTCAAGTCAGGTAGGGAAAGGATGCAATATTTTCCAGAAGGACATCTGGAAGAAAGACAAGCATGAGCACCAGAAAGAGAGAAAAGTAAGTAACAATGGTGAGATGATATAGCTAACTTCAGAAGGGAGGTGAGGCAAGGCCCCAGCGCTCCCTTAAAAAAAATTAAAGAGTCTTCTTCTGCCAGAGAAGAAGCAACCCTGTCCAGGGGAGAGTGGTAATCCATATTTCCTGTTCAGGCAGAGGCACTGCTGCTCCGACATCAGCGTCTTTGTATTACAACATATATGAAATTAAATAACTAAACAATAGCAATTTATGATAGTAACGCAACCAGCTTAATTGAAATAAAACTGCCTATCAAGGTGTGTAACCTGTTCAGACCCGTATGGAGACCCTATGGGATAAAGGGAGGAAAGGCTAACATGTGGGTGGTCAGAAGGGGATCAGCGATGCTATGGAAAGAAGGTATAGTGGTATAATTCGGACATGGGGTCCCGTTAATCTTGTTACCAGTGTAGTTTCAATTGTGCGGTCCCTCCTGCTGAAATCAGCTAGGACATGCCCCACAAATAAAATAATAATAAATTAAAGGGAAGAGAAAAAAAAGGGGGGGGGAACCTCCCCCCACCACACCGTATCTGATACACTACATTTAAAATATAATGTTTTAAAATATCTAGAACCAGTGTAGAACCCAAACAAACCTTTCCTCAAAAGCCCTCCCTACCCTCAAAAAGTGTGAAAAATTGAAAAAGAGAAGGGGTGAAACAAGTGCTCCGAAGAGACCCAGCTGGGGCTATTCAAATGGGAAGGACCCAGAGTGAAAAAACTGTTTGAGCTCATCGAGCTTAGTCACATATAGTTAGGTAATTCAGGTAGGTGCGGATTCCTTGGATCTCTTGGTTTTTGGTTTCTGCCACACCAGAGTGATCGAGCTCATGGACATCTGTCGTTTAGAGGATCCAGGGGCAGGTCCAGGTGAAGGAGAAGACAGGGTCTGAGTAATGAGTCCCAGATGAAGGAGGAGTTTTTCTCCCTCCTGAATCTTGGAGAAGGTATGCGACTTGTTCTTATAGGAAAACTTGAGATTGAATGGAAATAGCCATCAATATTTTATGTCCTTCTGAGCGAGCACTGAGAGTTTAAGCGATCTCCTTTTTTGGATGGTAGATGGGGATAAATCCACAAAGATTTGAATAGAATGATTCTGGACCTTGAGATTTGCAATGGAGCGTGCCCGCTGCAGAACTTCTTCCTTAATCGCATAATAATGTAGTTTCACCACAATGTCTCTTGGGAGTCCGTCTGAACATGGGGGTCCCAGAGCTCTATGAGCCCTGTCCAACTCCAATTTGTGGGGGTGAATATCGGGGATAAGGCTCTGAATGTGAGAGCGAACCGCTGCATGCACATCTGTGACTTTTTCCGGAAGACCTCTGATCCTGAAGTTATATCTGCGAGATCTATTCTCAAGGTCGTCTATTTTAGACATGGGCGTCTCGAGCTGGTCTTGAAGGTCCTGTATACGATCAGTGTTTTGATTCATTCTGGCGATCGTGGTGTCCAGGTGTGATTCAATTGTTTCTATCCTAAGGTCTTGAGTTCCGCTTTAATGTCCCCTGTAATTTTGGCAGCTGTTTGAGAAAGTCCAATGCTCAGCATGTCTGAGAATCTGGAGAATAAGTCCGCTAAGTTATTAGGCATATTAGGCCCGGAGGGCATGGAGATCCTCCCTTAACTCTGGGAGAACGGAGCTTTCTTCCATAGGGGATAATAAAAAGTCCTCCATGGTGTGCCCTATCAATGATTCCGTGGATGCAGTTCCTATTAGTTGAGTGCTCTCTAATGCTCCGGGGAGAGGACTAAGGTGTATGGATTCCAGGGCTGTGCTGTGTGGGAAGTTACCCTGATTATCCCGTGCCGGAGGCTGGGTCGTGGCCGCCATCTTGGTTCCCTGAGGAGAAACCGCAGCGGGAGAGATTTGTGCCTATTAACCATTCCTGTGTATCAGATGTGGTACCCGTTCTCATCACTTCTCTGGGGCTGCCGGATGAGCTGGTGATGGGACTGGTTGCGTGCCTGTGTGGGCGCCTGTGTGTCGGAGCAAAGTGGCGCTCCCGGACTACGTGGCCATCTTAGAAGCCGCTGACGCGCGTGCACCTCGGGTCAGCTTCATTTCTCTGCCAAAATCCCAGAATATCCTCCCATATAATGTGGATGATGGCAGGGGATGATGTGGCAGAGTCTGGTGGAAGGATGGAGAGTATTAGTCTATCTGGGCCCGAGGATGGAGCTGGATTGAGCTAAAATGGCGGCTGGCCTCCAGCTGTGACTGAGGGGAGAGCTGGCTACAGCTCCAGACTACTCACTCCGGAGGCTCTCCTACAAGGCTGGGAGGAAGGCAGGTGAGATGCAGTGCTGCCTGGGTGGAGGATGGCAGGTATGAGGCACTGGGAGCCTGAGGATGGCTCCGGGAACAGCCGTAATGCATAGTTGCCAATAGTCCCGAATTTCCTCGGACATTCCCGTGATTTGGACCCTTTTCCCGATTTTAGTGTTTCCCAGGAAATGTCCCGGTAAATCCTTTTTTTTTTCCGATTTTTTTTTTTTTTTTTCTCCGCCGCTAGAGGTCCGCGGCCGGCGGAGATAATGTCTCCGTCGGCCGCCATTTTCCAGAGGACCAGGCGGGTTCAAGCTACAATGGAAAGAGAGCTGTGGCGCCGCCCACCCTCCGCCCCCGGAGGGGTGCATGATCATCCCATGCCTGTTCACACTGCTGCCTAAACATTGATCAGCTCTGTGTTTGAGCCGAGCTCAGGCTCAGCATTGGGCAGCGGCAGGTGTCCTGTGATTGGCCGAGCAGGTCATGTGCAGGACGGACGGAGGACATGAGGGAACTGGTCACATGTGGATGCAGGGCTGGACTGTGTCTGTGGGTAATCACACCAGCCCTGCATGCTCCTGGAGTTCTAACTAGTGCTGTGTGTCTCTGCTTCCTGAGGTTGGTCAATGGTCTCTCTCATCTGCTCTGTCAGCTGCCCACCCCCCTCCTCTCTGTCATACCCCCCTCCTCCCAACCTTCCTTGTTCCTATATACAGGAGGACTACAAGTAGCTGGGACATGGGAGGCTGGGACTTGTAGTCCTCCTAGTAGCTGGGACATAAGAGGCTGGGACTTGTAGTTCTTCTCGTAGCTGGGACATGAGAGGCTGGGACTTGTAGTCCTCCTAGTAGCTGAGGCATGGGAGGCTGGGACTTGTAGTTCTCCTGGTAGCTGGGACATGAGAGGCTGGGACTTGTAGTTCTCCTAGTAGCTGGGACATAAGAGGCTGGGACTTGTAGTTCTTCTCGTAGCTGGGACACGAGAGGCTGGGACTTGTAGTCCTCCTAGTAGCTGGGACATGGGAGACTGGGACTTGTAGTTCTCGTAGCTGGGACATGAGGGGCTGGGACTTGTAGTCCTCCTAGTAGCTGGGACATGAGAGACTGGGACTTGTAGTTCACCTTGTAGCTGGGGCATGAGAGGCTGGGACTTGTAGTCCTCCTAGTAGCTGGGACATGGGAGGCTGGGAGTTGTACTTGTAGTCCTCCTGTATTGGGGCATGGTAGGCTGGGACTGGTAGTCCTCCTGTATTGTGGGACATGAAAGGCTGTTGCGTATAGTCCTCCTGTAATGTCAGACCCCCCTCTTCTGTCAGACCCCCCTCTTTAATCCCTCTCCTCTCCCCTTTCTCTCACCCCCCCCTCTTACTTCCCTCTTTCCCTCCTCAGAGGGTGGGGGCCCTATGAGATAGGCTGTACAGGGTCCCAATAATTTCTAACAGCAGCCCTGTGAGTGAGTGCACCAGTTTGGATGTTTCTTGACCTACCCCCTGTCATAGAGGCTCTATGACAGGGGGTAGGTCAGTGTGGAGTGTAGGGGTCCCTCTATGACAGGGGGTAGGGCAGTGTGGAGTGTAGGGGTCCCTCTATGACAGGGGCAAGGGCAGTGTGGAGTGTAGGGGTCCCTCTGGGACCTACCCTCTGTCATAGATGGACCCCTAAACTCCACACTGACCACCTGTCATAGAGGGACCCCCACACTCACCTACCCCCTATCATAGAGAGACCCCTACACTGCAACACTGCATACTGACCGACCTGAGATGTAAGGAAGCACTCCGCTGGGGACACCTGAGATGTAAGGACGGAATCTACTGGGGACACCTGATGGCATCTGGTGGCAGGCGACGCGACAAGTGACACACTTGGGGCTCCCACTGGTTCTGCATTATGATGAGTTGAACTATTTAATTTTTTATTACAATGTAATAATGATAATAATGCGCTTCTATCATCCTGACACCATAACAACCAGGTGAAGGGATGATTGAAGCACTAACACCAGGTGTTTGGAGTATCTTTATTTGCTGATTGTTAAACTTTCTGAAATACACATATTTCTATTGTGGTGCAAGATCTGGGCCTGCTGTCCCACCATCCCTTTCTTTCCCTTTGTTTCTACCTCCACCCCTCGTTCATCTCAGACTCTAACCACACCCCCTTCAGGTCACGCCCTTTCAAGCCACGCCCATTATTCACGTAAACCACGCCCGTTTTTTGGTGCGGCGCCCTGCGCGCACCATATTTTTTTTACTATGACATGCCTACTTACGCATGCCCCGCCCCCTTATTATAATGCCACTCCACCTACAGCCAAAAAAGTGTCCCTAAAATTTTTTTTTCAATGTTGGCAACTATGCCGTAATGGACTAGGCTGAAGCCCGCGAATCGGCACAATAGTGGTATGGGCCAGTGCAGGGGATGATGCCCAACAAATCTGTGGGGTCCAAACCAGTTCCAGGAGTGATGAGGCTCGGATGGATGTGGATGGAGCTGGACTGAGCTAAAATAGCGGCCGGCCTCCAGCTGTGACTGAGGGGAGAGCTGGCTGCAGCTTCAGACTACTCACTCCGGAGGCTCTCCTACAAGGCTGGGAGGAAGGCAGATGAGATGCAGTGCTGCTTGGGTGGAGGATGGCAGGTATGAGGCCCTGGGAGAATGAGGATGGCTCCGGGAATGGCTGTAATGGACTAGGCCGAAGCCTGCGGACTAGGCCGGAGGCCACAAATTGGCACAATAGTAGTATGGGCCAGTGCAGGGGATGATTCCCAACAAATCTGTGGGGTCCAGACCTGTTCCAGGCGTGATGAGGCTCCGATGGAGCATTGGGGATTCAGGAGCTCTTCTCTGAGGCATCCTGCTCGGCTCACTTCCAGTCACGCCTACAATGACAATCTTATTATAATCACTAACCATTGGTTATATAAAAATACAATTATAAATGCACCCATTTGATGCAAATATAGAATCAGGTAATTCTCCCTTACCCCTACATTAATACATCCACCAAAATATGGATATATAAGATAAAATTGTATATATATTTTGCATATGTAATAAAAAATACTACAGATCATAACTATTAAAAAGAATACCCAGCATTACATCACTGAGTGACATATTAAATAAAAATTCATTAAAAATAGTGCAAAATTATTATAAAGCCCCCCTTGAACATCAGATGCATCATGTTTACAAAAACTAACTATAAGGGACAGGTACATTGATTGAAACTCTTCTTTATGAAGAGTGCAATAATAAATCTAAAAATAAATGATTAAATCATCACCTTTCAACGATTGCTGAGAAAACACTGGCGATCAAACTCTTTGTTTAGACCCCCCCACCCCCCCCGGCGATAAAGACCCTAATTAATGTATCCACCAGGATTCACATTTGCTAATTTCTCTAATATAATTGCACCCTCTCCAGTGGTATTGGGGGGCTCTATCCCTCAAAATAGCATCCCTTCCGGATTCTTAATGTGTTTCTCCCTAAAGTGGATAGATAAATGGTGTTTGTCAAATCCATTTCGTATATTCCTTACATGTTCTTCCATTCTGACCTTAAAAGCTCTCTTTGTTCTACCGACATAGATTAAGTTGCATGGACATTTAATGGCATAGACTACCCCCTTAGTCTCACAGGAAATAAAATCCATAATATTATATGCATGATTATTTTTAGGATTATTGAAGGTTTTTACTTTCTTGAAGTTTTTTGGGACTCTAATGCAGCTATAACAACGCCCACATTCATGAAAACCCTTAATGTCCCAAAACATTGATGGTCTGGATGGTGGAGGTTCTATCACATGTGTACAATCCTGTCGCTTAGGTTAGGGGCCCTTTTATAAATGATTTTTGGTTTGTCTGGTAGAGAGTTACACAGTGATATATCCTGCTTTAGCACACGCCAATACTTGTTAATAATCCTTTCTATATCCTTATTCTGTAAATTGTAATCCAATACTAAGCAAGTCTCATTACCAGAATTAATTTTCCTACCTGTAGTGTCCTCCAATAACCTTCCTCTATCCATGTCCCTAATTGTTATCCTTTCTCTCTCCAGAAAGTTAGCATCATATCCCTTGTCCCTAAACATCTTAGTTAATATATCTGTTTGTTTATCAAAAACTCAAACCCCTGTGCAGTTTCTTTTTATCCGCATGTATTGTCTCCTGGGGATCTTAACAAGCCAGGGCCTGTGGTGGCAGCACATCGTGGGAATGTAAGAATTACGATCTGTCTCCTTAAAGTATGTAATAGTCTCCATACTGTATTGAGTGTTCCTAATCTCTAAATCCAAGAAGTGTATCTTTTGATCACGTATTTCCCATGTAAGGCTTAAATTATGGTTATTTTGATTCATTGTGTTTAACAAAGATTCCACATCATTAATTTCCCCCTCCCAAACGATGATCAGATCATCAATAAAACGTTTGTACAAAAGGATTCTGGGGTCTGGATTCAATAAGATACCCTCTTCTACCCACTTTGCCATTTACAAGTTAGCCACGCTAGGTGCAAACTTGGTGCCCATTGCTACCCCCTTATTTGCAAATAATAAACATTACTGTACCGAAAATAGTTATGCGTTAAACAAAAATAAAGCAGAGGACAACCCGCGCAAACTAAACGTAATAATGAATGCAAGCTGGACACTTAAAGGATTCAGCAACCTCAATAGCAAATAACTAAACAAATGAAAGTGAGCGCAAACTGTTAAAAGCATTAAATAAAAGCATTAAATAAAAAGTCCATCTAGTAAGACATATATTAAATTTTTCTTTGCACAAACAGACTGGTCCCCTTTTCCTGCGTCTCAGATGTCATATACAAAATCGTATGGGTACGCTTACCGGAAAGGATGGACCCCTTAATTACAGGGGGTCAGACACGCCTGGATGAATATCTGATGGGCAGCTGCCTTAGATCTCGTCTGCGGTGGTCGGTCAAACAGTATATCTGAAGTGAAGCCGTAACCTGGGAACTCATCACATGTATCTTCACTGTGCAAATCCTGCATCCTCTGGTGTCAGATCTGACCATTCCCATCACTGCCAGGAGCTTCCTTTAATAAGGGGGTCCCCAGATCCCGGCCCCCCACCCTATGCGAATGAGTATGGGGTACATCGTACCTGGGGAAAAAAGTGTCAATAAAAAAAACACACTAAACAGGTTTTTAAAGTAATTTATTAGGCAGCTCCGGGGGTCTTCTTCTGACTTTGGGGGTCTCTTCCGACTTCTCCGCGCTCTCCAGCCTCTTCTCCGCGCTCTCCGGTATCTTTTGCTGGGCTCCTCCGCTATCTTCTGCTCTTTTGCCCACTCTGTTGCTAGCAGTGGCCGGTCTTCTCTGTCGTCTTCTTCCCTCTTCTCTTCTTCCGATCTTGACACGACGCTCTCTCCTGCTGTAATGCCGCGTGCATGATGCTCGACGACTTATATAGGCATGGGGCGCGGTCACCGGGTGATGTCAAATGCTCCAACTAGCACAACAAATGAGACACTTCGATAATCCCGGCGTGCGTTGTTCGCAAAACCGGCTTGTGTGTAAGGGACATCGGTCTCGAAGAGGAAGAGGCACAACCACTTCATCTGTGCCCACCAGTGCTGCCTGCCAGTGCCCACAGTGCATATGAGTGCCACCAATCTGTGCCCACCAGTGTATATCAGTGCCACCTATAAATGCCCACAATTGCCACCTATCAATGCCCGCCAGGGGTGCGAATCAAGGCCTCATCAGTGCCACCTAGCAGTGCTGCCTATCAGTTTCACCTACCAGTGCCCATCACTGCCATCTATTAGTGCCCATCAGTGCCACCTCTCAGTGCCCACCAGTGCCACCTATCAGTGCCACCTCATCAGTGCCCACCAGTGCCGATTATCAGTGCCCATCAGTGTATCCTTATCAGTGCCCATCAATGCAGCCTATCGGTGCCCATCAGCATACATCAATGAAGGAGAAAAATTACCTGTTTGCAAAATTCTATAACAAAATATTTTTTGTTTTGTATTTTTTTTCTAAATTTTCGATCTTTTTCATTTTTTAAACAAAAAATAAAAAACCCAGAGGTGATCAAATACCACCATAAGAAAGCTCTATTTGTCAGGGAACAGTATTGCATGACTGTGAAATTGTCGCTCAAAGAGTGAAAAAAGCTGAAGAGCTGAAAATTGGTCTGGGCAGCTGGGGGGTTTAAGTGCCCAGTAAGCAAGTGGTTAAAGCACTCAACTGAGCTTGCCAGAACCACCCCTGGAGGGAGTCTATTCCACATTTTCACAGCTCTTACTGTGAAGAAACCTTTCTGTATTTGGAGATGAATTCCTCTAGATGTAAAGAGTGCCCTCTATTCCTCTGTGATGACCTTAAAGTGAATAACTCAACACCAAGTTCATGATATGGACCACTTATGTATTTGCACATGCTGATCATATCCCACCTTAATCTCCTCTTCTCAAGAGGGAATAGATTTGGTTCCTCTTAACAGTTTGGTTGCCTTTCTCTGCACTTTCTGCAGTTCCCCGATATCCTTTTTGAGAACTGGTGCCCAAAACGGAACTGCATATTCCAGGTGTAAATTGGAGACATCCTGTAAGGACGTTATTCCACTGCATAGCTTAGTGTCATCTGCAAAGACAGAAATGTTACTTTTAATCCCAGACCCAATATCATTTATAAAGATACTAGGAAGTAAGGGTCCCAGCACCCAACTGATAACCTTAGACCATTCCGAGTACGAGTCATTAACCACTACTCTCTGAATTAGCCAGTTTTCTATCCTTTACAAATTGATTTTTCCAAGCCTGTAGACTTTACCTTACACATGAGCCATGTGTGGGGAACTGTATCAAACGCTTTTGTAAAGTCCAGGTATACCACGTCTACAGCCACCTCTCTGTCCAAGGTTTTACTTACCTCCTCATAAAAAGAAATCGGGTTTGTTTGACAACTTCTGTCTTTCATGAATCCATGCTGTCTGTTGCTTAAAATATTTTTTTCCAACAAGAACTTGTCTATGTGGTCTTTTATTAACCTCTCCAGTATCTTCCCGACTATAGAAGCTAAACTAACAGGTCTATAGTTACTAGTTAAAGACTTTTATCCCTTTTTAAATATGGGCACTTTATTAAAGAACTGTAGGAAATCAATGAGATGAAATATAAGCAGTCTTTTTTGTCTTTCTAGGACGCAAAATTTGTGGAGGAACGGAGAAAGCAACTACAGGTCTACCTTAGAAATGTCATGAACAAGGTCATCCAAACTATGCCAGATTTTGTTGCCAAACCGAACAAAGACAGATTGACAGATATCATACCCTTTTTTGCGTAAGTTGTCGTTGATCTTCATTTCTGTATTGCCAGCATACTATTATCAGGTGCAGCACATAGGTGTGTTGTGACGCAGGTAGTTAGATGATTTGATAGGCAACATTTTAACACATAAGATGACTTCTCTCCACCCCTTTTCCTGTTCTTTATTTTTTTTTTTCTTTTTTATTTTTTTGCCACATCAGACAACCTTTTCAGGGGTCTTAAATCAACTTTACAGTTCATTTCCGTTTAAAATAAACCCCAGAGTCACATCATCGTGGCCTTTGCTATATCAAAAAAGAACAAAAAGGGGAGCACAAGAATAGTATAAACATAGTATAACAATGTTATTTCGTATCACGCCCGTTAATATACTTAACCCCGTCTCTATTCCTAGATTTAACTCCCATTTCCTTTTACTTCTATTTCCCCCCCCCCCCCGCCATCCCCTCCTATCCCCTCCCCGGGTCCCCCCCACCCCTCCTCTCCAAGGTCTATTTTTCTTCTACTCTCCTCCTTTAGTCTAAGGCTTTGAATTCTTTGGCATAGCTCCATGTTTTTTTAAATTTTTTCCATCGGTCCCACCTACCCATGTTTCCACTTCCTGTTTCCTCGAGCAAACTCCCCAAGGTCTCCATATTGCAAGTCTCCTCTACGGCATCGAACCACTCCCAAATCTCTGGGGACTCTCTCCTCTGCCAATTCCTCGGTATCGTTCTTTTTGCAGCATTCAGTAGCTGCGGTACCAGTGACTGTTTGTATTTCTTTGAGTCTCTTGTCCCCCCATGGAACAGGACCTCCCAAGGGTCTTCTACCACCTCTATTCCCGTGATTTTTTTAATTAATTCTAGTATTTTACTCCAGAAGTTTTTAATTTTGGGGCAGTTCCACCACAGGTGACCCATTGTACCTACTTCTTGGCAGCCTCTCCAACAATTGGCTGACCCTTTCTGGTATTTACTAGTTATCTCTGGAGTGAGGTAGCTTCTGCTAATGCATTTGTAGTTCATTTCTACCTTTCGGGTGTCCATTGCTGAATGAGCGATCATTTTCAAGATTCTTTTAATTGTGACTAAATCCTCCTTAGTGCCCAAATCTCTTTCCCATTTGGCTATAAATGACGGTATTTCCAATTTTTCTGAGGTCATCAAAATTTTGTATATTTGAGATATTGTATTTTTTGGGACCTCTTTATCACACAACCTCTCAAGGTCTGTCAATTGATCCCCCGACCTAATCGGGTGCGGTAGCGTATTGATAAAATGACTTAATTGGAGATAACGCCATCTCTCTAATCCCCGTGGTTCCCTTCCGTGTATAAGTTGTTGGAGTGGTATAATTTTTCCTTCGTTCATTATTTCTCTTAGTTGTGAATTCCCCCAAAGTGCTTCTTTTCCTCTAATATTCTCCATCCCTGGTGCGAAAAAGTTGTTATCTATTAGTGTGATCAATGGTGAATTGTAATTCCCATTAACTTTCTTATATACCCCATCCCATATTCTAAGGACATTTCGTGTTATGACATGTGTACTGTTATCTAACAATCTAAAGTGTGGGGGATTCCATATAATAGTGCCTAGTTGTGCATTACTAATATTTTCCTCTATTTTCACCCATTTTTTTTACTTTTCCTTCCTCGTCCATTCTACCACCCTTGATAGTACTACAGCTTTATAATACATCTGCACATCGGGTACTGCCAGGCCGCCATCTGTTTTCCTTTGTTTCAATATCTGAAAGGAGACTCTGGGGTTTTTGTTTCCCCAAATAAAGGTCATAATTATTTTTTTTAATTTTCTCAGGTAATATTGGGGTAATGGGGCTGGTAGCATCTGGAAGTAGTATATAATTTTGGGTAATAGAACCATTTTGATGACATTAATACGTCCGATCCATGACAGGGCCTTGCCGGAGAATCTCTTACAGTCTAATCTGACGGCATCGAGTAGCGGAATATAATTACTTGTGAATATCTTTTGGATTGTGTTAGTTAGCTTGATACCCAGATATTTTAATTCCTTAGTCCATTTAAAACTAAATTCTTTTTTCAAAGTCGCTTCCTCTGTCTTACTTATATTTATATTTAATACTTCCGATTTGTTCATATTTATTTGGAAGTTAGATACCTCTCCATACTTCCTCACTGCTTTTACTAGTTTGGGCATAGTAGAGATCGGGTCCGTTACATAAAAACAACACGTCGTCCTCAAACGCTGCGACTTTGTGCTCTTCCTCTCCTACCTTCACACCTCTAATATCGGGGTCTCTTCGTATTGTTGCCAAGAGGGGTTCCATAGCTAGAACGAAAAGCAGCGGGGACAGGGGACACCCTTGTCTCGTGCCGTTTTCCATCTCGAATGGTTGAGATATTAACACATTGATTTTTACTACGGCAGTTGGATGGTGGTAAAGAGTTTTAATCCTCCGGATCATTTTAGGACCTAGCCCCATAGTCTCCAAGGTCTGGAACATGAACCCCCAGTCTACCCTGTCAAATGCCTTTTCGGCGTCGATTGACAGAAGCAGTCCTGGGGGCCCACTCTCCTTCATTTTTCCCAATAGGAGAAGAGTCCTGACCCCATTGTCCCTCCCCTCCCTATTGGGAACAAACCCTACTTGGTCTGGGTTAACTAATGAATTCATAAATTCCTTTAATCTCTCTGCCAATACTTTTGCATAAAGCTTTGTGTCATTATTCAGCAAAGAGATTGGGCGATAGCTCGAGCATAGTGATTTCTCTTTACCTTCTTTCAATATAATTGTAATAGAAGCTTTTAGTGCCTCCCTACTCATCTCAAAGCTGTCCCCCAGACCATTCATGTAGCGACATAGCCTAGGTACCAATGTTTCTTTAAATGTTTTATAATAAAGTATTGTCAGGCCGTCCGGGCCAGGGCTTTTCCCGGATGCCGTTGCTGCTAAAGCTTTCCTGATTTCTTCTTCTGAGATTGGACTTTCTAATAGTTCTCTGCCTTCTTCTGAAATCTTGGGTAACGCTGCCTTTTTTAGATAGTTGTTATATCTTAATCTCCTATTTTTTAAAGAGGTGTCTTGCCTGGGGACTGAATATAGGTCTTTATAGTAGTTCTTAAAGATCTCCGCTATACTTCTAGTTGAATATTCCATATGGCCTTCTTTGGTCTGAATTTTTTTCTATAAAGTTCCTGGCTTTCTTCTTTTGTACTATTTTTGCTAACTGTTTGCTGGGTTTATTACCCCATCTAAATCTCTCCCAGGTCATCTTATTAAATGTTACTCTTGACTCCTGCTCCATTGCGGTTTTCAGCTCCGATCTTTTAATAACCATCTGCTGATGTATCTCTTGGGGGAGCTGGCACGCTTGTTTTTTATGTTTTTGTTCTAATCCTGCCAGGTCAGCCCTTAGTTTTTGAATTTTGGCCCGTCTATCCTTCTTCTTCCTCGCTCCCATTTCCACCAAGACCCCCCTGATATAGGCTTTATGAGCCTCCCATAGCATAGCTCCCGACACTTCCCCCATGTCATTTACCTCAAAATAGTTTTCTAATTCCTTTCTAATTCTATTGACACCCTCCTCCTCCTTTATCAACTCCTCATTTAGCCTCCACTGCCCCCTATCGGCCTGACTTCTACCAGTTGCCATTTCCATGGTCATAGGTGCGTGATCTGAGTAAGTTATATTTCCAATCTTGGACTCTACTATCTTATCGATCGCCCGATGTTCAACTAGTCCCCAATCAATCCGGGAGTAAGACCTGTGCACAGGGGAGAAAAACGTATAGTCTCTTTTGGTTGGATGTTGAACTCTCCAAATATCCACCAATTGGTAGGTGGAGAGTTTTTGCTTTAACTCTTTCAAGTGAGCGCAGTTCCTCCCCTGTGTTCGGGCCGTACTGTCTAAATCTGGATTAAGACAAAAATTAAAATCCCCCATTAGTATTAGATGTCCTCTCATGAACTTCATTATTTTCCCCAAAATATTAGCTAAGTACTTCGTCGGATTCTTGTTTGGAGCATAAATGTTGACTAATGTATATTCTACTTCATTTAGTCTACCTCTGAGGCACAGGTATCTACCTTCTGGGTCCACTAATCTTTCCTCCAGCACAAACCTTGTTTTCTTTGCAAAGCCAATGGCCACTCCCCGTGCCCTATTAGAGATGGTATCTCCTTGGTACCAGACTGGGTATTCGTTTGAGAACAATCTAAGTCTCGATTGGAGTGTAATATGTGTCTCTTGCAAGAACACCACATCTGGGCCCAATAATTTTAACTCGTTGAAGATATCCCATCTTTTCTTGGGGGTGTTTAGGCCTTTGACATTGTATGTTATAAATTTTATTGTGGCCATGACCCTTTTTCCATTCTCCTAAATTCTCCCTTTACCTTAGACCTTGGAGAGTTTTCCCTCTTTCTTGATATTGAGATTGGACGGAACCCCCTCCCTCTACTCCCCCTCCCCCTCCCCTCCCCCCCCCCCCCCATCGCCCATTCTATTCTAGATGCCTCCAGCGTGTTGTCGGCTAGTAATTCCTCTCTTGAATGATCAGGAGTCTGATCTTCCCTCTCGTTTAGTCCCTTCTTCTTTTTGTCTACCATATTTGATTTTTGGGTTTCTTGATGGGCGCTTCCCTGGCTCCCCCCCTTGACCATATATTGCTTAATTGTACTTCCAGCAGCGTTCCCTGGTAGATTATCTTTTGGGGTTTTCGGTGGTCCCCCCTTCCCGGTTTTAGATGCGTTCCGGCTCATACTATTTTCCTGCTGAGCTATCTCAGTTTGATTTTAATCTGTGTGTCCAACACTCTCAAGAAATAGTCCCGGGTACAACTCTCTCCCGCTAGTTAACCAATCAATCTGAGGTTGTCAGTGTAGATACCAATGTGGCAGTAGTAAACTATTAGCGACTTGAATGAGACTCTATGGTACTGAATTTAGCCCCGTGTTGCATTGTCTGGTAAGCGTGTTTCCAAGCTATTTTTTGGTATACCAGTATTGTGATACAAGGAACTTACAACGGTAGCTTATGAGTGTGTTAGACATAGTCTACCTAGCCTGGAACTAGCTTCCAATGCTGTAGGAGTGAACATCGCATACGGGTACAGTGCTGCGATTCCACAGAGCGAGTTAGTTGTAGCTTTGGTTGTATCCAAAGCACTTTTATATTTCAGCAATATATGATGTCTCAAGCTTCATCTGTAATCAACCAGTACTCAAAGGTTAACGAACTTTAAATCACATTTCTTTATCACTGGCCAAGTTTGTGCTGTATAGTATATACGGCGGAGGTACCCACCACCCCTTCACTGCATACACATATACCCCTAAACCACAGGGTGAGCATACAGGCGTAGGACATGTATTAGTGTCATAGGCTTGTTTATTATATCCCCGCCTTCCCTCCAATGTCAGTGCGGATACCGTGGTGTAGGAACTCAATTGCAGCTTTGATCGTATCTATAGGCTTTGTATTTCAGCAAGATATAATGCCCCTAGTTTCCTCCGTAATGGATCAGTGTTCAAAGGTTAACGAGCTTAAACAACATTTCCTTGCATTTGGCAAATCTCATGCTTCATAATATATACAGTGGAGAGACCCACCACCCCTCCACTGTCTCACCTAGTTTAATAGGGACAGCAGGAGTTACCATACACACGTTGATCAGCAGGTTTCCTAGCTTCCCAATCTACAGTCTTACTTCTCCTGGCGTGCTCCTTATAAGCCTTACACTCTTACCTTGGAGATGAGTATTTTTAGTGAGTCTCTTACCACCATTACTTGTACTTCTACCTTCTGTTTGAAGCTATTTGATACTTCCCCCAGCTGGAGTCAGATGGGTTTAGCTGTCAGGCTTGCTTGCCACTATCAGGGCTCTGGATCTCCCAGCATATATCTTCCACTTCAGCGTTCAGTCCCGGTCCTGTCTCACATGCTGCCAGTACTCAGTGCGGAGGGGGGGGGGGGGGGGGGTAGCGAGGAGCTCTGGTCTGTTAATCGAGGCCGTCACCACAGCTGTTTCTCTCTGTCCTCCTGTCCTCCGTGCACGGATCTAAATCATCTCCTAGCACACAGGTCGCTGCACGGTTCTCTCAGCGGGATGGCTCTCCATATCCTCTCCATCCCCCCTGTTTGCTTGTCCTGATATGAGAGAGAGCCGGCTGGCACGCCAGCAGGATGACACACCTCCCACTCCTCCCTTCCCTACAGACGTCTCACGTCATCTCCCCCTCAACGTCCCTTCCTGTTCTTTGTAATCCTGTTTGTATTAGTGCAGTTTTGGATTCCTCTTCAGATGGTAAATTTTGGTTACTAATGGCTTCTCTTTCATTTACTTTTTTTTTTTTTTTTTTTTTTTTTTACAGATCGGAATGAACAGGCTTTATTGCTGTTATACTTTATTGTTCTGAAGTCAATTCATTGCTCCACTATCAACCTTGGATCTACTGCATCTGGAGGATGTAATTTAAATCTAGCACTCAGGCGCTGACTGCTGAACAGTATTTTGCGTATTCTATGTCTATTGAGTGTAAAGGGGGTAAAGAGCAGGACACCCCAATACTGACCGTTTCTCAAAGCAACAAAATGACTAGTGACCAAATTAAATAAATTCAAACCGGATGCCCCTAGAAATATTGGTTTGATCAAGTGATGATCCACTCATCTCTTAGTAACTTGACAAAGAATTTTATTGGTCATGTGGCCTTTTGAAGTTTTTGCAAATGCAAATCATACTTTTGCAAAGTTTATGCAACTTATTTTATTTAAGACATGCGTACTTACACTTGAAAGTTAACAGCTATAGGATTTTGTTGTTAATCAATCAGGATTCTGAAGTAGCCTATTTGATTTTCTACTATCGCTGGATAATGTAAACTGTTTATTTTTAACCAATAAATCAACCCAATAGTGATAATTGATTGAGTGATCACTGATGGGTGGTTCAGTATGCTTATTTGTGTCTTGACACGTTAGGCAGCAATATCTGATCATTATAGTTTGACTTGCCTTCCCTTAACCTCATGATTATGCCATTTGGCTTTAAGCTAGACAAGGCAGTAGGGCCCTATCACAGAATTTTCAAAGAGGTGTAACCCTGTTATTGGGGGGGGGGGGGTTCATATGAAGTTGCCCTCCACCTAGAACATTGGCAGTACCTCCACCTAGATCAGGGCTACAGGGTATGTAGAGATGAGCACTTTCTAGGAAAACTAGTGTCTCACCCAAAATAACTGACAGCAGTAGTACTAATACACCCAGCATAGATTTCTAAGAGTAAAGACATGCAGACATACCAGCAGGTGATTAGTGTAACTTTTTATATGATAAAGAGATTGCATTACATACAACCAAAGCAATAACAGGAAGAATGTAAATATGTCTTAGCAGAACAAAATATATATATGTATGTATGTATCTATAAATATCCGGATATATAACTAAAGTTCTTTAACACCAATACCTCCAATTAAACAACTGTGGCACAGTTCAGTTGCAGGGGCCCCTAATGAGCTGACTTACAAGGCGTAACACAATCCGGATTCAGAGGACGAACGCTGATGCATCTGTGGAGCGGTGGCTTCCTGGGGACGTTTGTACAGACAAATACACCAATGACGAAGAAGTCTGGAACATGCCACCTGCAAGACAAATCAGGCCTATCTAGCCTATCTCTGGGTCCCTAACCTGACTTTACAATGATACCAGGCCCCTACCTATCTAAATGCCCATCAGAAGCTTATCCTGTCGCTACACTGACCTGTTTACCATTCCCTAGGCTAATACTAGCTAGGAACCCCCCCACACCAAAAGGGGACACTGTTGCTTTAAATAATGAAGTGGCCGATATGCACTTCAACACAAACCAGTGACTGGTTTGATAGGTTATAAGTAAATGAGCTTTGCTCTAAAACACTTGAGAATAGCCCAAGTATATTGCAGTATGCAATTAGAGAGTTTCAGTGAAGCAGAGAAGCCTCTAACAGATATCCTTGATTCCCACACAGGACAGCTCACACAGGAGTGACAGTAATATAACAAACAGTGAGCTACACAGTGCAGCAACACTTTCCTCTACACTTCTCTCCTGTACATGTCGCCCAATGTCATACCCTCCACATTCCTCTCCCTGTACATACCGCTCGCTATTATACCATCCACTCTCCCCTCTTGTACATACTGCCCACTGTCATCCCCTCCACATTCCTCTCCCTGTACATACTGCCCACGGTCATCCCCTCTACACTCCTCTCTTGTACATACTGCCCACTGGCATACCCTCCACAGTCCTATCCTGTACATACTGCCCACTGTCATCCCCTCCACACTCCCCTTTTACATACTACCCACTGGCATACCCTCCACACTCCTCTACTGTAGATAATGCCTAATTGGCATACCCTCCACACTCTTCTCTTGTACATAGTGCCCACTTTAAACCCTCCACACTCCTCTGCTGTGCATACTGCCCACTGTTATACCCTCCACATTCCTCTCCCTCACCTGCACATACTTCCCACTTTTATACCATCCATACTCCTCCCCTATGTCTCTTACCCACAAAAACAGTTCTTTAAAATTATATTGTATATCCTCAATGTTACCAGCTCTAGAATGAGCACACTTTTGCTAGTTCAAATAAAGGAAATCTCAGTCCTCATATTTGTTCTACAATCATAAAAAAGGAAAGGATTCTGTTGCGCTAAATAGTGTGATGCCCTTGTAAACAATGGTGTAATGGTGGCTTTAATAGCACATCTTAGTCAATCAAAACTAAGATCTAGTGTGGGAAGGAGGCAGCCATCCTCAGAGGGTGTCCATTACTTCTGTCAGCTAAAAAGAGGTGAGAGAAGGGGTGGAGTCACCAGCTGAAATAGTACTACTGATAGTAGAATGTTAGTGTAAGATGTACACTTACAGGTTCATAAGGTGAAGATGCCTGTCAGGGATGAGGGTGTCCTGGGGTACTCTGATGCCACTCTGCAGGCTCCGGTAATGATCCCTCGGCCATGGGGGTGTGGATTTTGGTCATAGGCTTCTCTGCAGTATCCACTTGACAGGAAGCTCCACGCTGACCAGTCTGGGACGCGGAAGCGGAAGTGACATCACTACGGCAGGGTGGGCATCCAAGCTGAGGGTAGTGAATGTACAGGCTACACGCTCTGAGCTCACAGCTCTTTCTACTGGTCTATTGCTCTCGGGTGGAGAGCAATTTAAATACATGGGCAGGATGTCCGCGGCTGTGCAACCATAACAGCCAGCGGACCCAGAAAAATGTAAAAAACTTTTAGAAGATATTAAAAACCAATTGTTTAACAAAAAATATAAGGGATTAATATGTAAAGGTAAAAAAATGAATGAAAATGCACTGAGAATTAAGCAATGGAATACATTGTTGGGGATACATATAAAAACATGAGAGACAAAAGAAGATGGAAATGGGGGGGGGGGGGGGGAGGGTTTCTATTGGGATAGGGAGTTACTTACTATGCGTATAAAAAGGTCATCATCCCCAACTAGTAAGGAACTAGATGTCCAGGAATAAGTGAAAAATGACCATAAAAAAAAAAAAAACGCTGTAAAACACCAAAAAGAGGTATGGGAATTATAAAAAGGAGGAAGAATGGTAAATTGGGACTATAATAAGGAACGTGTCTCTATTTCTTCGATGAGTCCCCCTGGCGAGAGAGTGTTCAACGAGTATATCTAGTAGGTCTCCTGCTGACATAGGCGTTTAAAACATTCCACAGCAGGAAGACCTCTGGGGATGGCCTCAATGACCCAGACTCTGAGGCCCATGGTAGATTTGCAATGTTCCTTGAGAAAATGCAGAGGGACACTGTTTGTCCCATCCCTTCTCAATGAAACGCCTGTGTTCGCCAAGTTGTTGGTGCAAGGTGCGTATAGTCCTGCCTACATAGAAAAGGCCGCACAGGCAGGTCAGACAATATACCACATACTCACTTCAACAGTTGTGGAATTCTTTTATGGTGTATGTTTTACCTTTGATGGTAAAATTTTTTGGGCCATGATCAACAAATTTACAAGTAAGGCATAATTTTTTTCTTACATGGATACATTCCTACTAGTGGAATTAGGGGAGTGTGTAAAGCGGGTGGGTATGACATTTTGGATTTTGCTGGGTGCTATTTTACTCCTTTATATTCTTAGCTTTGCGATAAGAAACCTTGGGTTGTTGGGTAAGGGAAGAGCCCAAAAAGGGGTCTCTGAACAGGATAGACCAATGATGATCTCCATTTTTTTATGACAGTCGTGAAATTGGGTTGTGAATCGTGTTGGTTGTGGGTCATCTGATGTTTTGGGCTTGGGGGGGTGGGTTTGAGCACGATAAAGGTAAGCTTCTTGGACTAAAGTGGGGGGTATCCTTTGTCCTGAAATTTTTCTAAAAGGAGTTTCCCCTGTATGTGATAGTCTTCATCTTTGGTACAGTTATGCCGAATTCTATGAAACTGACTCCTAGTGATGTTTGGAATCCACCTGGGATGGTGGCAGCTTCGACGATGGATGTAGGAATTCCTAGTGGTTGGTTTAACAAAGTTGGTGGCACGTGTTTGGGATTCACTGTGGAAAAGTTCTAGATCAAGAAAGGTTATTTTATCGGGGTCTTTGACATGGGTGAAGGATAACCCTAGAGAATTATGATTGAAATGCTTGACAAATGACTCTACACTCTGTGCCATCCCAAATGATTACAATATCATCAGTGTAGCTATTGTAGTAGATGATTTGGGCAGTGAAGGGGTTGTTGTATGAAATGTGCTGTAGTTCCCAATAGCCCATGGTCAGGTTTGCGTAGCTTGGGGCAAAACTGGCTCCCATAGCAGTACCTTGGGATTGTAGATAAAAGGTATGATCAAACTCAAAAGGAAAGGGAAATGTTCTACTGCTCTGAGGCCTATTACGTGAGGAATGAAGGTGTATAGAGATGTAACATCCAAGGACACCCACTGGTAAGTGGGTTCCCAGGTGTAGAATGAAAGCATGTACAGTAAATTAGTACTGTCTCTGATATATGATGGAAGGTTTTGTGCAATGGGTTGAAGAAAATGGTCAATGTACATGGAGAAGCCGCTGTACGCTGATACATAGTAGACACATACATAGAGCTCATTAAAGAAATGGAAAAAGCTAAATTTAATATCCTAGATGAATTTTATTCTCTGTTCCCTACAAATTTTTAGCTCCACTTCCCCTTACCCAGATTACCATGGTAAATCCCTGTGTAAAAAGTTTTTGAAATTAGAAGTTTTAATTTCCTCTGCCAATCAACACTGGTGGGATGGATTTTTTTCTGGAACAGTATCTCCTACATAAAATTACACCCAGAGGCCTTAGAGTCCTCAAACAATGCTCATTTTTAGATCCAGATCTGTCCAGAGAATGGACTTGCGTGTCCAAATTCTGTATGGAAAAATGGATGAAAATCAGTATTGCACCCATTCACCTAAAAAGTGTCAAAAATAAAACACATTACACATGTTTTTAAAGTTTATTAAGGCAGCTCCGTCATCTCTTCCGATCTCTTCTCCCCTCTCTTGCTCCTCTGTGTCCTCCGCTGGCGTCTTGTGCCTCTGACGGTTCTTCTCCCCTCTCTGGTTCTTCTCCACTCTCTCTCTGGTTCTTCTCCCTTTGTCCGCTTACTTCTGCTGAGTCTCCTCCGCTGTCTTCTCGCTCTTTTGCCTGGTCTTCTCCGCTGTCTTCTCCCTCTGTTTTTCTTCCGATGTTGACTTGACACTCTCTCCCACTCTAAATTTGGTGTGGAGTTTCCCCTAAAGATTCATACCAGAAACAGTGCCTGGGATTGACGCTATAACTTTTGCGCAAACCAATAAATATACGCTTATTATGATATTTTTTACCAAAAGATATGTAGAATAATACGTATCGGCCTAAACTGAGGAAAAAATTTGTTTAAAAAAAAAAAAAAAAATTGGATACTTATAGCAAAAAGTAAAAAATATTGTGTTTTTTTCAAACTTGTCACTATTTTTTTGTTTATAGCACAAGAAATAAAAAATGCAGGGGTGATCAAATATCACCAAAAGAAAGCTCTATTAGTGGGGAAAAAAATGATAAAAATTTCATTTGGGTACAGTGTAGTATGACCGCGCAATTGTTATTCAAAGTGCGACAGTGCTGAAAGCTGAAAATTGGCCTGGGCAGGAAAGGGGTGAAAATGCCCTGTATGGAAGTGGTTAATTGATACAGCTGCTGGCACTGATCACAATCTCATAAGTGCATAAATATATAAAAACAAATAAAATGTCGCTCTAAGATTTTCAATATGACACATATAAAATGCATGAATATCTTAGTGCAAACCGTGCATGATATTAAACATAATAACATATATTATATAAAATGTCCATTGTGCTGGCAAATTAAACAATAACAGATGAAAAATGCTGCACTATATTGATGTAACCAATGTGATATGACATATAAATAAAGTGCATGAAAGTGCATAATATCAAACATATTAACAAACTTGTGCTCCCCCTCTAAGTGAATCTGCTCACCTCAGGGCGTTTGACCGCACACCTAATCTTGGTCAAAAAACGCCTATGGGGGGTGTGGCTAACCGCCGAGTAAGATGGATGTCTGACTTCACAGCTCCTGCACTGACATTCCTATCACTTACCCACAGCTATCCTCATCCCTCTCAACAACCACGGTCAACCCAGAGAACACATGTGCACTCTTTATGTCTAGAGGAAAGGAGATTTCATCTCCAAATACGGAAAGGTTTCTTCACAGTAAGAGCTGTGAAAACGTGGAATAGACTCCCACCAGAGGTGGTTCTGGCCAGCTCAGTAGATTTTTTTGCCTTCCTCTGGATCAACTGTGGGTATAAAATAGGGTATATTGGATTATACGATATTTTTTATTTTATTTATTGTTTTTAAGGTTGAACTGGATGGACTTGTGTCTTTTTTCAACCTGACTAACTATGTAACCATCCGGACCTTCAACACACAGGATTACATATCCGACCCACAAGAGGAAAGAATTCAGTCAGCCTAAGAAACTGACAGATTTCTTCATCATGCTGAAAATCCAAGATGGCGGCTGCGGCCCTCCACACGAACCTGCTACAGCCTACACAGATCTCCCTGATGCTGATGGACTGGAAATATCAGCACAGAATGACTTGCTGGGTGCCTCTCCTTCCTCCCTGCCATCATCTGCCAGCAACAGCCCAGCTAAGTCAAGGATGCAACTGCATTCTGCCGGCTTATCATGTGCGGGGACTTTAATATGGTACCTGACAACTCCCTGGACACATCTTCTCGCAACACGAGACTCACGTCACCAATGGGTACTTGTATTCGAAACCACGACCTGTACGATGTTTGGAGATGTCACCATACCATAGAACGTGACTATTACTTTTTCTTCCATCGGCACGATTCCTATACCCGGATCGACTTCTTTCTAGTGGACAAATGGGATCTAAATACTCTGAGTCTACTATAGACACGATAACATGGTCGGATCATGCCCCAGATATATAACCACAGATAAGATTTCACAACTGCGCACAAGGATATGGAGAGCCAATTCCTCTGTCCTCCACTCAACTGAACACTCTGCCTTTATTCGTGAACGACTTGAAGAATTTTTCGATCTGAACAAAGGATCACCATCTAACAATACCATATTGTGGAATGCTCATAAAGCCGGCATGGGTTCCCCTCCAAGGGCATACCAGGCCCTTAGGTCTGGTATGGATGTTAAGGGGAACCCCCTATGCCAAAAAAATGGAGTTGGGGTCCACCACAAAATCCATACCAGACCCTTATCCGAGGACGCAGCCCGGCCGGTCAGGAAAGGGGCTGCGGCGTAGTCACTGCCGTATGTCACCATGCCTATATAAGTTGTCGCACACTGCGCACACGGCATTACAACGGGAGAGAGCGTTGTGTCAACATCGGAAGAAGGGAAGAGGGAACAAGACAATGGAGAAGACCGGGCCAACGCTAGCAAAAGAGTGGCAAAAGAGCAGAAGATAGCGGAGGAGCCCAGCAGAAGAATCTGAGAGCGGGAGAAGAGGCTGGAGAGCGGGAGAAGAACCTGACACCGGGAGAAGAGGCCAGAAACCGGGAGAAGAGTCCGGAGAGAGTGGAGAAGTCGGAAGAGAGACCCCCAAAGTCGGAAGACCCCCGGAGCTGTCTAATTACTTTAAAAACCTGTGTAGTGTGTTTTTTTATTGACACTTTTCCCCCCAGGTGAACGGGTAGGGGTACGATGTACCCCATACTCATTCACATAGGGTGGGGGGCCGGAATCTGGGGGCCCCCTTATTAAAGAGGGCTCCCGGATTCCGATAAGCCCCCCGCCCGCAGACCCCGACAACCAACGGCCAGGGCTGTCGGGAAGAGGCCCTTGTCCTCATCAACATGGGGACAAGGTGCTTTGGGGTGGGGGGGCCGCAGGGCGCCCCCCCTTCCCCAAAGCTCCCACCCCCAATGTTGAGGGCATGCGGCCTGGTATGATTCAGGAGGGGGGCACCCCCTTCCCTGACCGGCTGGGCTGCATGCTCGGATAAGGGTCTGGTATGGATTTTGGGGGGACCTCCATGCCGTCTTTTTGGCGTAGGGGGTTCCCCCTAACATCCATACCAGACCTAAGGGCCTGGTATGTTCTTGGAGGGGAATTCTTTCTCGCGCTCGCTGCAATAAGAAAATGTGTTTTTCCTATTGCAGCGAGCGCGAGATGTACAGTACCCTCATACAGGGGGCTACACATACAGGGGGTTCTTCCAAAGTGGGGTTCTTTAAATAAGTGGCACTTCTGCTCTTGCACCATCCATCTGAACATCTTCTTCTCTCTTCACAGGTAAACCTGCGTTTATACCTCCACATACCTTAAAACTGAATATTGACTGACTGCACAAATGCATATTTGGTAAACCTGTTTGTCACCACTGTTCCAACTCCATCTGTAGCCACGCTCACATTATTTCAATGTTTATTTAGCCATTAAGTCTTACCTAAATTATGGGTTCCCTTATCTTTACAATTTTGGCCTTTTAGTCCCCTTGCAGTTTGATTGTGGTATGAAAGTTATGCCCTGCTAGCTGTGTTCCTAATATCCCCTCCTAATTGATTAATTGCCAGATTCAACCCACACCCAACACACAGTATAAAAACAAGGCCTTCTTTACGGGGGAGCACATACAGGGGGCTGCACATACAGGGGGTTCTTCAAATAAGTGGCACTTCTGCTCTTACACTTCAGCGATTTGCACAAAGCTAACTATAACAGACTGCAGGTGAACCCATTTCCAAATTTTATCATCTTCCTCTCTGAAACAAGCACTCTTTACCTCTCCTCCTTTTCACAATTGCTGCCTCTCTCCTCCAACTCCCTTTTCTTCATCCCTCTGCTCCACCCCACAATCTGTACATATCACCCTCACTTCTCCCCTCCCCCTATTACTGCACTCATCACCTCTTTCTAACTCTAAGCCCACTTGCTAACATACCCCCCAGGATACTGAAGCATGTCCCCTCATACAAATCATATTCTCATATTACCTCCCTCACTCTTCTGCTTCTCCTAATCGCTAGAGATATTTCCGCAAACCCTGGGCCCCCCTTATTTAACTGTGCCCAACACACCCATCACCATCACCCTACACCCTCTGGCAGTAGTTGCACTCTACACAATTTAGTCTCCATTCCTCTTCTTCCCAACACCAGCCTCCCTCTCTCCTGCGCCCTCTGGAACACCCGCTCTGTCTGCAACAAACTCACTGCTGTTCATGACCTCTTTGTCACTAATTCCTTTAATCTGCTTGCTCTCACCGCAACCTGGCTCCACGAATACGACACCCCTTCTCCTGCTTCCCTCTCCCAGGGTGGCCTTCACTGGACTCACTCCCCTAGGCCTAATGGACGCAAGGGAGGTGGAGTGGGATTCCTCCTATCCCCCCAGAGCACCTTCCAGGTTATTCACCCTCCTCCCTCTTTTTCCCTCTCTTCATTCGAAGCCCACTGTATACGTCTATTCTCTCCTACTTCCCTAAGAATTGCTGTGATCTACCGGCCCCCTGGACCATTATCGACTTTCCTTGATGAGTTTTCTGCCTGGCTACCCTACTTTCTCTCTTCGGAATATTCCCACAATCCTTCTCGGTGATTTCAACATCCCTGCTAATACAAACACTCCTGCTACTTCTAAACTTCTTAGTCTAACCTCTTCATTTGACCTGAAGCAATGGGTACAGGCTTTTACTCACTCTGATGGCAACATGCTTGACCTTGTATTCTCCTACCTATGCACTCCGTGCAACTTCTCAAACAATCCTTTTCCTCTCTCCGACCACCACCTTATTAGTTTCTCTCTCCCCCTGTCTTCCACCACCTTTCCCTCCAATCGCCTAACCATCACCCGTAGAAATTTTCACAACTTCAACTCCTCTCTCCTCTATTCTGCTACTGACCACCTCTATGACAAAATCTCTCCCCTGTCCTGCCCCAACCAAGCCACGTCCATCTACAATAAATCTCTGTCCTCCACCCTGGACAAGCTCACTCCCCTCACTACACACAGAATCAGGCCTCGACCCCTATAACCCTGGCAAACAGCTGACACTAAAATTCTCAAAAAACGTAGTCGTGCTCTTGAGCGTCTGTGCCACAAGACAAAGTCTCTCAAAGACTTCAACCAATACAAATCTGCCCTCCAAAAATACTATTCTTTGCTCCACACTGCCAAGCAAACCTATTTTACAACTCTTATTAACACCTTCTCATCCAATCCCCATAAACTCTTCTCTACCTTGTCCTCCACCCACTGACTTACTCACTGCCCAGGAAATCGCTAATCACTTCAAAAACAAGATTGATACAATCCGTGATGAAATCTCCATTCTACAGGTATCTCCCCCAGCTAAGACCCCATGTCAACAGGTACAACTGACACTCCCCCTATTCAAATCTGCTACTACAGAGGAAGTTGCTAAACTCCTTTCTATCGCCCACCTAACTACCTGTCCCCTGGACCCTATTCCCTCTCATATGCTACGGTCGCCCTCTGACCCCATCCTACACTCTCTAACCCACATCTTCAATCTCTCCCTCACCTCTGGCATCTTCCCCGATGCTCTAAAACATGCACTGGTCACCCCCATACTCAAAAAGCCGTCCTTGGACCCTACCAATCTTAACAACCTACACCCTATCTACTTGCTCCCCTTTTCCTCTAAACTCCTTGAACGCCTGGTTTACAACCGAGTGACCACCTCATTAAAAACAACCTTCTTGATCCCCTTCAATCTGGATTTCGCCCTCAACACTCCACAGAAACTGCTCTTTTAAAACTCACAAATGACCTACTAACTGCAAAAACCAACGGACACTATTCTGTACTCCTACTTCTGGATCTTTCAGCTGCCTTTGACATGGTTGACCACTCCCTCCTCCTCAAAAAACTTTACTCCCTCGGTCTTCGTGACTGTGCTCTTCAGTGGCTCTCATCCTACCTATCCCAACGCACCTTCAGTGTCACTTACAATTCTACTTCCTCCACTCCTCTTCCCTTCTCTGTCGGGGTCCCCCAAGGTTCTGTTCTTGGACCTCTTTTATTTTCAATCTACACCTCTTCACTGGGTCAGTTGATAGCCTCTCACGGCTTTCAATATCATTTCTATGCTGATGACACACAAATCTATCTCTCCACCCCTCAACTCACTCCATCAGTCTCCTCACGCATCACTAACTTACTAACCGACATATCTGTATAGATGTCACACCACTTCCTCGAACTTAACTTGTCCAAAACCGAGCTTATAATATTTCCTCCCCCATGTGCCTCTTCCCCTGACTTCTCTGTCAAGAGCAATGGCAAAACCATCCACCCGTCCCCACATGTCAGGGTGCTAGGAGTTATCCTGGATTCTAAACTCTCCTTTCGGCCCCACATCCAATCACTTTCCAAAGCTTGCCGCCTCAACCTCCGCAACATCTCTAAACTACGTCCCTTTCTAACCAGTGAAATCACAAAGCTCCTGATTCACTCCCTGGTTATCTCTCGCCTTGACTACTGCAACTCACTCCTCATTGGCTTACCTTTAAATAGACTATCCCCCCTTCAGTCCATCATGAATGCTGCTGCCAGACTCATCCACCTTACAAACCGCTCAGTGTCTGCTACCCCTCTCTGCCAATCCCTCCATTGGCTACCACTCGCCCAAATAATTCAAAATACTAACAATAAGTTACAAAGCCATCCACAACTCTGCCCCCAGCTACATCACTAACCTAGTCTCAAAATACCAACCTAATCGCCATCTCCGTTCCTCCCAAGACCTCCTGCTCTCTAGCTCCCTCATCAACTCCTCCCATATCCGCCTCCAGGACTTCTCCTGAGCCTCGCCTATCCTTTGGAATTCCCTACCCCAATCTGTCAGACTGTCTCCAAATTTATCCACTTTTAGGCGATCCCTGAAAACTTTCCTCTTCAGAGAAGCCTATCCTGCCTCCATCTAACAACTGCACTATTTTCTCCATTAGCTCATCCCCCACAGCTATTACCCTTTTGTATAACTTGACCCTCCCTCCTAGATTGTAAGCTCTAACGAGCAGGGCCCTCTGATTCCTCCTGTATTGAATTGTATTGTACTTGTACTGTCTGCCCTAATGTTGTAAAGCGCTGCGTAAACTGTCGGTGCTATATAAATCCTGTATAATAAAAATAATAATACCCTATCGCCGAGAACGTGATCCCATCGCGCTGGAAACACATTCTCGCGGGCAGGTACTGTAGTGCTAGGGAGAGGAAGAGGAGATCACAGCGTCTAGGCACACTCACTTCCAGTATCAAACACATAGAAGGTCAAAACCAAACTAATCCTGACCCCAAACTCAAAGAAAAATTAGTAATCCTCAAACAAGAATTAAGAAACCTGCTGCTAGAATTTTATGAAAAAACTCAAAAACAATTCAAAGCTAAACATTACTCTACAGGTAACAAAGCAGGGAAAGCCGTGGCCCTTAGAATTAAAGGCCACCGCCTTAAAACTAAAATTACTCGCCTGTACCACCCTACCTCCCAACAAAAGCTAGTCGATCTACAAGCTATAGCTGATGCATTTAGCCACTACTACAATTCCCTTTACAACCTAAAAGAAGGCTCTTCTACCATTACAACCATCCATGGAAGATATAGAATACTTCCTACGTGAAATCAATCTCCCCAAACTATCACCTGACCAATTACCTAAACTAAATGCTCTTTTCACACCGATATAAGTCTTAGAGATTATCTCAAAATTGCCAACTAACATATCCCCTAGACCGGATGGTCTTCCTGGGGAGTATTACAAACAATTCCATATGGTACTGACACCCTTTTTAAACACACATGTGCAATGATGCTGCCTGTTCCTCGTCTCTCCCACAGGAAATTCTAAAAGCATTGATAATTACTTTGCCAAAGCCAGGTAAGGAGCCTACCTCACACCAAAACTTTAGGCCTATTTCATTATTCAATATAGACGCTAAAATCTATGCCAAACTAATAGCATCCAGATTAGTAGATAGCATGCCCTCTCTAATTCACCCAGATTAATCTGGTTTTACGAAAGGGAGACAAACATATGATGCAACCCGCAGACTCATTAATTTAATACATAGTGCTGGGTCTACACGAACGCCTTCTCTGCTTCTATCTTTAGATGCAGAGAAGGCGTTCGACAGGGTACACTGGTCGTATCTCCAGGCGACACTCCTCAAATTTAGATTCCAAGGACATATCCTCTCTGCCATACTGGCATTATACTCAACACCAACAGCCCAAGTGTACACGTCAGAAATGCTTTCTAAACCTTTCGCAATCACTAATGGCACCCGTCGAGGTTGCCCACTGTCTTCACTTATTTTCAATCAATTGTTGGAGCCATTAGCAGAACACATCAGAACAAACGTGAACATCACAGGTATCAAAATTGGCACAATAGACCACAAAATCAATTTGTTTGCTGATGATGTGATAATGATAATAACCAATCCAATATCCTCCCTGGCTTGTATCCAGTCAACTCTGCAGAGGTTTAGTAAAATCTCCTATTATAAGGTAAATGAAAACAAGTCCTATATTCTTGACCTGGGTTTAGATGCCACTTCCAGCAACTTACTACGCAATCTATACACGTACCAGTGGGCTGACACAGGCATATCCTACCTAGGAATTACGCTCACAAAATCCACAAAAGGTTTATTTCATAAAAACTACACAGAAACCAAACAATTGCTTCTTAAAGAAACAGCTAAGCTCTCCAAATTCAAACTTTCATGGTCCGGCTGATTAGCAGCCTTTAAAATGCTCATACTCCCTAGATTATTATATATCTTCCACACATTGCCTATACCACTAACAAACTCATAGATTGCCTCGCTCCAATCAATAGTACATAAATACGTATGGCAAGACAAAAACCCAAGTAGTCACGCAAAACTTATAAAACACAGATTAGCAGGTGGGATGGGCTACACTGACTTAAAAGACTATTACTGGCCATCCATACTATCCCAATTAAAAGAATGGGTAACTGCACACACAATTTCACTATGGCATAACTTCGAAAGTACTAAGATACCAGGACATAACCTCCAACAATGGCTATTCAGCACAATCACCCATGTACCTCATTTCTACCTATATTCAGCGACCATACAAGCATTGGTAAAAGCATGGAGAAAGCTACATTCTTTTAAATGGTCACAGCTTCCCACCAAACCACTCCTAATTCCTCTTCACACCCTCCAACTGATATCTCCAGACCTCAGTATACGCAAGTGTATACTGGAACAAGTTCACTACACCTCTGAACTCAGGGATATGATACTAAACAAAACCTTTGACCAAATTCAAACTACCTACAACGCACCCAGTACTGATTGCTTCAACATATATACACTCCAAGATTGTCTGAGAGCACACTCACATTTAGAAGGTGTCCTGCCCAAACTATGGAATTACTACTTCCTACACAATATAGGCACCAAAGGCATCTCACTAATTTACCCTACACTTCAAGAAAAAATAGTATTTCACAAATCTAAACCTTTTAAAGACTGGGAAGAAGATATGCAAACACACTTCTCTGACCAACAATGGCAACCAAACAATAATCTCCTGCGCTCCAGTGTTTTGCTAGACACGGATGGTGTGATCCATTCTTTAAAAAGGGCAAAGTCTATAGTCTTGCAGCCCTCCTCAGAACAATGGGTATTCGTACAACTAAAGAGAAAAAAAGAGAAAAGAGGGCGCACCGACCTAGTGCATTACCAATATAGAAGTTTTATTAAAAGTATATAAAAGCAATGGTACTACTCACAAATGAGCGTAAAAAACAGGCTTTTCTTAGCAGTCACAACTGCATCCCTTGGCACCTTCAGACAGGACCTGATGACAAGAGGTAGATGATGGCACCCCAAACTGCTGAATGGCTGACACGTTTCAGTGGCGTGCCCTTTTCTTTAGAGCCTAGACGGTCTGTGGCTCCTCTGTCCTGTGTGCCCCAATATATACATCCATATGCCCACTCCCCAGATGACCACTACCCTACTAAGCCACGATCATCAATATGAGCTGGCTCCAAAAAAAGGGGCGGAACTTCTTTCCTTTTCTACAACACGCTGTACTGATGTCCCCAAGTGCGAGGTGGCCAACAGGCAAAACAATTAACCATACAAATATTGAATCAAAAAAAGTGTATCAGACATAATAGAGACACATTAGTTGCCCAATAATCATTGCACTAACCACAATCTGACTGATGTGAATAATCCATAGCGCATTCATAACAGTGCACAGCTCGATCCCCCAAGAAAAGAAAGGTCAGGCAAAAACCTACCCTCAAAACTCTCTCTCCATGACTCTGTGCGGGAGGGGGGTCTCTGCCATCCATTCCATAACCCTGTGACCCCTCATTGTCCCGCGGCGCCCATTGGAATGCACGCCGTCATAGAGCCAGGAAGTGCGGGTGTCCCTGCGTTCCAACCCACACTTCTGGCCCATGCGGCATCCCATCCGCTCCTGCGCGCGCATCCAAAGTGACTCAATCATGCGAGGAGCGCGACCCGGAAGTGCGGGTGTGTTTGCGTTCCACCCAGCACTTCCAGCTGCTTGAGAGCAGCACCACCGACCCTCCTCTTCCATATTTGGCCCATGCGCACCTGGGCATCTATATAGGTGAGACGCTGCTCCCTCTAGTGGCCAAAATGGGGAAAAGGTTTTTAACAAAGCAATAAATAAGTAAAAAGGCCAATGTAGCCTATGATACAACTGAAGGATAGTGCTAGTGGTCATATACTGGGTGCAATGTCACATGGATGTACATATAGAGCCCACAGGGGTGCACAGTGGGTAAGGCCCCCCCCCTATGTTTCACACATATCTAATTATTAAAGGCTCATCAATACATTAATAACTTAATTAAAAATTGATTAAATCATAAGATAAATAACGTCATGATGTCATATTATTAATAATCAAGGTAATATAACTTATTAATAAAAAATTCAGGATTGTCTGAAAATATATATAAAAAATAAAAATAATAAATAAAAACATGTGAGGGTATATATATATATATATATATATATATATATATATATATATATATATATACACAAAACCAAGCTGCAACAATAGTACTAGCAAAACCTAAATGCGCTGACCCACTGTGCATCAGATTCAAAAAACTAAAGCCATATTCAAATAGATTAGTATTACTAGATGGAAAAGCACACAACAGGGGGACTTCTATAAACACATACCATCAATATAGTAGTCATTCCCTGAAGTGTCATGAATCTGCAGAGAGCCCATTTTCCGCCCGAGTTCAGTAAGTGATTCATACAAGTAAATCAGATTGTTACAGAAAAATATATTAGCAAATGAAATAAGAAAGAAAATCCCCCTTCCCTATCCAAACCTTAAACCCTAAAAGATGAATACCTAGATCCTATCTGGACTACTATCTCAACTAATAAAATTATTCCCATAGGTCCTCATGTAAATAGGGCAACACCAGCAGCCACCATGGGTGCATCAAGCCTGGTACATGGCCTCTACCCCCAGGGGGCCACAACTATGTCCCAGAGGGGCAGGGCCCATACACTCCAACCCGACAAAATGGCACCGCCAGAAGGTGAGACTGGATCTGGATAGTAATGGGTTCCCAATGGCCCCGCATGAATCACACTATATTGTGCAACTCGATTTCTTCATTGAGACCCTGCGGGGCCAAGGTCCCAAAAGTGAAAATCCAGAAAGCCTCTCTCCTACATAAAATCTGGTATTTCTTGCCACTGTCCAGGTCATTTGATATGGCCTCTATTCCAAACACTTTCAGGCCAGCGATATTACTATCGTGGACCTCCTTGAAGTGTCTGGGTACTGAACATTTGTCTTTCTCTGTCGAGATGCTGCTCCTATGCTCATTCATCCTCGTCCTCATTGGCCGGGAGGTACGACCAATGTACATGGGGCCACATGGGCAAAGTAGACCATATATGACATATGGGATACCGCAGTTAATAAACTGCTTTATCTTATGGCACCTCCCGTCTACCCCAATTACATCTTTCTTCCTGTGACACATGTATGCACAGTTTCCACAGTTCGCACTCCCACATCTATAGCTACCCTTCTGATCGAATATGGTAGTCCAAAGATTATTCAGGCCCCGTTATTACTCTTCTTTACTCTACTTGGGGCAATGATGCTTCTTAAATCTTTAAATTGGGATGGGACGAAAGGCAAGTCTTCAGGAATGGATCGGATTCGAGTATCTTCCGATTTTTCTTGAAGATTTTCTGTATTATTGGGACCTTGTTGTTAAAGCTGGTGCAGAACCTTACTTGTGGTGGTTCGTTTTTGTCATAGTTTATTGTTTTTTCTCTTTCTTCGCCAGCATCTTCATACAACTTCAAATACTTTTAGAAGGCCTTCTCAATGTGCACTTCTTCATACCCCTTCTCTTTAAATTTATTCTTTAGGATTAGGCTTTGGTCCTCGTAATCCTTTTTTTTTTTTTTCAATAGAATTCAATAGAACTGGGGAAAATTGGCACCAGTACTAGAGCTGCAAAATTAAAGGATGAGAATTCTTTTTTTGGGGAAGGAGCTGCGGGAAGGACAAAACCTGCAGCGCAGAAAAGCATAGCATTCAGAGCCACCTCCCCTCTGAACACCAGGAGACAAAGAAACCAACAGGAAGAGGGAGATGGGGAGGGAAAAAATTCAAAAAGAGATCAGAAGCACTAGAAAGTCACTCAACTATCAAAATATTTAATCTTTCTAAATGTGTTTTTTCTGATAAAGAACTTGAGTTGCTTAGAAGGGGCCTCAATTATGCCCCAGAAAGCCCCCCCCCCAACCTTTTTGAACTGTTTATCGGTCTTAATAAGTTCGTGCAGAATTTCACTATAAAGCGCCATTTTAGGTTAAAGGTAATCAATGGGGCAGTTAGTGAGAACTCGGAGACAACTATTTCGACTCCTAATGAGGAGTCTCTGGACAAAGGTACGCTAGAGATTCTGGAAGAGCTCTATGCAGAAAGAGGTCTAGAGTTCACCAACGAGACCCCCCCATTACATTCGAGGAGGCAATTATGAGCACGAATTTTAGACCAAAATATAGTTTTACCCCCATTGGAATAAGGGCAACTTCATGCCCACTTTCTATGAGGTTGTAATGAGCGAATTTAGGAAGCTATGGGGGGGATAAAGGCCATAAATACAACAAGGGCCATGAGGTAGGCATTGAAGCCTCCCTGAGCAGCTTGAAGAAAAATTCGGAATTCGTAATTAGAAAAGCGGACAAAGGTGGAGGTCTGGTCATTCAGGACAAGGACCAGTACCTAGAGGAAGCATTCAGATTGATCGGCGATACTAACACATATGAAAGGCTTCTATGGGACCCGACTGTGAGTTACAATGACGACCTTAAAAAGCTTTTGGACAGGGCACTATCAAGTCAGGTCCTGACCAAAAATGAGCACCAATTTTTATACTCTAAACATCCTGAGGTTCCTCATTTTTACCACATACCCAAGGTGCATAAGGACATGGAAAAACTTCCAGGTAGACCCATTATTGCAGAAATTGACAGCTTGACTAGTAACCTTGGAAGCTATATCGATCACTTCCTGCAAGATCTAGTAACAAACCTGCCATCATATATAAAAGATTCGGGCCATGCTTTAGAGATCCTAATGGCATACAAATGGGAGAAGGGATATAGATGGCTATCGCTCAATGTAACATCTTTGTACACGTCCATCCAGCATGAGTTTGGCCTTAGAGTCGTGGAGTACTATCTGGCAGAAGCACATCGATTTAGCCCAATTCATATATGATTGCATAGAGTTCACCTTGACTCATAATTACTTTTCATTCATGGACACTTTTTACAGGCAGGTGAGGGGCACAGCCATGGGAGCTAGATTTGCTCCCAGCCATGCCAATCTATTCATTGGATACTGGGAGATGGAATATCTGGCCAATAACCCCTTTGGGAGGAACCCTGTACTGTACTCACGGTACATAGATGATGTTCTCATCATCTGGAATGGTACCGATGATGAGTTAGAAGGCTTTCTGGGGCATTGTGCGGGAAACCCCTTTGGAATCTCTAAAGAATAAATTTAAAGAGAAGGGTTATGAAGAAGTGCACATAGAGGAGGCCTTCCAAAAATATTTGACGTGGTATGAAGATGCTGGCGAAGAAAGAGAAAAACAATAAACTATGACAAAAACGAACCACCACAAGTAAGGTTCTGCACCAGCTTTAACAACAAGGCCCCAATAATACAGAAAATCTTCAAGAAAAATTGGAAGATACTTTAATCTGATCCAATCCTGAAGACTTGTTTTTCGTCCCATCCCAATTTAGTGTTTAGAAGACCTAAAGATTTAAGAAGCATCATTGCCTCAAGTAGAGTAAAGAAGAGTAAGAACAGGGGGCTGAATAATCTTTGGACTACCATCTTCGATCAGAAGGGTAGCTATAGATGTAGGAGTGCGAACTGTGGAAACTGTGCACACATGTGTCACAGGAAGAAAGCTGTAATTGGGGTAGACGGGAGGTGCCATAAGATAAAGCAGTTTATTAACTGCGGTATCCCATATGTCATATATGGTCTACTTTGCCCATGTGGCCCCATGTACATTGGTCGTACCTCCCGGCCAATGAGGACGAGGATGAATGAGCACAGGAGCAGCATCTCGACAGAGAAAGACAAATGTTCAGTACCCAGACACTTCAAGGAGGTCCACGATAGTAATATCGCTGGCCTGAAAGTGTTTGGAATAGAGGCCATATCAAATGACCTGGACAGTGGCAAGAAATACCAGATTTTATGTAGGAGAGAGGCTTTCTGGATTTTCACTTTGGGTACCTTGGCCCCGCAGAGTCTCAATGAAGAAATCGAGTTGCACAATATAGTGTGATTCATGCGGGGCCATTGGGAACCCATTACTATGGAGATCCAGTCCCTCTCTCCTTCTGGCGGTGCCATTTTGTCGGGTTGGAGTGTATGGGCCCTGCCCCTCTGGGACATAGTTGTGGCCCTCTGGGGTTAGAGGCCATGTACCGGGCTTGATGCACCCACGGTGGCTGCTGGTGTTGCCCTATTTACATGAGGATCTATGGGAATAATTTTATTAGTTGAGATAGTAGTCCGGATAGGATCTAGGTATTCATCTTTTAGGGTTTAGGGTTTTGATAGGGAAGGGGGATTTTTTTCTTATTTCATCTGCTAATATATTTTTCTGTAACAATCTGATTTACTTGTATGAATCACTTACTGAACTCGGGCGGAAAATGGGCTCTCTGCAGATTCATGACACTTCAGGGAATGACTACTATATTGATGGTATGTGTCTATAGAAGTCCCCCTGTTGTGTGCTTTTCCATCTAGTAATACTAATCTATTTGAATATGGCTTTAGTTTTTTGAATCTGATGCACAGTGGGTCAGCGCATTTAGGTTTTGCTAGTACTATTGTTGCCGGTTTGGTTTTGTGTATATATATATATATATATATATATATATATATATATATATATATATATATATATATATATACTGTATATATATATACCTCACATGTTTTTATTTATTATTTTTATTTTTTATATATATTTTCAGACAAGCCTGAATTTTTTATGAATAAGTTATATTACCTTGATTATTAATAGTATGACATCATGACGTTATTTATCTTATGATTTATCTGGTTAATCAATTTTTAATTAATGTATTCATGTATTGATCAGCCTTTAATAATTAGATATGTGTGGAACATAGTGGGGGGGGGGGGGCCGTACCCACTGTGCACCCCTGTGGGCTCTATATGTACATCCATGTGACATTGCACCCAGTATATGACCACTAGCGCTATCCTTCAGTTGTATCATAGGCTACATTGGCCTTTCTTCTTATCTATTGCTTTGTTAAAAACCTTTTCCATATTTTGGACCACTAGAGGGAGCAGCGTCTCACCTACTGTATATAGATGCCCAGGTGCGCATGGGCCAAATATGGAAGAGGAGGGTCGGTGGTGCTGCTCTCAAGTGGCTGGAAGCGCTGGGTGGAACACACCTGCACTTCGGGGCCGCGCTCCTCGCATGATTGATTCACTGTGGATGCGTGCGCAGGAGCAGATGAGATGCTGCATGGGCTGGAAGTGTGGGTTGGAACACGGGACAATGAGGGATCACAGGGTTATGGAATGGATGGCAGCGACCCTCCTCCCTCACAGAGTCATGGAGAGAGAGTTTTGAGGGTAGGTTTTTGCCTGACCTTTCTTTTCTTGGGGGATCGAGCTGTGCACTGCTATGAACGCGCTATGGATTATTCACATCAGTCAGATTGTGGTTAGTGCAATGATTATTGGGCAACTAATGTGTCTCTATTATGTCTGATACACTTTTTTTGATTCAATATTTGTATGGTTAATTGTTTGGCCTGTTGGCCACCCCGCACTTGGGGACATCAGTACAACGTGCTGTAGAAAAGGAAAGAGGTTCCGCCCCTTTGGTTGGAGCATGCTCATATTGATGGTCGTGGCTTAGTAGGGTAGTGGTCATCTGGGGAGTGGGCATATGGATGTATATATTGGGGCACACAGAACAGAGGAGCCACAGACCGTCTAGGCTCTGAAGAAAAGGGTACGCCCCTGAAACGCATCAGCCGTTCAGCTGTTCAGCCGTTTGGAGTGCCATCATCTACCTCTTGTCATCAGGTCCTGTCTGCAGGTGCCAAGGGATGCAGTTGTGACTGCTAAGAAAAGCCTGTTTTTTACACTCGTTTGTAAGTAGTACCATTGCTTTTATATACTTTTAATAAAACTTCTATATTGGTAATGCACTAGGTTGGTGCGGCCTCTTTTTTCTTTTTTTCTCTTTAGTTGTACGAATCAACCTTTAAGTTAATATTCAAAGCCACTTACTGCACCTCCTTATGGGAATTGTCACACAAAATATTTCTAAGATGGTACCTGACCCCACAGAAAATAGCTAAATTCCAAACAGCTACCTCCCCTACCTGCTGGAGAAGATGCCAACACACAGGCACCTTATTACACACCTTGTGGTCCTGCCCGGCAATAACAAACCTGTGGACAGACGTAGAACATATTCTGCAAGATATACCGTATTTATCGGCGTATAACACGCGCCGGCGTATAACACGCACCCCAAGTTCAGGAGGGAATTTTAAGGAAAAAAAACTTACATTTAAATGCCCATCAATGCAGTTATCGTGTCCATCTGCAGCCTTGTCAGTGCAGCCTTGCCCCAATGTCCAGTGCAGCCTTGCCCCAGTGTCCAGTGCAGCCTTGTCAGTGCAGCTTTGCCCCAGTGCAGCCTTGTCAGTGCAGCCTTGTCAGTGCAGCTTTGCCCCAGTGGAGCTTTTCCCCAGTGAAGCCTTGCCCCAGTGCAGCCTTGTCCCCAGTGGTCAGTGCAGCCTTGTCCCCAGTGGTCAGTGCAGCCTTGTCCCCAGTGTACATTTTATGATTGCCACCGACATACACAAGTTTAGTTTGTATTTTTAAATATGGCGCCGTGGAGTTCAGAGGGACTCGGCGGCGCTCGTTCAGCTGAACGAGCGCCGCCGAGAACACAGTGACTGGGCGGAGCCGAGATACACATAGCCGATGGTTCTCGGCTCTTCTCGGCGCCGTTCACAGTCACACCCAGTCCCTATGATGGACATAATACAAGTCCAATGGCGGGACTGGGCGGGACTGTGAACGGCGCCGAGAAGAGCCGAGAACCCTCGGCTATGTGTATCTCGGCTCTGCCCAGTCACTGTGTTCTCGGCGGCACTCGTTCAGCTGAACGAGCGCCGCCAAGTCCCTCCGAACTCCGCGGCGCCATATTTAAAAATACACGCTATGTGAATGTCGGCGGCGATCGCGCCGATCGCTCCGATAGATCACAAAATAGCGGGGATCGGCGTATAACACGCACCCACGATTTTCCCCTGATTTTAAGGGGAAAAAAGTGTGTGTTATACGCCGATAAATACGGTATTTCACTCACCCATGACACTCACACCACAACTAGCTATCCTAAACTTAAACTCAAAATCGCTTCCTCCTTCCTGGAGAATAGTAACCACTCACATTCTCCTGGCAACTAGACTGCTCATAACTAGATACTGGAAATCACAGACAAGCCCAACAATAACAGAAGTAATTACTCTAGTACAACTACATTACACTCATGAATCTATCTTGTCTCGTGGCAAACCCCCACACCTCAAAACAAGTACCGTATTTATTGGCGTATAACACGCACTGGCGTATAACACGCACCCCAAGTTTAGGAGGGAATTTTAAGGAAAAAAAACTTTTAGGAGGGAAGTTTAAGAGAAAAAAACTTACATTTAAATGCCCATCATTGCAGCCTTCTCAGTGCAGCCTTGCCCCAGTGCAGCCATGTCAGTGCAGCCATGTCAGTGCAGCCTTGTCAGTGCAGCCTTGTCAGTGCAACCTTGTCAGTGCAGCCTTCCCAAATGTCCATTGCAGCCTTATCCCAGTGCAGCCTTGCCCCAGTGCAGCCTTGCAGCTCGCAGTTTGAAAACTGCCCCTGCGATCCTGTGATCCCCTGCGATCCTGAGCTTCAAAATCGCCGACCGTGATTTGAAAATGGCGCCGCCGGCGCCGAAATACACAGAGCCGGTCCTCGGTTCTTCTCGGCGGCTCTCGTTCCCTTTCGGCTCCACTCGTAGTCCCGCCCGGGATGGGCGTGACTGTGAGCAAAGCTATCCGAACCTAGCCGAGTACACTCGGCTGGGTTCAGGCGGCGCTCGAGTGAAGCCGAAAGTGGCCGAGAAGAGCCGAGGACCGGCTCTGTGTATTTCAGCACCGGCGGCGCCATTTTCAAATCGCAGTCGGCGATTTTGAAGCTCAGGATCGCAGGGGATCGGCGTATAACACGCACCCGCAATTTTACCCTGATTTTAAGGGGAAAGAAGTGTGTGTTATACGCCGATAAATACGGTAACTTATGGTCCCCCTGGGAACAATGGTATACAAAAAAGACTAAATTGACAACCTTTTGATAAACAGTTTGATACTCTGAACTGGTATATTTCCGCACATGTACCCACAATAAGAGCCGGTTCACACTGAGGCAGCACAACTGCCTCAGGCGACCTGCACGCGACAGAAGTGGCGACTTGCAAAACGACTTCAATATAGAAGTCAATGCAAGTCGTCTCAAGTCGCCCCCAAAGTAATACAGGAACCTTTTTTCGAAGTCGGCCGACTTGAGTCGCTCCTATTAGAACGGTTCCATTGTACAGAACGGAATGCGACTTGTCAGGCGGCTAAGTCGCCTGACAAGTCGTCCCAGTGTGAACCGGCTCTGATGATCCTACTCTATCTCACTACTTTCTCTTCCTCCTATCTCTCTTTATTTTCTTACTGTATACGCTTAATTATCTTCCCTTTTCCCTAATACCCATTTGTTAACCATAAGTTCATAACACTATTACTTGCTTGGTTCTGAAAGTTACAGTGGGGACGGAAAGTATTCAGACCCCCTTACATTTTTCACTCTTTGTTATATTGCAGCCATTTGCTAAAATCATTTAAGTTCATTTTTTTTCCTCATTAATGTACACACAGCACCCCATATTGACAGAAAAACACAGAATTGTTGACATTTTTGCAGATTTATTAAAAAAGAAAAACTGAAATATCACATGGTCCTAAGTATACAGACTCTTTGCTCAGTATTTAGTAGAAGCACCCTTTTGATCTAATACAGCCATGAGTCTTTTTGGGAAAGATGCAACAAGCTTTTCACACCTGCATTTGGGCATCCTCTGCCATTCCTCCTTGCAGATCCTCTCCAGTTCTGTCAGGTTGGATGGTAAACGTTGGTGGACAGCCATTTTTAGATCTCTCCAGAGATGCTCAATTGGGTTTAAGTCAGGGCTCTGGCTGGGCCATTCAAGAACAGTCACGGAGTTGTTGTGAAGTCACTCCTTCATTATTTTAGCTGTGTGCTTAGGGTCATTGTCTTGTTGGAAGGTAAACCTTCGGCCCAGTCTGAGGTCCTAAGCACTCTGGAGAAGGTTTTCGTCCAGGATATCCCTGTACTTGGCCACATTCATCTTTCCCTCGATTGCAACCAGTCATCCTTTCCCTGCAGCTGAAAAACACCCCCACAGCATGATGCTGCCACCACCATGCTTCACTGTTGGGACTGTATTGGACAGGTGATGAGCAGTGCCTGGTTTTCTCCACACATACCGCTTAGAATTAAGGCCAAAAAGTTCTATCTTGGTCTCATCAGACCAGAGAATCACAATCTTGGAGTCCTTCAGGTGTTTTTTAGCAAACTCCTTGCAGGCTTTCATGTGTCTTGCACTGAGGAGAGGCTTCCATCGGGGCCACTCTGCCATAAAGCCCCGACTGGTGGAGGGCTGCAGTGATGGTTGACTTTCTACAACTTTCTCCCATCTCCCGACTGCATCTCTGGAGCTCAGCCACAGTGATCTTTGGGTTCTTCTTTACCTCTCTCACCAAGGCTCTTCTCCCCGGATGGCCAACTCTAGGAAGGGTTCTAGTCGTCCCAAACGTCTTCCATTTAAAGATTATGGAGGCCACTGTGCTCTTAGGAAACTTAAGTGCAGCAGAAATTTTTTTGTAACTATGGCCAGATCTGTGCCTTGCCACAATTCTGTCTCTGAGCTCTTCAGGCAGTTCCTTTGACCTCATGATTCTCATTTGCTCTGACGTGCACTGTGAGCTGTAAAGTCTTATATAGACAGGTGTGTGGCTTTCCTAATCAAGTCCAATCAGTATAATCAAACACCGCTGGACTCAAATGAAGGTGTAGAACCATCTCAAGGATAATCAGAAGAAATGGACAGCACCTGAGTTAAATATATGAGTGTCACAGCAATGGGTCTGAATACTTAGGACCATGTGATATTTCAGTTTTTCTTTTTTAATAAATCTGCAAAAATTTCAACAATTCTGTGTTTTTCTGTCAATATTGCCCCGTACACACGGTCGGATTTTCCGATGGAAAATGTCCGATCGGAGCGTGTTGTCGGAAATTCCATCGGATATTTTCCATCGGATTTTCCGACACACAAAGTTGGAGAGCAGGAGATAAAATTTTCCGAAAACAAAATCCGTTGTCGGAAATTCCGATCGTGTGTACACAAATCCGACGGACAAAGTGCCACGCATGCTCAGAATAAATAAAGAGATGAAAGCTATTGGCCACTGCCCCGTTTATAGTCCCAACGTACATGTTTTACGTCACCGCGTTTAGAATGATCGGATTTTCCGCCAACTTTGTGTGACCGTGTGTATGCAAGACAAGTTTGAGCTAACATCCGTCGGAAAAAATCCTAGGATTTTGTTGTCGGAATGTCCGAACAAAGTCCGACCGTGTGTACGCCCTATTAGGGGTGCTGTGTGTACATTAATGAGGAAAAAAATGAACTTAAATGATTTTAGCAAATGGCTGCAATATAACAAAGAGTGAAAAATGTAAGGGGTCTGAATACCTTCCGTCCCCACTGTATATGTTGGAACTATTTCTACAACTGTAATATCGCATAAGTTGTTTGAAGCTTGAACTTTTCAATGTCTCTACGTATGTAATTTTGAAAAATGTTCAATAAAAATCTATTTGAAAGAAAAAAAAAAAACGCCTGTGAACCACCCCTGCGTTCAATGTGAATGAAGGTCTTTGGGATCCTGAGATGTCCAGCAGTAAGTTCCTCCATCCATATATAAAATATTTTTCACCTGGTGATCTGGTACATAACATACATCCTGTATTAATGAGAAACAACTCTGGATGGAGGCACAATGGGGGCACTTTTGAACAGCAGCATTATCAATCTGGGGGGAAGGGAGTGTTAGATGGACTAGCAGATTTAAATACACTAACACTTTATAAGCAGTTTCAGAAAACAGATTTTTTTTCTTTCATGATAAAGGTCTTACATAACTAAATAACAGCTGATCATTGTAAGCACCTCTGTAAGGGTAAATGGTTTGTCTCAACACTCTAACTGCTACATCTGCAGGACAGCTTATTCTTTTAAAAAAACAAAAGACATACTGGATGAATCACCAGGGGAAAATAGAAGAAAGCCTAAAAAAGAAAGAAAAAGAAAATGAATGCAGCCATCACATCTAAGAATTGGAAGGCTGAAATATAATAAATGTTTGCTTGTGGGATTAATACTGCTTTAGACTCTATTTAACCATGCTCCTTTAAGCCACCTCAATATGCAACGCATTAAAGCCATGCCCATTATTGTTGCGGTGCTCATGTCTTTTCCATCCGTAGGTGTCCCTCATTCTCAAGTTCCAAAGTTGGGAGGTATGACATAATTGCTATATAATGGTGTTTAGATTCCCTGGAACTTGTTTACTTTACTGCATATTGTTGACTAGTTCTGTATTTTGTGCATACACCTCAATCATTGTAGTAGTATGGACATATACATATCTAGATCTGAGAGATCTTACAACAAAGAGGTAGTTCGTTCCGCAATACACATTTATTAATAGGGTTACATAATCTATACAAAGTACACACCAGACAGTATTTACAACACAATGTACAGTGTAGGTCTCCTGGCTTACATGGTATTTACAAATGACCCACGACACCCATATTTACAGTACAGTATAAAATAAAAGTATATTAGATTACCTGTTAACTTCAGGACAGCCCATGGTGACTGCTGTCTGTTCCCACATCAAAGAGTGAGTTAGCTTGGTCACAAAGCATTATATCCCCCCCCTCCTTTCTGTAGTGTGGCTAATATAATTCTCCCTAATTGGTCACTGTACCTAGTAAATGTATATTGGGCACAGCCTGATTGGATGAGTCAAAGAAGGCTGGATTTAAAGCTCCGTACATAGCTCACCCCTCAATCCTGCACTCTGTACATAGCTCACCAGTCAATACTGCACTCCATACATAGCTCACCCCTCAATCCTGCACTCTGTAGATAGCACACTCCTTAACCCTGCACTCTGTACTTAGCACACCCCTCCACACTGCTTTACTACAGGCAGTATGACTAGTCATTTATTTCTGGCAGCCTGTCCTCAGGGATACTGCTCCTATTGGGCTCTGTTCCTAGCTGCACTCAGTTAACCTTTATAGCTGTGTGTGCTTTGCTCTGCTCATTGTGAAAAAATATATACTACAATATATACTCGCGCTGATGGTGAAAAAACAGTGAAACAAAAAACGAAAGCAGCTGCCACACACAAAGTGCTAGTCACTTGAAAAAATTTAAAAATAAGTAAATATGGTGCTCACAAAATATAATAAAAATGTACAAAAGAAGTGTATGTATCTAAATTATAAAATATAGTGAACAAGACAAAGTCCAAATAAAGTGACAAAAAAGTGTTTCAATCCACGGTGAAGGATAACAAAAATCACGATGATTACGATGACCCCCAGCTTTGCAGTCTGGGGGTCGCTTCAGGCTTAGTAGTGGTATCCAAAGATCCAGGAATGGTGATTTGGACGTCAGATCATCAAATAAGTGTTTCTTTGTGAAGGTTCTCAGCAGAATAACCAGGCACTCAAAAAGATATAAAGAATGGAACTAATAGTGAAAGTACCATTTAGAAAGATTTATTGCACAAGGGAATGCGTACTTACAAAATTTCAGATGAAAAAAAGGCATAAAAAATGGAGTTGTGGATGTATCAAATGCCGCTCACTGTGTGCGTTCCACAGGACTGGAAGTGCATTCCACGAGGCCGGAAGTGACGTCAGTTATGCCGGAAATTGCGTCAACGCGTTTTGCCCTCCCACAGGGCATCATCATAGACCTGTGGGATGGCAAAATGCGTTGACGCAATTTCCAGCATTGCTGACGTCACTTCCGGCCTCCTGGAACGCCCACCGTGAGCTGGGTTTGATACATCCACTCCAACTCCATTTTTTATGCCTTTTTCATCTGAAATTTTGTAAGTACCCATTCCCTTGTGCAATAAATATTTTTAAATGGCACTTTCACTATTAGTTCCATTCTTTATATGTTTTTGGGTGCCTGGTTATTCTGCTGAGAACCTTCACAAAGAATCTCTTATTTGATGATCTGACGTTCAAATCACCATTCCTGGATATCTTTGGATACCACTACTAAGCCTGAAGTGACCCCCAGACTGCAAAGCTGGGGGTCATCGTGATCTGGTGAGTGGGGACACATGTGGGGGTGTTGATGTACACCTGAATTTTTTCAATAGTTTTGAATTTTTGTTTTTTTTCACCGTGGATTGAAACACATTTTGGTCACTTTATTTGGACTTTGTCTTGTTCACTATATTTTATAATTTAAATACATACACTTGTTTTGTACATTTATATTATATTTTGCGAGCGCCATATTTACTTATTTCAACATTTGCTCTGCTCATTGCTAATAACAATTGGTGGGTCCCCTCAGCTCTCCAGTCCATGGTGTGCAGGCAGTGAGAAGATAATGTGCTGTAACCTTCAGCCACCAATCAGTGAGCTGTATTGATGTGCTGTGACATCTAGCAACAAATAAGTAAGTGGTAATGATGCACAGTAACCTCTAGCAACCAATAAGTAAGTGGTAATGATGTACAGTAACCTCTAGCAACCAATCACTGAGCAGTAATAATGTGCAGTAACCTCTTGAAACCAGTGAGCGGTAAGCATGTAACCTCTAGCAACCAATCAGTGAGTGGTAAGGATGTGCAGTAACCTCTAGCAACTAATTTATGAGTCGTAATGAGTACTGTAACCTCTAGCTATAACTAGATGTTAACTAGATAGTTAATGAGCAGTTTTGCCCAGGGTCCAATCAATATTAAAGACGGCCCTGCACTGGATACAACTTCTGTGACCTACTGTGCCCCCTGTGGATAGTACCAAGTCAGCAGGTGACCATATTGTCCAGACAGGCTGGAACTATGGAGGTATGTCTATGCATAAAGTGGCATTTGAAAGAGAACCATATGAGAGTGGCCAGTACTGTATGTGTAGGAGAGAATTGCCAAAGCATGTGAATGTGGCCACTATGTGCAGAGAGCATTACACCAGCCAGTATGTTCAGGAGAGGAATGTGTGGGTTACAAAGGCATGAAGTATGTGCATAAAAGCAATGTGGAGGGTTTGACAGCAATGACTATGTGTAGAAAAGTATTGCAGAGAGTATTGCAATGGGCAGTATGTGCGGCAGGCGCTGACATCAGAAGGTGGCAGTGCCACCAGGCAGGGCCAAAACTAGGGGACACAGGAGTGACGCATCTAGGGGGGTGCCGTCGGGTTCTGCCCCCACCCGCACGGTGAACCCCTGCTCTAAGAGTGTTACTGCCGCCCGATCAAATGTAATGGACAGGCGGGTCTCCATCCTAGTCCTGCACAGTGCCCAAACAGCCTATGTCTTTTCTGCGTGAGGCATCCCAGAGAAGGGGAGGTTTCAAAGAGGGCCCTGGACTGGGGGGGAGGGTTCAGAGAAGGCCCTGGACTGGGGGGAGTGCGGAGGAGGTCCTTGGATGGGGGGTGCAGTGAAGGCATTGGGCTGAGGGGGGTGCAGAGAAGGCCTGGACTGGGGGGGTTAGAGGAGGCCCTGTGCTTATGAGGGGTGTGGAGGAGGCCTTGGGCTGGGGAGTGCAGGGGAGGCCTTGGGCTGGGGAGTGCAGAGGAGGTCCTGGTGGGCTGAGGGGGTGCAGAGGAGGCCCTGACCCGTGGGGAGTGCAGAGGAGACCCTGGACTTGGGGGATTCCGAGGAGGCCCTGGACTGGGGGGTGCAGAGGAGGCCCTATACTAGGGGGGTGCAGAGGAGGCCCTGGACTGGGGGGTGCAGAGGAGGCCCTGGACTGGGAGAGGAATACACAGGAGGCTCTTGACTGGGGGTGCAGAGGAGGCCCTGGACTGGAGAATACAGAGCAGGCCCTGGACTAGGAGGGGAGTACAATGGAAGCCCTGGACTGGGGGATGTAGAGGATGCCCTGGACTTGAAAAGTGGGGTTGATAAAGGACCTGGATTGGAAGAGAAGGGTGCAGAGGAGGCTCTAATTTTGGGGTGGGCTGTAAGGGAGGCCTTAGACTAGCTGAGGAGTTCAGAAGAGGCCCTGGACTAGGGATTTGGGTGCAGAGGAGGCCATTGACTAGGAAATGGTGGCTGGTGTGGCAAAGATCCCTTGGATAGGTGGGGGACAAGGTAGATACTGGACTAGGTAAGGGGGTGCCTGGGGGTCCCAGATTAGGAGAGGGGTGTCTGGAGGTCCTGGACTAGAGCAGCAGGTGTCTGGAGGCCCTGGACTATGAGAGGGTGCCTGAAGGACCTTCCAAATTCAAGGAGATAGAGCCTGGATTTAAAGCCTGGGGTGAGGAAGAGCCTGCCTGGGCCCTGGAGGGTGAGTTCACAACATAAAAAGGGACATTTATCAATTGTCGTAAGTAATGCCAAACATGAGCAGAGAGCACAGGTAGCTCTAGGCTTGGTGAGGCCTTAGGTAAAACATAGACATGAGGTCCCACTTATGCCCGTAATGAGAAAAATAATTAAAGCAATTAAAATTAACAATATAAATTGCATACAGTGGGTATAGAAAAGAATCACCCCCTTTAAAATAATCAAATTTTGTTGCTTTGTAGCCTGAAGTTAAGACAGAAAACATTTTTGTTTTATCCAGCTGTATTTACTAGTGCAACTTATAACATCAAATTGAAAGATATAAACCACAAAAAATTGCCATCTGTCTGAAAGAGATTGCCCTGTCACTGCAGAGGACACTGGGCAGTGGCATGCATAAAGCAACTGAAACAGACTGCATACTAAGCTGGCTCTGACCACAAGCCCCCTCTCCCCCCCCCCCCTTGAACCTCCCTGCTACTTTATTACCCTTTCTTGAGTCCCTACACACAAACCCTCCTGACAAACCTACTGACTTATCTCCCCTCATGTAGCCTGCATCCCTTCCAGCGGGATCTCTGAGGCTTGGTAATGCTCTTCCTTTCCACCAGCCCTTGTAAGCAGCAGCCAGACTGGCAGTATAGATGACCCCCCACCCCTTCCCCCATCCACCTCTGTTTTTTTTTTTTTATTCAGCAAGCACTGCAGCACCATAGGGGAGAGGGAAGGAATGTTGGAAAGTGCTTGGGGAGATGGAGTTAGCGCTGGAGTGCCAGGGCCTACAAGAACAGAGCACCTAGGGATAGCTGGAGAGTGCTGAGGAGACACATAGGAAGTGCTGGGGATTCAGACCTAAACTATCCTGGCACCCTAGGTGCCACCCTGGCACCAGCCTTATACTGATGCCAGCCCTGGGCATGTTTGCGGAGGAAACGATGCAGCACAGGGTCATCTTTACTATTGATTGGACCCTGGGAAAACATTTTCTTGATCTGACTCTATTTTGCGAACATACAGTATAGCTTGTTTTGGAGACTGCATCCCAGTATGTCAAACTGCTGAGATTTTGGGGGCCTTAACTGCAGCCCCTGACACACCAAAGGGTCGTGCATATTATTTAGTGCTAGACGGGAGATGGTCAGAGACAGCAGGCATACTACAGGAGATGGTCAGAGACTGCAGACATACTACAGGAAACAGTCGCAGACTGCAGACATACTACAAGAGATGGTCAGAGACTGAAGACATGATACAGGGGATGATCAGAGACTGCAGACATGATACAGGAGGCGATCAGAGACTGTGGACATGATACAGGAGATGATCAGAGACTGCAGATGATCAAAGACTGCACATAGAATACAGGAGATAATCAGAGACTGCACATATATAAAGGAGATGGTCAGAGACTGCACATAGGATACAGGAGATGATCAGAGACTACACATATATACAAGAGATGGTCAGAGACTGCACATAGGATACAGGAGATGATCAGAGACTGCGCATATACAGTTGTGCTCATAAGTTTACATACCCTGGCAGAATTTATGATTTCTTGGCCATTTTTCAGAGAATATGAATGATAACACAAAAACTTTTCTTTCACTCATGGCTAGTGTTTGGCTAAAGCCATTTATTATCAATCAACTGTGTTCAATCTTTCTAAATCGTAATCACAACAGAAAGTACTCAAATGACCCTGATTAAAAGTTTACATACCCCAGTTCTTAATACCGTATATCGCCCCCTTTAACATCAATGATAGCGTAAAGTCTTTTATGGTATTTGTGGATGAGGCTCTTTATCTTCTCAGATGGTAAAGCTGCCCATTCCTCTTGGCAAAAAGCCTCCAGTTCCTGTAAATTCTTGGGCTGTCTTGCATGAACTGCACGTTTGAGATCTCCCCAAAGTGGCTCAATGATATTGAGGTCAGAAGACTGAGATGGCCACTCCAGAACCTTCACTTTATTCTGCTGTAGCCAATGGCAGGTCGACTTGGCCTTGTGTTTTGGATAATTGTTATGTTGGAATGTCCAAGTACATCCCATGTGCAGCTTCCTGGCTGATGAATGCAAATGTTCCTCCAGTATTTTTTGATAGCATACTGCATTCATCTTGCCATCAATTTTGACCAAATTTCCTGTGCCTTTGTAGCTCACACATATCCAAAACATCAGCGATCCACCTCCGCGTTTTACAGTAGGAATGGTGTACCTTTCAACATAGGCCTTGTTGACTCCTCTCCGAATGTAGCGTTTATGGTTGTGATTACATTTTGGTCTCATCACTCCAAATGACTTTGTGCCAGAAGGTTTGAGACTTGTCTCTGTGCTGTTTGGAGTATTGTAAGCGAGATACTTTGTGGCATTTGCGTAGTAATGACTTTCTTCTGGCGACTTGACCATGCAGCCCATCTTTCTTCAAGTACCTCCTTATTGTGCATCTTGAAACAGCCACACCACATGTTGTCAGGGAGTCCTGTATTTCATCTGAAATTATTTGTAGGTTTTTCTTTGCATCTCAAACTATTTTCCTGGCAGTTGTGGCTGAAATTTTAATTGGTCTACCTGACCGTGGTTTGGTTTCAACAGAACCCCTCATTTTCCACTTCTTGATTAGAGTTTGAACACTGGCATTCTTAATTCCTTGGATATCTTTTTATATCCCTTTCCTGTTTAATACAGTTCAACTACCTTTTCCCACAGATCCTTTGACAATTCTTTTGCTTTCCCCATGAATCAGAATCCAGAAACATCAGTGCAGCACTGGATTAAAGATGCAAGGGTCTGTCAGGAGTCCAGAAACTCATTAAACTTTTATGCACACACACTAGTTATAAGCAAACAGATCACAGGTGAGGATGGTTACCTTTAATAGCCATTCAAACCCCTTTGTGTCAACTTGTGTGCATGTTATCAGGCCAAAATCACCAGGGTATATAAACTTTTGATCAGGGTGATTTGGCTAGTTTCTGTTGTCATTATGATTTAAAAAGAGTAAACACAGTTGATTGATAATAAATGGCTTCAGCCAAACACTAACCATGAATGAAAGAAAAGTTTTTGTGTTATCATTCATATTCTCTGAAAAATGGCCAAGAAATCATAAATTCTGCCAGGGTATATAAACTTATGAGCACAACTGTATACAGGAGATGATCAAAGACTGCACATAGGTTACAGAAGATGATCAGAGACTGCACATAGGATGCAGGAGATGATCAGAGACTGCACATAGGATACAGGAGATGATCAGAGACTGCAGACATATACAGGAGATGATCAGAGACTGCACATATACAGTGCCTTGCAAAAGTATTCACCCCCTTGGCTTTTTACCTATTTTGTTACATTACAGCCTTTAGTTCAATTATGTCAATTATATGTGATGGATCAGAACACAATAGTCTAAGTTGGTGAAGTTTATTAACCACCAATGGAGACCATACCATCTCTGTCCCCCCAAAAATACCACTGCCTAATCACCTCAGGCTTTTTGCTACACAGGGAGACCTCAGACTCACATCCTTAACCTCTGGCTAAACAAGCCCCACAATAAAAGTGCAAGTTGTAATGCACACAAGAGTTGCTTGGCAACTTATATGTTTCCCCTTGTTCTAGACCATGAGTCTCGTTTCTTTACTATCCTCCTCCTCAAGACTTCTCAAACAATCTCTCCTCAGCATGGAAGTTACAAATCCGTTGGAACTCGCAATTACTCTATGGTTCTACTATCTTAAGCTGTTCAAACATGACAAATATATCCAACATAGCTAATCTAAACCTTTTATCACTGAATGTGAAAGGTCTTAATAGCCCCTTTAAGAGAAAAGCCCTATGGAACGACACCTTAAAATTTGGCAGCGACATCCTGTGTATTCAAGAATCACATTTTGCAAGAGATAACCCTCCTCATTTTGCCCACCCTAAATTTCCTCATATATTCTCATCGCAAGAAGAAAAAAGGACTCCTGACGATCATCAAAGACTTGATCTCTTTTCAACATCTGGATTCCAAAATTGATTGCCAGGGGAGATATGTCATCCTGGTTGCAAAGATTGAAAACTTAATAATGACGATCCCTAACATCTATGCTCTGAACAAAAACCCACAACAATTCCTTCAAAAAGTACTCAAATTAACAAAAAAAATACAGAAAGGCAATATTATTCTTTGTGGAGACTTCAATGCAACGATGGATCCGCTTCTGGACACCACCAAAGGAATCCAATCCAAGAGGAAAGGATTGAAGGACATGCTTTCACAAGGAGACCTCCATGACCCATGGAGATGCCTCCTCTCAACAGAAAAATACTTCACATTTTATTCCAATGTTCATAAGTCCTATTCTAGGATCGATTTCTTCATCGCTGACAGAGCTCTCCTACAAAAAATCACAGATGCCCGTATACATAATATAACATGGTCTGACCATGCCCCAATTTATTTGGTCATTAACCTTGGGCAACAAAATTCCAACCATGTGCCATAGAGAAACAACACCTATATATTGACAGTGATGAAAGAAAGATTAGAAGAATTCTTCAAACTAAATGATAATGACACAGTCACTATCTCTAGTGCATGGTGTGCCCACAAAGCATACATCAGAGGATTACTGATCCAAATGGCCTCTAGGGAAAAAAAAAAAGAAGATCACAGGTAGTATCCAACCTACTAACCAAAATTGCCAAACTGGAGAAAGAACATAAAGCATCCCCCAAACACCCTCCTCTTCTTCAACAACTTAACGATACCAGAAACGAACTTTGATCAATACTGATCTCTAACTACGAAAAATATCTTAAAAAAACTAAAACTAAATCACTACTCACAAGGGAACAAAGCGGCAAACTCCTACCTTTTCAATTACGTAACAGACAGAACAAACAGAAAATTCATAAAATAATTCACCACAAATCATGAAAAGTCTTATACAACCCACAAAATATAGCAGACGCGTTTGCAGAATACTACGAAGGTTTATACATTCTAAAAGAGGACCAAAGTATTGCCCAACCTCAACCATTAGATATAACTCAATTTCTAAATAAGATTAAGGTCCATACTGTAGAATCCACTAACCTGGAAAAATAAACGATCCAATAACTGTAGATGAAATTAAGAAAGTCATTCAAATGTTGCCATTAAATAAACAGGTCTGTCCAGCAAATACTTTAAGGCGTTTGAAACAATATTATCTCCATATCTATGCAGAGTATTTAATTACGCTGTTAATACTCACTCATTTCTCGAAGAGATGCTTGAGGCGATTATCATCACAATACCAAAACAAGGGAAAGACCCGGCTTCACCAATTAATTACAGACCCATCTCATTACTCAATTCTGATCTGAAGATTTTTGCTAAAGTTAAAGCCAACCGATTATTAGAAATCACACCCTATCTAATTGAACCGGACCAAGTTGGATTTGTAACTACTTAAGCCCTGGACCATTTGGCTGCCCAAAGACCAGAGCACTTTTTGTGATTCGGCACTGCATCGCTTTAACTGAAAATTGCGAGGTCGTGCGACGTTGCTCCCAAACAAAATTGATGTCCTTTTTTCCCCACAAATAGAGCTTTCTTTTGGTGGTATTTGATAACCTCTGCAGTTTTTGTTTTTGCGCTATAAACAAAAAAATAGCGACGATTTTGAAAAAAATGCATTACCGTATACACTTGAGTATAAGTCGAGATTTTCAGCCCTTTTTTTGGGCTGAAAGTGCCCCCCTCGACTTATACAAGAGTCACCGCCGTCTGCTTACATGATCAGCGTGTCATGCAGGCAGACGGCGGCCAGCGTGTGCTATTACTATTCGGTGGCCAATTACGGTTCAAAAGCCGTGCCTCCTCCTCATCTGTGATAGGCAGTCAGTGTACAGCCTATCACGGACATTCTCTCATCCTCGTCTGTGGTATGAGGATGAGAGAATGTCCGTGATAGGCTGACCGCTGACTGCTGGGAAATGGAGTTCTCTGCCTATCATGGACGAGGAGGAGGCGCAACTTTTGAACAGTGAATGGCCGCTGAATAGTAATAGAACACGCTGATCGGTGCAGAGCGGCACACGGAGGCATGTACAGGACACAGGTAGGATGCACACAGACACATGCACACAGACACACGCACACAGACACAGGACACATACACATACACAGGACACAGGTACACATACACAGGACTCATGCACATATACACAGGACACAGGTACAGGACACATGCACATATGTGCATGTGTCCTGTACCTGTGTATACGTGCATGTGTCCTGTGTATGTGTATGTGTCCTGTGTGTGTATATGTGCATGTGTCATGTGTATATGTGCATGTGTCATGTGTATATACACATGACACATGCACATATACACAGGACACATGCTCATATACACATGACACATGCACATATACACATGACACATGTACATATACACAGGACACATGACACATGCACATATGCACAGGACACATGCACATATGCACAGGAACATGACACATGCACATATGCACAGGACACAGGGAGGTATACAGCTACAGATGGTAATTGTTGACCCTCTTTTTCCACTTACAGTAGCTGCTGCATTTCTCACCCTCGTCTTATACTTGGGTCAATAAGTTTTTCCCATGGTTTTTTATGGTAAATTAGGTATTTTTTACTTTTTGCTATAATAAATATCCCCAAAAAATATATAAAAAAACATTTTTTTTCCTCAGTTTAGGCTGATACGTATTCTTCTACATATTTTTGGTAAAAAAATTGCAATAAGCGTATATTGATTGGTTTGCGCAAAAGCTATTGCGTCTACAAAATAGGGGATAGTTTTATGGCATTTTTATTAATAATTTTAAAATTTTTACTAGTAATGGCGGCGATCAGCGTTTTTTATCATGACTGCGACATTATGGCGGACAGATAAGACACTTTTGGCGTGATTTTGGGACTATTCACATTTATACAGCGATCAGTGCAATTAAAAATGCATTGATTACTGTGTAAATGTGACTGGCAGTGAAGGGGTTAACCACTAGGTGGCGCTGTGAGGGTTAAGTGTGTCCTAGGGAGTGATTCTAACTGGGGGGGAGGGGCTATGTGTAACATGACACTGATCACCGCTCCTGATTACAGGATGGGGAAATGCGTGTTTACATTAGCATTTCCCTGCTCTTCCTCTCCGTGAGACGATCACAGGTATCCCCACGGACATCGAGTCCGAGGGACCCGCGATCACACTCGGAGAGCGGCGGGTGCACGTGCGCCCGCAAACCGCTTCTTAAAGGGCAACGTACAGGTAGGTTAATCTGCCTGTACGTGCCCTTCTGCCGACGTATATTGGCATGAGCCGGTCGGCAAGCGGTTGATGACAAGGCCCAGACAGTACCAGAAGAATGATTGATCTGCTCAATCATATAGATTACAGTCGAATTCCTTCTCTGCTTCTTGGATTAGATGCAGAGAAGGCATTTGACAGAGTGCATTGGGGATATATAGTGGAGACCCTCAAGAAATTTGGATTCTCAGGATTCATTTATGAAGCCATAATGTCGCTCTACACGACACCTACAGCCAGGGTATACACATCAGGCAATATCTCTAAACGCTTTAATCTATCTAATGGAACCAGACAGGAACCAGACAGGGGTGTCCCCTATCTCCCATCATATTTTTGTTAGCAATTGAACCCCTTGCGATATCCTTTAGATCTAACCCCAATATCACAGGCATTAACATCGGACAAGCAGACCATAAACTAGGACTATTTGCGGACGACATCCTCCTAACACTATCCATAACTCATACCTCACTAAGCGAAGTAACCAATGTCCTAGACGCCTTTGGATCAGTTTCCCATTATAAGATTAATCCTAACAAATGTTTTGTTTTACCTATGAATAGAATATCCCACCAGATCAAGTTGATAATCTGGACAAAATTCTAGTTACAATTGGAATAATCCTTCTATTACTTACCTGGGTATCCAACTTGCCTACCCACTATCTAAACTATATGAGGTTAATTACCCTACTCTATTATCCCAAATTAACTGAGAAATATAATCGATAAAAAAAACTCAGCTATCTTGGATTGGAAGGATAGCAGCATTTAAAATGCTAACATTGCCGAAGATCCTATACTACTTCCGATCCCTACCAATCCCATTACCAACAAAGTTCTTCACACAAATCAACTCAAAATTAAACAACTTGATCTGGATGGGGAAAAAAACAAGGATTGCTTTATCAATTATGACTATGACTAAATCCAAAGGAGGCATGAACCTCCCTGATATGCCTCTGTATTATTACGCCTCACTTCTAGACCAAATGAGATTCTGGTTTAGGCACTCTAATGATAAATGGTTTAACATTGAACGGGAATAGGGATGAGCTTCGAGTTCGAGTTGAACTCATGTTCGACTCGAACATCGGCTGTTCGCAAGTTAACCGAACAGCGAACAATTTGGGGTGTTCGCGGCAAATTCGAATGCCGCGGAACACCCTTTAAAAGTATATGGGAGAAATCAAAAGTGCTAATTTTAAAGGCTTATATGCAAGTTATTGTCATAAAAAGTGTTTGGGGACCTGGGTCCTGCCCCAGGGGACATGGATCAATGCAAAAAAAAGTTTTAAAAACGGCCGTTTTTTTAGGAGCAGTGATTTTAATAATGCTTAAAGTGAAGCAATAAAAGTGTAATATTCCTTTAAATTTCATAGCTGCACAGTGCACAGGCGCGGGATTCCCAAGATGGCCGCGTAAGCCGGGAGCTCCGCTCTACCCAGCCCAGCTAGCCATCCGAGAGCCGGAGCAAGGCCGTTAAGACGCACAATACCCGTGGATTCGGAGCCAGGATCCCTCACAGCACCGACCCATGCTAAATAATCCGGTCCGCCGGGACCTGGGACCGCAGTTCACAGCAGAGGTCTCCCGGGCCTCACCCAAGATGGCGGCCGCAACACAGATAAAGGAGCCTCATGCAGGGGGACACGCGGACACAAGGCAAGTGCTAGGCCCTGCAACACTAGCTTTCACACCCCAACCCGCTCCCCACAATCAAGCGATGGGGACTCCCTCCCCGGCCTCCACAGTATCCCTATTAGAGCGCTCCTTTGAGAACTACTCTCTGTCCCCACTGAACAACACACCGCTACTCCAGGGAGCTGGGACATCCAGAGGAGACTCTGAGGGCGACATCCCCTTCAATGCAGGAGATTTATTCCTCAAGCTTTCTGACCTCCTCGACAGGGGGCTGGCAAACACAGCCACAAAAATCACAAATGAGATAAGATCTGACTTTCAAAACCTGGGAGCAAGGATGAAAGCAATAGAACACAAACTAGACATCACAGTGTCCAGAGCTAACCAGAACACTGAGCACATCCATGTTATCCAAGAACAACTGGAGGTGGCATTGAACAGAATAGATGACTTGGAGAACAGGTCAAGAAGGGACAACTTCAGAGTCAGAGGAATCCCTGAATCAATAACAGATGTCCCCAAAGCAATCCAGGATTTAATTAAATCCCTTATCCCGGAGCTGTCTCCCACTAAACTTGAGCTGGACAGAGCACACAGATCCTTGGGCCCCCCTAGAAAAGACGGATCTCCCAGAGATGTAGTCGTGAAGCCGCACTTCTACAGTGTGAAGGAGGAGATCATGAAAATCTCCCGCATTCTATTTCAAGGCCAGGAAATCCAAATATTTGCTGACATCTCCCCCACAACCATCCAGAAACGCAGAGCATTGAAGCCCCTTCTGCTAATTCTCACCCAGAGGGAAAACAAATATTGGTGGGCATTCCCCTTTGCGTTAAAATTTACCCTCAAAGGCAAAACTCACTCATTCACCACTTTTTCAGAAGGCGAAGATCCCATTCAGATTGCAATACTAACTAAGGCCCTAAAAGAGTATTTCACCTTGAACAACGTGGAGGATATCTCGGCCGAAACCTTATGGGTGGCACACAAAGCAGTGATACGAGGCAAACTCATGCAAATTTCCTCCCAATTAAAAAAGGAGAGATCCATGGATATCCTAAAGCTAGAAAGAGATTTTCATCTTCTCCGCAAGAAACACAAAGCTAACCCATCCCTGGTTCAAACTGACCTGCTTGATGCTGCTCGTGTTAAACTAAACATGGCACTTACGGTCCGGGCTGAGGGTTCTCTACGTTGGAACGGTGTGAAATTTTACCTTAATCAGGATAAAATGAGCACGATGCTGGCCTCAAAACTATCCCCCAAAACTCGCCTTTTTGCACTCCCCAAAATTAAACTACAAGACGGGTCATCCTCCCAAAATCCCCAACGAATCCTAGAATCCTTCCAGTCCTTCTACTCAAAGCTCTATAGAACAAATGATAAAAATGACACACGAGCCATAGACACTTTTCTGGAAAACCTGCCCATCCCCACTATTCATAAGTCCCATAAAGATATTATGGAAGCCCACATCACAGTAGAGGAAACTTTGGAGGTCATCAAAAACCTTAAAGGGGGCTCAGCCCCAGGCCCTGACGGTCTTTCCAACCTATATTACAAGACTTTTGCCGAGACTTTGGCTCCACACTTAACTAGACTGTTCAACTCAACGAAAGGGAGACCCCATGGACCCCCATCTGAACGCAGCCTTCATCACTGTCATCCCTAAACCTGACAAAAACCCTGACCAGGTAGAAAATTACAGACCCATATCGCTAATAAATAATGATTTAAAAATCATGACCAAAATTTATGCTAATAGACTAAATAAATTTATCAACAAATACATCCACAAAGATCAGGTTGGTTTTATTCCCGGCAGACAGGGCCCAGACCAGGTTAGAAGGGCCATAGACATTGCATCCATCTTACATTCGGGTTGGGATGGAGGCCCACCTCAGGAGGGTCTCTTTCTTTCATTAGACTTACAAAAGGCCTTCGATTCTGTGACTTGGCCATTCATATTCGCCTCCCTTAGATTTTGGGGGTTCGGCGACAACTATTGAAATCCTCAAATCATTATACTCTGAACCCGAAGCAAAAGTTAAATTACAAGGTTTTCTCTCATCCCCCATTAAAATTGCCAGGGGCACGAGACAAGGTTGCCCCCTATCCCCCCTAGTGTTTGCTCTCACAATAGAAACACTCGCCATAGCAATTAGGTCAGACCCAAATATTAAAGGAGTTAACTGCGGCTTGACTTCACATAAATGCGCCCTGTTTGCGGACGACCTCCTTTTATTTATTATCTCCCCAACTACCTTCTTACCTAACATCAACAACCTGCTTCAAAACTTTGTTGACGTCTCGGGCTTGAGAGTCAACATGGCCAAATCACATGCACTAAACATTTCCCTCAACCCAGCCTTAGTTGAGAGATTAAAACTGGTCTTCAATTACAAATGGAGCGATTCTTCAATACGCTATCTAGGAATAAACCTAACGCCCAGAATAGATGCCCTTTATCAAGCTAATTTCCCTCCCATGTATCGTAGACTTGAAGAAGACTTACGATCCTGGTCATCCCACAAATTATCCTGGCTAGGGAGAATCCACGCCATCAAAATGACCCTATTCCCCAGAATTTTGTACCTATTTAGAGCCCTACCAATCCCGATCAATAGATCTCACCTCAAAAGATTTCAGGGGAAGATTATAAAATTTATCTGGGGGGGAGAGGGTACAGGTTTTCCAGGAACACTCTTTTTGCCCCTAAATCGAAGGGAGGATTGGGTCTCCCTGAGCTATTCAAATATTACCAAGCAGCCAGACTAGCCCAACTATCAACTATTTATTTCAGGGGGAAAAAACCTGACTGGACACACATAGAACGCCAAGTGGTTCCCACTTTCACATTAGATTTTCTTCTTTGGACTCCCAGTAAATCTAGACCTCCCGTTATGGCACCCACACTTTCACACTCTTTTAAACTTTGGGATGACTTAATCCAGCTTCCCTCTTTAATCTCACAATTACGTCCTCTTTCACATATATTCCACAATCCCCTCTTCAAACCAGGGCTAGACATCAAATCTTTTCAATGGTGGCTAGACAAGGGGATGTACCGCATCGGACACTATTTTTTTGCCTCCGGACCAATTTCCTTAAAACAATGTATCGAAAAATTTAGATATTCCCAAATTTCCCATTTCCTACACACAATTTGGAAAAACAAATCAATTCCCCCAGAGTTCACTCCATATGAACAATGGTGCGGACAAGCTACAGAGCAAAAAGGAGGCATCTCGCTGATCTATGAAGCTCTCTCTACTCCCCTTTCCAAACTTACATACATAACAGATTGGGAGAGAGACTTGGGCGAGTCTTGGGACCTGGAGATGTGGAACAAAATGGGAACGAGAGCCTACAAAGGTATGGTTAATATCTCGCTAATAGAAGCTAATGTGAAAGTCCTCACAAGATGGTATCTGGTTCCTTCCAAACTTGCACATATGTATCCATCTTCGTCTCCTCTCTGTTTCAGAAATTGCCTTGCCCAGGGTTCTATGTTACACATTTGGTGGGACTGCCCAAAAATCGGAGGGTTCTGGAACAAGATCTTTAACTTGATAAGAAAAATTACGGACATCCCTGTTGCAAAATCCCCCCAGAAAGCTCTCTTAAACGGTCACATTCCTAAAATACCCAAAACATCTGCTAAACTTATTTCATTTATACTGACAGGAGCCAAACTCTCCATAGCAAAGGCCTGGAAACAACCAGGAGTTTCTTTAGCAAAAGCTAAGAGAAAGATTTTGTGGATCATGTCCCAGGAAAAACTAGTGAGTGTACTAGCGGACTCTAATAAAGCTTTTGTGGCAATCTGGGAACCCTGGGCAAGGCATGTAGCCATATCCCTCATACCAGGAGTAGAAGCTTGAATTCTTACGGTTATTATTATGAAGTCTGACAACCCCCCAATACCCCATCCTCTCTTACTTTATGCTTCTCTTTCCTCTCCATATCCCCCTATTCTCTCTTTCTTCAGTTGTTGAATTTATTTAACTACAGCAATAATATTTCCCACATGACTTGTAAAGGTACATTATGCTTTTGAATGTTTTTTGACTGTTTTTCTTTTTCTTCTTGTTTTTGCTTTTTCTTTTTGGTTTTCTGGATACTGCCTTATCCCACGGTGGCTAACGCCCAAATCGTAGCCCTCGGAAAATTATTATTTTTTTTTTTGGATTTCCCGGACCTCCTGGCCTCGTGCCCGAGAAGACTTGGGAAGGTCCCCTCGCACAGCCCTGGTACCTGTATACCCCCGGGAGGTGTGAATAGCATAGACAGGTTTTACACACACCCCTTTAGCTACAGCAACTATTTGAGCTCGACACAGTTTGCTCCCGTCGGGGGTGTCGAGACTATTTCCAGCATTAGGTGCTCACATTTATTTTGCAGGGACTCTTTGTTATGTTTATACGGTAAGAAAGAGGATTATTGTCAGATTCTATGCTGTTATTCCTTCCAAGTTTTATATCACAGAGGTTGGCTGCGACCGACCGACTTTTCCGTACCATAAAGTGTAATGTACTGCTCTTCAATAAAATTCTTTGAAAAGTAAAAAAAAAAAAAAAAATTCGTAGCTGGGGGGTGTCTATAGTATGCCTGTAAAGGGGCGCATGTTTCCCGTGTTTAGAACAGTCTGACAGCAAAATGACATTTCAAAGGGAAAAAAAGTAATTTAAAACTACTTGCGGCTAATGCATTGCCGGTCCGACAATACACATAGAAGTTCATTGATAAAAACGGTATGGGAATTCCCCACAGGGGAACCCCGAACCAAAATTAAAAAAAAATGACGTGGGGGTCCCCCTAAATTCCATACCAGGCCCTTCAGGTCTGGTATGGATATTAAGGGGAACCTTGGCCAAAATTTTAAAAAAAAATGACGTGGGGGTCCCCCTAAATTCCATACCAGACCCTTCAGGTCTGGTATGGATATTAAGGGGAACCCTGTGCCAAAATTTAAAAAAAAACGGCTTGGGGTCCCCCCAAAGATCCATACCAGACCCTTATCCGAGCACGCAACCTGGCAGGCTGCAGGAAAAGAGGGGGGACGAGAGAGCGCCCCCCCTCCTGAACCGTACCAGGCCACATGCCCTCAACATTGGGAGGGTGCTTTGGGGTAGCCCCCCAAAACACCTTGTCCCCATGTTGATGAGGACAAGGGCCTCATCCCCACAACCCTGGCCGGTGGTTGTGGGGGTCTGTGGGTGGGGGGCTTATCGGAATCTGGAAGCCCCCTTTAACAAGGGGACCCCCAGATCCCGCCCCCCCCCCTGTGTGAAATGGTAAGGGGGTAAAAAAGTACCCCTACCATTTCACTAAAAAACTGTCAAAAATGTTAAAAATGACAAGAGACAGTTTTTGACAATTCCTTTATTTAAATGCTTCTTCTTTCTTCTTTCTTCTATCTTCCTTCATCTTCTTCTTCTTCTTCTTTTGGTTCTTCTGGCTCTTCTGGTTCTTTCTCCGGTGTTCTCGTCCAGCATCTCCTCCGCGGCGTCTTCTATCTTCTTCTCCTCGGGCCGCTCCGCACCCATGGCATGGGGGGAGGCTCCCGCTCTTCTCTTCATCTTCTTCTTCATCTTCTTCTCTTCTTCTTCTTCTTCTCCGGGCTGCTCCGCATCCATGCTGGCATGGTGGGAGGCTCCAGCTGTGTGACGCGTCTACTCTTCTGACGGTTCTTAAATAACGGGGGGCGGGGCCATCCGATGACCCCGCCCCCCTCTGACGCACGGTACATGACGGGACTTCCCTGTGGCATTCCCCGTGACGTCACAGGGAAGACCCATCAAGTCACCATGCGTCACAGGGGGGCGGGGTCACCGGGCGGCCCTGCCCCCCGTTATTTAAGACCCCCACGTCATTTTTTTTTTAAAATTTTGGCCGGGGTTCCCCTTAATATCCATACCAGACCTGAAGGGCCTGGTATGGAATTTAGGGGGACCCCCCACGTCATTTTTTTTAAAATTTTGGTTCGGGTTTCCCCTGTGGGGAATTCCCATGCTGTTTTTATCAATGAACTTCTATGTGTATTGTCGGACCGGCAATGCAATAGCCGCGAGTAGTTTTAAATGACTTTTTTTCCTTTGAAATGTCATTTTGCTGTCAGACTGTTCTAAACACGGGAAACATGCGCCCCTTTACAGGCATACTATAGACATCCCCCAGGTACGAAATTTAAAGGAATATTACACTTTTATTGTTTGACTTTAAGCATTATTAAAATCACTGCTCCCGAAAAAACGGCCGTTTTTAAAACTTTTTTTTGCATTGATCCATGTCCCCTGGGGCAGGACCCGGGTCCCCAAAGACTTTTTATGACAATAACTTGCATATAAGCCTTTAAAATTAGCACTTTTGATTATTCATGTTCGTGTCCCATAGACTTTAACGGTGTTCGCGTGTTCGAACAAACTTTTTTCCTGTTCGCATGTTCTGGTGCAAACCGAACAGGGGGGTGTTCGGCTCATCCCTAAACAGGAAATAACTAGAGGAAATTATCTATTTTCATTATCCATAGCTCATTACATATTACCAAAAATAAACATACCCAACTTCCTAACAATTAAATCTACCTTAGCAGCCTGGAAGTTTGCTTTAACGAAATTGCAACCAAAACACCCCAGCTCATCAGGGCCCTCTTTAATATTGATTGAGCACTGGGCAAAACATTTTCTCTTAGACAGCTCTTAAACATATAACAAATAGCAGTAAGACTCAAAATCTGTTTACTGCAGAAGATCAGGCAGCCATTGCAATTGGTTGCCAGAGGATACAGCATATTCATACAGCATCTTCTACTGTTAGGTTAGTAAATCTTATAGTTTTACTCAGAACTTCTATTTTAGTATGGCGTCACTTCCGGTCTGAGCGGCTCTTGTTTTATCATGTGAGTATATCTCCTAAACTTTTTATTAAATAAAGCCTTTTTAAACAATATCACACTATGGGCATTACTCTTTCCCCTATGTGACATCTCGGTGGAAAAGCCAGCAAAACGTTTCTCAGATTGCCCAGGAGACCTCCAGAGGGCTGCAAAGTGGCTCACACTGTGAAGGCATAACACCCCTGGGGGGTAATGTCATCTGGTGAGTGCAATCACATTATCAACACGGATAATATCACCTGGCACCACTGTCACTTGAAAGGATAATCAGCACCAAATTTTGATGAAGCACTGGACACTGTTTTTTTTTTTTTTTTTTAAACGCGTCACTTTATTTATTGTATGGACTTATCTACTAATAATTTAGTGTTTGCAATAATTTCATCATTTGTTTTGGCTTTGAATGTGGTCTTACTGTGGTGTAATACAGAGACGTATATTGAATTGTGCATTCACATTTTTGTTGTTTATTATTTTTTTATTTATTTTTCACTTCTGCTTTAAGTTTATCTATTGGCATAATTGGATTTTTATTCACATACCAGATTTTTGAAACAGCAGACATTCATATTCATCACTTTGCCAACTAGGAATTAGATCACTGCATTTCTACAGTTCCAGATATTGTAGATCATAGATTTTAGTTTTCGGACTCCAGAGGGTGTAACACACCAGTTGTACACCCTATCTGAAGTTCAGCACCTTCAACACACACACTCTGATATTCATCAACAGGGGGTGTAACACTATCACTTGTATAGGTTATTTTTAGTTCTTGCCCCCAGGGGGTGCAACACAAAAGTGGTTTACTGCATCAGAGGTTTAATACTTAAAGTAGTTGCATTTGTTTAGATGTTTTGCACCTATATATATTTTTATTTGTTTTTTCAAACACATTTTGAGACCAGCAGACAGAGGATGTACCACAGTTCATTTTATTTGAGGCATACCTCCCCTAATATTTTACGTATATATATATTTTAAATTGAAGGGAAATAGCACCACGTCTACACTTCCATAATCTACCTTTTCCTGTTGTCTGGTTTTATTAGGTGGTAATACCTTGAGGAAAAATTTGCCTGAGGGGTCAGTTTCTGACACCCATGCTCCCATAGAGCACAACCGCCATTCTTCCTTCCTTGACTCCTTTAATGTTATCAATAATTGTTTACAGTACCATGTGTGCAGGGGGAATTGGCCGCTTTTGTAATTATGAGTCTTTCCTTTATTCCACTCTTTTTAGGCCCTGGTAGATTATACCCCCAATCTTAATACACTGGTCCACAGGGCCTGATTCCATGCTTGACATCCTGCCCTATTCCAGAGCCAGCAAATGTATTTATCTGCCCATAGAAGTCCTCTAGCCCCAGTTGTATCCCCACAATATGCAATCTGACAGAAGTCTACCAGTATAGTGCTAGTTATTCCCTCTATAAAGGTTAGATTCAATGCTTTTCCTGTTCTTTCCCAACCCAAAGGTTCCTATGCTCTTCCATAACGTATAACCCCTCTTATGGATGCCTCTCCTAGAATCAGAAGTAACCCAAGGATAATTACTGTCCCTTTTATCCTAACCAGCTACAGAGTTCCAGCGGATGGGTAGGGGAGTTGGAAGGGGAGGGAGACTTCACCTGTTTGAGACAAGTCCCACCTTGTGTGAGACTTCCCTTTGTAGCCGGACTTTCTGAACCTCTTGCAGCCAACTGGCCCTACTCTACCTGTAAAACCTTTTTGCAATGGGACTGGTGAATCTAGGTAGACCTCTCTGCAATGCTTATCACAGTAGGGGTAGTTAGGAGGACTTTGACAGGACCATCCCACCTTGGGGAGTACCACTGCTTTTTCTTATGACTTTTTGTTAAGACCCAATCTCCCACATGCACCTTTTCATCTTCTCGAATTGGACCTTCTAGGACAGAACAAAAATCATTAGTACGTCTTTGTCTTAACAGCCTAGACATGTATTCTGCTAGTGTGTGCTCAGACTCCTCAGTAGGTGTTTCATTTGGTTGTAAGGGTATCTTATATGGCCTTCCATGTATCATTACAAATGGGCTTAAACCTTTTTTTTTTGGGTGTGATATGCATACTGGTCATAGCTACTAGTAGGCAGTACATCCAATTTTTACCTGTTTCTTCTATAGCTTTCCTCAGTTTGCTTTTTTAGAATGCCATTATGTCTTTCCACCAATCCAGCTGATTGGGAATGATGGGCACAATGGTATTTCACTTGAATTCCCATCACTTCTGTCAAATGTTGTATAGTTTTATTTAAAAAATGGGGTCCATTATCACTGTCTGTGCATCTGCACTTCCTGTCTGGAATTCTCCACCTATTTGGTCAGGGTGTCTATGATTAGCAAACAATATTTCTTCCTTTCACATTTGTCCAATTCAATAAAATCCATGCAAATGTGTTTGAATGGATATTGTGGTGTGGGGAACTTCCCTTTCAGTGGTCTTATGCCTCCCTAAGCATTGTATCTTGCACATATAATCCATTGAGAGGAAAAAGGTTTTTTTTAGTAGTTAGTGAAGCCAAAGGCTGTAAATACCTTATTAAACATCCCAGTCATCCCCTGTTTGACACATGTGGTTTTTTTTTTTTGTTTTTTTTGTTTTTTTGTTTTTCACTTATCTCTTTATTTGAAAAAGTTATCCATTACAGCATACACAACACAATCCAGTCACAAAAAGAAAAAGATACAAAACTAGGGACTGTCACTAAGATCATAAACTCATTAAAATCATCCATTTTTCCCATATATTCTTCTACATCTAGTATGTGCCAATTCCAGATACCCATAAGCTGTAACCTTCAAAAAGGGAAAGATAAAAAGGTTTCTTCATTTTTCCCCTCTCTTTTACCCCCCCCCCACTCCTCCTCCCCCCACCCGCCATGCACCCTCACATACGCCCTACACCAATCTCATCCCATATCATCCTCACCCCACCTCCCCCTCCGATCCAGCCCTATCCCGATCCAGCCATGCTTTCCATATCTTCTCAAATTTCTTATAGTTGCCCCTCTTCTTATAGATATACTTTTCCCTGCAAATCACCTCCCTTACTGCATTCTCCCATTCTGTCACTGTTGGAGCCTCCTTTCTTTGCCAGTGCTGTGCGATAAGCTTTCTTCCCTGAAACAAGCATCTAACTCTTGCCATCTGTATGTCCTTTGAGGTCCCTCCTTCCCCCGTCAGTCCCAGCAGGCACTCCCTCGCCTCCAACCTCAGCGACGTCCCAAACACCAGGTTTATTTTCCCCACCACTCCTTTCCAATATCTATGCAGGTTGGGGCATCGCCAGAACATGTGGATCAAATCCCCGTGCCCCCCTCCACATCTTTGACATTTCGAGTCGGGTCTCTTACCCCACTTGAATAATTTCAGGGGTGTATAATATGCTCTATAGGATAAATACAGGTGAGATATCACTTGTGAGGGAGAGAGAGTGACCCTGGGACCAGAAGCCAAGACTTGCTCCCATTGGTCATCAGACAGTGCTCCCACATCCCTTTCCCATTTAGTCCTATTTTTATTTTCCACCGGGCCTTCCTGGGCCGCTGCTTTCAGGCATCCATACATGTCCGAGATCAATCCCCTTGTGGATCCTGCATCGATCAGCTTTCTCAAAGAGGTCATTTCGCACCACACTGGCGCTTCCTTCCCAAATTGTGCCTCCAGGGCATGCCTAATTTGCAGATATCTGTAAAATGACCTGTTGGAGATCGCATACTCCTCTACAAGCTCCTGAAAAGACTTCAACCTCCCCGTCCTGTATACCTGTGCCAGGTAATGAATACCCTGACGGTCCCATTCCTCAAAACGCCCCATTTTTTTAAGCTCATTAAGGCTATTGTTGTCCCAGAGTGGCGAGAATTCCGCAAAACCGATATATCCCAGGGTTCTTTTAGCTTGTACCCAGACTTTAACCATCATCCGGGTAGTGGGGCATTTAGTACAAAATGAATCTGCCTCTAATCCCTCTGCAATTGTATCGTGTCTGGTGTCGTTCAATAAGATGCTACCCCCCCACTCCCTCTTCTCTTAGCCTATTACTACCTCCCATTTGTTGCAATTGGGCTGCCAGGAAGTAGCCTCGTGGATCTGGTACCGCCAAGCCGCCCTTCACCTCTGATCGCCGTAGCGCCCGCAACCCAATCCTGGCCACCCCATTTTTCCAAATAAGCTCCCTGAACACACTGTCCATTTTTTTGAACCAATGCTTGGGGATCCAAACAGGAGAGATCTGCAGGACATATAAAATTTGGGGTAACCAGACCATTTGAATTAGATTGCAGCGCCCGGCGACCGAGAGGGGCAGGCGTCTCCACACTTGACACTTCTGCTTCAGCTTTTTCATCAATGGAACTAGATTTCCGGATATGTACTGGCCTGGGTCTCTAGATATATTAATCCCCAAATATTTCATTTGCCTGACCACTTGGACTTGGGATGCCTGGTGAGGGAGAGGCCCACTCAGGGCGTCTATGGGCAGGATCACTGATTTCTCCCAGTTAATCAGTAACCCAGAGAAGACACCAAACTCCTTTACTATCCCCATAGCTGTTTCCAGTGAATCCTGCGTATCCGCCAAAAACAGCAAAATATCGTCGGCATACAAGGCCACTTTGTCCACCCCTCTCTTCTTCCTAAACCACCTTCCATAAGTAATGCCATTCCAAAGAATCGAAGGCCTTGGCTGCTTCTAGCGAAAGAATTGCTCTCCTACCGCTATTTTCTATGGGGATTTGCATATTAAGGTATACCCGTCTTATATTCGTGCTTGTAGATCTGTCCGGGATGAACCCGGTCTGGTCTATGTGTATTAATTTAGAGATTATCTTATTCAGCCTTGCAGCTAGTACTTTGGCCAAGATCTTCACGTCCGAACACAAGAGCGAGATGGGCCTATATGAAGACATATCTGTTGGGTTCTTCCCTTCTTTCAGCAAAATTATTACTATGGCTTCTGACATAGAGGGGGGAAAAGCCCCTTCCTCCCTAGCTCCATTGAATACCTCCAATAGTAAGGGTAGCAATACCTCCCCATATTTTTTATATAATTTTATGGGCAGGCCATCCGGGCCCGGGGACTTTTGAGCCGCCATATCTCCAACAGCCCTTTGCAGTTCCTTGAGTGTCAATGGGGCATCCAACATTTCCAGGTCCTCTTCTGATACCGGGATTATCCCCAGGCCCTCAAAGAAGCCCTGCATTTCCCCCTCTACATTTACCCTGGAGGAGCTATATAACTTCTCAAAGTATGTCCTGAATTCATCTATTATATCTGGGGTGTTTTTTCTTATTACTCCTTCCCTCCCCTCGATTGCTGGCACTGCACTCGGGGGGCCATTTGCCTTAATTATCAGAGACAGAGCTTTCCCAATTCGCTCTCCTTCTCCAAAAAAGCTCCGCCTCTGAAAGGATCTAATCTTTTCTGTCTTTTCTCGGAGTATCCTGCTATACTCTTCCTGTCTCTTCACCCAACACTCATAATTAGCTTGGGATGGTGTTACCACGAAGTGCACCTCCGACAGTCTTGCATTTTCTTTAGCTCCCAGTTCCTCGGCTTGTGACTGTTTTTTAACGTAAGCAATTCTCTGAATTAAAGCTCCTCGAAGATATGCCTTCAGGGAGTCCCAGACCACCCCCAGTGGAGCCGATCCTAAGTTTATACTAATAAATTCTGATAGCCCCTCCATCATTTTCTCCTCCTCTCCTATAAGTTCGAGCCAAAAGGGATTAATCTTCCAGCTCCCTCTACTATATTGCCCCCCTACCTTCACGGAGGCAATAACTGGCGTATGGTCCGAGACGCCTCTCGGCTCATAGGTTATTTCCTCCACTACGTTTAGTGCCTCCTCATTACCCAATACAAGGTCGATTCTGGACAGGGTGGCATGGGTCCTGGAGTGGCATGAATACTGCCTTTCTCCCGGATGCCTCCTTCTCCAGATATCCACCAGCCCTATTTCGTCACAGTATTGTGAAAGGGGGCTCCTGTTAGCCACTCCAGCTCCATACCTTAGCGGGAACCTATCTATGCTCCTATTCATCATCATATTGAAGTCTCCCAATGCTATTACCGAGGTCCCAGGGAAATCTGCTATGAACCTGGCTAGGTCTTCCATTGGAATCAAGTGAATACCCCCTAGGGATCAGCATTTCAGGATTATCCCAGCTGCCTCGATGTAATCTCTTCCCATCCATGGCATCGGAGGCATGTAATTTTATCCAGTTGGCCTGTTGATGAGTTTGGATGGTTGAGGCTGTGACGGGATCTCTACCTTTTTTCTCCTCCCCCCCCATTGGAAGTTGAGGACATCTGAGGATCCATCTTGCCAGCCTTGGTGGCTAAACAAGCTTTCTGGGACTTGTAAGACGTATGTCTTCTCAAGTCACCTGGTTCCGGTAAGCCTCCTCCGATGCTTTGGTGGTGGTCCCGACACTCATTTAGATGTTTTATTTGCCTGGTGTTCCATCTACCCACTTGGCAGAAGTTCTTCACCATTGTTTTCATTATTCAATTTTCAGAGACTTTTGGGTGGTGGGCGTTGAATTTCATTTAGATCATAATTTTTAACATTTATGGACATTTTGTTATATAATTTTTTTCACTTTTATATCACTTTTATATTTTTCACATTGTTTTCTCACTATACTAATTCATTTGACAGTATGTGGCACTTTGTTTAATTTTTATTGTATTTAGTCATTTATATGCAATCTTGAATTCGATTAATTGTTTTTCGTGGGCCCCCCAGTAATGGTTTGGGCCTAGTTCACTCTGTTTTTTCATTTATTATATTTACACTTATAGCGCTACACTTTACACATTTCCTAGGTCTTCCATTACTTCCGTACTAAATGGGGGGGGATATACACATTGGCCAGTATATATCTTTTGTTTTCTATTAAGCAAGAGAGAAAAATATACCTTCCATTTTCATCCAATCTACTCTGCCCGCAGGAGAAAACCAAATCTGTGCTTATCAATACACTCACCCCTCTTGAATATGATGAGTGAGCGGAATGAAACTGTGTCCGAAACTGCTTATTACTTAAAGTTTCAATTGTATCTTTTACCAGATGGGTCTCCTGGAGGCAGAGTATCTTGACGTTCCCCCTTTTGGCTATTGAGAAAATTACTTGTTTTTTAAGTTTATCCTTTATCCCCCTCACGTTCCATGAGCATATCTTAATCCTTTTTCCCGTATCCGGGATTTTACCACCCCTTCTTTCAATGCTCATGGGTCGTTAAGTCTAATGCCTTTGCAATATTTTGGTCTCTTATCAAATCAAATCATCTCCCATTGCAGATAAAATAGGGGATTGTACGATATACCGCCCTATCTTTTACCCGTCCCTCTAATCTAGCAACCTGAATCCACTCATATCCACTCACAACAATGCTCCCTACCTTCCACCTCTAATTATGTTCGTGCGTCTTCCCCCCCACCCCCCACCCCCCAATCCCCCTCGCCCTCCTAACAACCCCCTCTCTCTCCCCCCCACCCCCCGCCCACACCATACCCCCATGCCCACTTTTGGGCCTAACCCTCGAGCTTCTATTGTGACCTTCAAAAACCTTTTGAGGCTTAAGAAAAGAAAAAACCGTGAACCAAACCCAATAGGAGGGGACTTTCCCCCTTAAAAAAAAGAAAAAAAATTTTTGTGCTTATTACCATGCGTATGATTTGTGCATTTTTCTCTATAGGTGTATTATACTTCTATTTACTTAACCCCTTCCCGACGACCGTACGCAGATATGCGTACTCGGCTTTCCGGGGTTATACCGGGATGATGCCCGCAGCTGCAGGCATCATCCCAGTACTGTTGTTTACAGCGGGCGATCGGCTACCCGTGTATAACAACCGATGCGGCTAAAAGCCGCTCGGCTGATATACCGGAGGAGCGGGAGGGGACATCCCCCCCCTCCCGCCGCCTCCCGCCGCTGTTACCGGGCCTCCCGTGTGATCGGGAGGCCCGGTGTCCATTCGGCTGCCTTCGGCGGCTGGGGGCAGGCTGGAACAAAGCTGCGAGCGGCTTCGTTCCAGCCTTCTTGTTGTAAACGCGGAAGCGACGTCATGACGTCACTTCCCGTTTACTCGGCTGTCAATGGCGCTGAATTTAAAAAAGTACACAGTATTCAGAATCGCCGTTTTCGGCGATCTGAATACTTTGAAGTGTAAAGGAGGGATGGGGGGGTCTTTTAGACCCCCCATCCCTCCATAAAGAGTACCTGTCACCACCTATTACTGTCACAAGGGATGTTTACATTGCTTGTGACAGCAATAAAAGTAAAAAAAAATAAAAAAATTTTTTTAAACACAATTTATAAAGTACAAAAATAAATAAAATAAATAAAAAAAAAAAAAAAAATTTTTAAAATGCCCCTTCGCGCAGCGAAGAAAACGCATACGGAAGTTGCGCCCGCATATGTAAACGGTGTTCAAACCACACATGTGAGGTATCGCCACGATCGTCAGAGCGAGAGCAATAATTCTAGCCCAGACCTCCTCTGTAGCTCAAACCTGGTAACCGTAAAAAATTTTTAAAGCGTCGCCTATGGAAATTCATAGGTACCGTAGTTCGTCGCCATTCCACGAGTGCGTGCAATTATAAAGGGTGACATGTTTGGTATCTATTTACTCGGGGTAACATCATCTTTCACATTATACAAAAAAATTGGAGTAACTTTACTGTTTGGATTTTTTAAAATTCATGAAAGTGTCACTTTTCCAAAAATTTGCGTTTAAAACACCGCTGCACAAATACCGTGTGATAAAAAATATTACAACAATCGCCATTTTATTCTCTAGATTCTCTGCTAAAAAAATATATATAATGTTTGGGGGTTCTAAATAATTTTCTAGCAAAAAATACGGATTTTAACTTGTAAACACCAAATTTCAAAAATAGGCTTAGTCATGAAAGGGTTCTCCCCCTCCCCCGCTCCACTCCCAATTTACATCATCAAAAAGCAAAAATCCAGTGAAAAACAGAAAAATAAAAATATCAAAGAAAAAACAAAAAAAAAAAAAAAAAAAACAGAAGGAACAAGGGAAGAGCAGGATACCATAAAAAAGGAAACCAAATAGGAAAAAGTTCCAGAAGACGCCTAACTTCCCTCTCCTCTCTTAATTCTCTCTTCGTTGTTCTCTAGCCAGGTTGACACTTCATTGGGGGTAGAAAAAAACCTGACCTCCCCCAGAGCTGAGACACGTAATCGTGACGGGAACAAAAGCGCGTAATTAATTCTGAGTTGTTGAAGCTTTCGTTTACATTCTCCAAATTTAGCTCTTTGTCTCTGTAGCTCAGGGGAAAAATCTGGGTAAATTGAGATCCTGGCTCCATTATGCTGGATATTCCTTGACTCTCTTGCCTTCTGTAAAATAGTGACTTTGTCCCGAAAACATAAAAGCTTAAAAATAAAGGGCCTAGGGTGGCCTCCTGGAGCTAGGGTTTTAGGGCCTATTCTATGCGCACGCTCGATAGCAAAGGTGTTGGAGAATGAATCCCTGCCAAACTTCTCCCTCAGCCAGTCCTCCATGAATTGAATGGGGTTATTCCCCTCACAGCCCTCTGGGAGCCCAAGTACCCTCAGGTTCTCTCTACGCAACCTGTTCTCCATACCGTCCATTTTCTGTAAACAGTCCTTTAGTTGGATTTTTCATAAGTGCTACCTCTTGTTTTAGTGGATACACATCATCCTCCATGTGGCTGAATCTCTCCTCGAGCACTGTTGTGCGAGTGCAAACTGCACGCACTTCCCCCTTAACAGTAAGCAGTTCATCTCTAGTGCCTTTAAATTGCTCAGACAACTCGTTGATTGATTGCTTGCAAGTGTTGACGGCTGCAAGAATATCATGCAGGGATGGCTCCCTCTCATTTACCAGACCGCCCTGGCCTCCCCCTACCGCCCCCTCCAGGCCCGAGACCTGTTGCTTATCCAGGGCCCCTCCTGCTACTGAGCCTGCTAATGGTGTAGCTGATGGTATAACTGCCAAAGTCCCGTTTTCCTGGGTCTGACTTCTCCTCCCAGGGTGGCCCGCTTGTTGTTGACCCCCCCCTAAACTGCTAGATTTGTTAGGGGTTTGATTTGGGGTGTGCGCAAAGTGCTCTAATTTGGTGGCTACTTGGTTCCCCTTCTCCTTGGCGCTGCGGGTTCCGAGGGCCCCTGTCCCTTGTTGGGCTGGCCCATCCTCCATCCCCTTCTTCCTTGACATTTCTGACAGTATGCTGTTAATCAATGCACAGTGCTAGTCCCTGCCCTGAGACCTGGGCCTGTGTAACCACCGATCCCCTGCCGAAATTGCAGCAATAATGTCTTTTCCTGCTGAGCTTTTATGTTATAGGTGTGCTATATGTAAGTGTGCACACAGCCACCGACTCACCCCTCTAATGCTCCGGACGGAATCCTCTGCTGCTTGGACCTTCAGGGGGTTTCCAGCACTGCCTGCTCAATCCCGGGTATCGGCACCTCCCTCTCTCACTGGGACAGGCGCCGCCGATGTTATCCCCGAGAGAGCACCGTGCAATTGGTACAGCTCAGTGCGGCGGCTTCAGTCAATTTTGTACCCATTCATGTAATCACTAGACACCCACCCCATAAAAAGGAACTCACCTCATTCTTCAGTTGTGTAGAAAGAGGGGGGGGGGGTCATATCTGCACTTGAATTGGGGCTGGGGAAAATAGATACTCTTTATCTAACATGAATGAGCGCAGAATAACAGATCAAACTACCAAAGAAAGCCTTCCTTACTTTGGAGTTGTTAAAAACAATATTATTTCATTTATTCAAATATAAGTCCATAAGTCCACCAAGTATGCAGACATAAAATGTTTCCTAGCGACATTTACATTATTTGACATATATATTCAATATATATAAAAATATTTTTCTCAGACCCCGATTTTTTAGCAGAATTGAATAAAACATGAACCCCCTTTTGTATTGTTCCCCTTATTCTCTGGTCTCAATTGACATCCAAAGGGTCTCAAAAGATTTTTTTATTTAACCCAAACACATATTCTGATTCAGAACTTAGCCTTTTAACTTTATAAATATACCCAAATATAAACAGCATTGCATCATTAACACTTTACAGTTGAAAATCTGGGAGTTCTAAAAGTAACATATCCAAGAAATATTTACTTTGAGACTATTTGGATTTTCTTTCCCACCGAAAATCCTAATATTTTCACAGATGCACAAATTAACCTCTGTGTGCTCAAAGGGTTAATGCTGCCCTACTAGTCATCCATCATCATCTCCCTCTCTCTTCTGCTATGTCTGTCAGGCAATCTGCATTTTCTTGTTTCTGAGAAACAGCTTCTTGACCATCATTTTGGTGCTATAAAGGCATCAAGTTTGTTGTATTCCCTTCTCTCCTCTCTCTGGGCTTCAAAACTATGGCACACTTCTCTTAGCCAAGCCCATTCAAATCCCTATCTCCTTATGGCAGTAAAATTAGCACTCAGTCACATACTGTCTCTGGACTGGACACATTTAAAGTAATCAAAACATTCTCAGCCTTTCCTTTTCTCACATTCATCAAGCCACTTGACAACTTCACAACATTCTGTTCACTCCACAATGTAATCCACCTTCATGTCTCCCACCTCAAAACCATCAACAATTTCTGCCATGTGCTTCCTTTAACACCATGGCATGCTAAAATAATAAAGCACCCTGGTGTTATCAGTGAACCTTTTCTTTTTTTTTTTTTTCTTTTCTTTTATGCTCAATTTCAATATTTACAATATAACCCTTCTGTATTGTCATAGCTGGTCAAGAGTTAACTTTTTTTACAGACACAATCTCTCACACAGGAATTTGAAACTGAGGAGCACTTCACTCCCTCTAGGAGGGGAGGGGGTGAGGAAAAACTGCAGGCTTTAATCTCCCAGTGATGATTTCTCGCACTTATTTATTTATTTTTTTACTCAGCCATACTTGGCTATTTTTCTGCTTCTCAAATATTTCTTAAACATTTAGATAACATTTGCGTCGGGTCTAATTCTTTTGCTAGACCCATCAGTGATATGGCTATTGGATCATCTTTACCTGAAGTTGCAGCTCCAACTGTTTGGTTCCTATGAGTCCGACCGAGGGTTGTCCCCGAGCAGGCGGCCCAGATGTAGCACAGTCTCCCAGACAATGTTGTCCAGTGGTACCTGAGACGGTGCAGTAATCCAAGACACCGGCTCCGGTCCAATCCCCATGGGCCATATAGTGCAATGTCACTTGGTATTTCACATATTTATCTGCTTAATACATCGGCTAGCAAGGTGTTGGCTGCCTTACAAAGCGAAGCCATAAGACAATTAAACCAAGTATCTCTTTAAGCTTTTCTAAAGTTTCCTGCTTCTCTGCCAGCTCCCAATCTGTCACTGATAGGCAAGCAGGCTACAACAGGAGTTTTACAGGCACACAGAACATGAGGTGTGAAGAATGATTTTTTGCTGGTTATTTAAACTCCTATTATCAACCCATAACTTTTTGATCTTTGGGTCCTAACAATTTAAGTTTATCCATCAAATCTTGACACTTTTACAGTTAGTTTACTATTGAATCCAAACTTCCCTATAAAGCCCTGTGTCCCTAAAGAGGAGTTCCAGTCTCCCACTTGGCACATTAGGAACACAGCAGCCTCATAAGCAGGCACAAAACATTCTTTTACAGAGACTATTCCCCATTGTCAGCACCAGTCGGGTCTCTCATTTACCTATAAAACACTGGGATAGTGACCCTCGGCCCACGGTAACAATAGGAATACAAGAAGAGTAAAAATATCATCACTCCCCACACTATAGGGAGAATCAAAAAAATAATTAACTTGTCTGTGCAGTACTGTTTTTTTTTTTTTTTTTTTTTTTTCCAATAAGGTTACAGCATCAACAGAAAGGTTAAACATGAGAAAGGAGAAACTAAACACACAGAAGAAAGTTAGTCTTGCGATCTTTATAGATCACTTAAGCGCTTACATCATCGGGCAATCCACCTCCGACGACGACGTCAGGCATTCACCCTCTGACGTTCGGTATACCTCAAATCTTTTTTTTATCTGTCCTGGACAGCGGGTAACGCAATTTTTGACCTTAGACAACATCCCCAAGTGTCTCTGTCTTCGCACACTGGATTATTAAGATATTATACAATCAATACCAGTGTCGGCAATTACAACACATTAAACCAGAATCAAACAGAAAGAGGAGAAAAGACTCTTAGAGAGAATTAAGAATAACTTAAATTATCTTACCTCTCAAACACCAGGAGGACTGGATCACGAAGCTCAAAACCAGACAGTGGATCTGGGTCTCAGGCCCCCGCCCCTATTTAACCACTAACGTTGAATGGGGGGACTTTTAATTCTCAGTGAGCTTTGAAGTCCAATACTCATCAAAGTTTTTGTTGGGACCATCTGACCCGAAATGCACTTATTGGTTCCGGCTCCGAGGACCAGAAATGTTAGGAATACTCTTCTCTTGTGATCAGTCGAACTCCAGATGTATTGAAAAGCAGACAATTTATTTCAGATGTGTCACACAAATGGATGATGCTTACAAGCCAAAAGATGCAGTAAGAATCATACAAAGAGATGTACATCCCCCCTCCTAATACCTACAATAATATAGTCATAACGCTTCTATTGGCTGAGGAAATACAGATAGCGTGCCTGGTACAAAATGGTACTTTATTTTGCTAATTAGTGTTTCCTGTACATTCTTGTTCTACCATATATGGTTAAGCCTAATCATCCTACAACTTACTATGGAGTTAGTTAAAGCAAACGATACAGCAAGTTAATACAACAATGTGCTCAGAAGTCATCTTAACCACTTCAGCCCCGGAAGGATTTACCCCCTTCCTGACCAGAGCACTTTTTACAATTACAATGACCCCATTTTGTAAAGTAGACACCCCAAGGAATTTGCTGAGAGGCATGTCGAGCCCATTGAATATTAATTTTTTTTGTCCCAAGAGATTGAATAATGACAAAAAAAAAAAGAAATTACAAAAAGTTGTTACTAAATGATATATTGCTCACACAGGCCATGGGCATATGTGGAATCGCACCTCAAAATACATTTAGCTGCTTCTCCTGAGTATGGGGATACCACATGTTTGGGACTTCGGGATTTCTAAGGGCGTAAATTTTTGATTTCACTCCTCACTACCTATCACAGTTTTGAAGTCCATAAAATGCCAAGATGGCACAAAACCCCCCAAATTACCCCATTTTGGAAAGTAGACACCCCAAGCTATTTGCTGAGAGGCATGTTGAGTCCATGGAATATTTTATATTTTGACACAAGTTGCGGGAAAGTGACCAATTTTTTTTTTTTGCACAAAGTTGTCACTAAATGATATATTGCTCACACAGGCCATGGGCATATGTGGAATTACACCCCAAAATACATTCTGCTGCTTCTCCTGAGTAGGGGGATACCACATGTGTGGGACTTTTTGGGAGCCTAGCCGCGTACAGGGCCCCCAAACCAAGCACCGCCTTAAGGATTTCTAAGGGCGTACATTTTTGATTTCACTCCTCATTGCCTATCACAGTTTTGAAGGCCATAAAATGCCAAGATGGCACAAACCCACCCCCAAAATGACCCCATTTTGGAAAGTAGACACCCCAAGCTATTTGCTGAGAGGCATGTTGAGTCCATGGAATATTTTATATTTTGCCACAAGTTGCAGGAAAATGACAAACTTTTTTTTTTTTTGCACAAAGTTGTCACTAAATGATATATTGCTCACACAGGCCATGAGCATATGTGGAATTGCACCCCAAAATACATTCTGCTGATTCTCCTGAGTACGGGGATAAAACATGTGTGGGACTTTTTGGGAGCCTAGCCGCATACAGGGCCCCGAAAACCAAGCACCGCCTTCAGGATTTCTAAGGGCGTAAAGTTTTGATTTCACTCCTCACTACCTATCACAGTTTTGAAGGCCATAAAATGCCCAGATGGCACAAAACCCCCCCAAATGACCCCATTTTGGAAAGTAGACATCCCAAGCTATTTGCTGAGAGGCATGTTGAGTCCATGGAATATTTTATATTTTGACACAAGTTGCGGGAAAGTGACAATTTTTTTTTTTTGCACAAAGTTGTCACTAAATGACATATTGCTCAAACATGCCGTGGGCATATGTGGAATTATACCCCAAAATACATTCTGCTGCTTCTCCTGAGTACAGGGATACCACATGTGTGGGACTTTTTGGGAGCCTAGCTGCATACGGGGCCCCGAATCACCGCCTTCAGGATTTCTAAGGGCGTAAATTTTTGATTCACTCCTCACTACCTATCACAGTTTCGAAGGCCATAAAAAGCCAAGATAGCACAAACCTCCCCCAAATGACCCCATTTTGGAAAGTAGACACCCCAAGCTATTTGCTGAGAGGCATGTTGAGTATTTTGCAGCTCTCATTTGTTTTTGAAAATGAAGAAAGACAAGAAAAAACTTTTTTTTTCTTTTTTGAATTTTCAAAACTTTGTGACAAAAAGCGAGGTCTGCAAAATACTCACTATACCTCTCAGCAAATAGCTTGGGGTGTCTACTTTCCAAAATAGGGTCATTTGGGGGGGTTTTGTGCCACCTGGGCATTCCATGGCCTCCGAAACTGTGATAGGCAGTGAAGAGTGAAATCCAAAATTTACACCCTTAGAAAGCCTGAAGGCGGTGCTTGGTTTTCGGGGTCCCGTACGCGGCTAGGCTCCCAAAAAGTCTCACACATGTGGTATCCCCGTACTTAGGAGTAGGGATGAGCTTCGAGTTCGAGTCGAACATGAACATCGGCTGTTCGCAAGTTCGCCGAGCAGCGAACAATTTGGGGTGTTGGCGGCAAATTTGAATGCCGCGGAACACCCTTTAAAAGTCTATGGGAGAAATCAAAAGTGCTAATTTTAAAGGCTTATATGCAAGTTATTGTCATAAAAAGTGTTTGGGGACCTGGGTCCTGCCCCAGGGGACATGGATCAATGCAAAAAAAAGTTTTAAAAACGGCAGTTTTTTCAGGAGCAGTGATTTTAATAATGCTTAAAGTCAAACAATAAAAGTGTAATATCCCTTTAAATTTCGTAGCTGGGGGGTGTCTATAGTATGCCTGTAAAGGGGCGCATGTTTCCCATGTTTAGAACAGTCTGACAGCAAAATGACATTTCGAAGGAAAAAAGCCATTTAAAACTACTCGCGGCTATTGCATTGCCGGTCTGACAATACACATAGAAGTTCATTGATAAAAACAGCATGGGAATTCCCCACAGGGGAACCCCCGAACCAAAATTAAAAAAAGAAATGACGTGGGGGTCCCCCTAAATTCCATACCAGGCCCTTCAGGTCTGGTATGGATATTAAGGGGAACCCCTGCCAAAATTTTTTAAAAAAATGACGTGGGGGTCCCCCTAAATTCCATACCAGACCATTCAGGTCTGGTACGGATTTTAAGGGGAACCCCGCGCCAAAAAAATAAATAAAACGGCTTGGGATCCCCCCAAAAATCCATACCAGACCCTTATCTGAGCATGCAACCTGGCAGGCCGCAGGAAAAGAGGGGGGGACGAGAGAGCGCCCCCCCTGAACCGTACCAGGCCACATGCCCTCAACATTGGGAGGGTGCTTTGGGGTAGCTCCCCAAAACACCTTGTCCCCATGTTGATGAGGACAAGGGCCTCATCCCCACAACCCTGGCCGGTGGTTGTGGGGGTCTGCGGGCGGGGGGCTTATCGGAATCTGGAAGCCCCCTTTAACAAGGGGACCCCCAGATCCCGGCCTCCCCCTGTATGAAATGGTAAGGAGGTACAAAAGTACCCCTACCATTTCACTAAAAAACTGTCAAAATTGTTAAAAATGACAAGAGACAGTGTTTGACAATTCCTTTATTTTAATGCTTCTTCTTTCTTCTTTCTTCTATCTTCCTTCATCTTCTTCTTCTGGCTCTTCTGGTTCTTCCTCCGGTGTTCTCGTCCAGCATCTCCTCCGCGGCGTCTTCTATCTTCTTCTCCTCGGGCCGCTCCGCACCCATGGTACGATTCGGGGGGGCTCTCTCGTCCCCCCCTCTTTTCCTGCGGCCTGCCAGGTTGCATGCTCGGATAAGGGTCTGGTATGGATTATTGGGGGGATCCCACGCCGTTTTATTTTATTTTTTTGGCGCAGGGTTCCTCTTAAAATCCGTACCAGACCTGAATGGTCTGGTATGGAATTTAGGGGGACCCCCACGTCATTTTATTTTAAAATTTTGGCCGGGGTTCCCCTTAATATCCATACCAGACCTGAAGGGCCTGGTATGGAATTTAGGGGGACCCCCACGTCATTTTTTTTTAAATTTTGGTTCGGGGTTCCCCTGTGGGGAATTCCCATGCTGTTTTTATCAATGAACTTCTATGTGTATTGTCAGACCGGCAATGCAATAGCCGCGAGTAGTTTTAAATGGCTTTTTTCCTTCAAAATGTAATTTTGCTGTCAGACTGTTCTAAACACGGGAAACATGCGCCCCTTTACAGGCATACTATAGACACCCCCCAGCTATGAAATTTAAAGGGATATTACACTTTCATTGTTTGACTTTAAGCATTATTAAAATCACAGCTCCTGAAAAAACGTCCGTTTTTAAAACTTTTTTTTTTATTGCTCCATGTCCCCTGGGGCAGGACCCAAGTCCCCAAACACTTTTTATGACAATAACTTGCATATAAGCCTTTAAAATTAGCACTTTTGATTATTCGTGTTCGTGTCCCATAGGTTTTAACGGTGTTCGGGTGTTCGAACAAACTTTTTTCCTGTTCGCATGTTCTGGTGCGAACCGAACAGGGGGGTCCATACTCAGGAGAAGCAACAGAATGTATTTTAGGGTGTAATTTCACATATTCCCATGGCATGTTTGACCAATAAATCATTTAGTGACAACTTTGTGCAAAAAAAAAAAAATTATCTTTTTCCTGCAACTTGTGCCACAATATAAAATATTCCATGGACTCTACATGCCTCTCAGCAAATAGCTTGGGGTGTCTACTTTCCAAAATGGGGTCATTTGGGGGGGGGGTTGAACTGTCCTGGCATTTTATGCACAACATTTAGAAGCTTATGTCACACATCACCCACTCTTCTAACCACTTGAAGACAAAGCCCTTTCTGACACTTTTTGTTTACATGAAAAAATTATTACACTTTTTTAAATTTTAATGCACTAAAACACAATATATTGCCCAAATGTTTGATGAAATAAAAAAGATGATCTTAGACCGAGTACATGGATACCAAACATGACATGTTTTAAAACTGTGCACAAACGTGCAGTGGCGACAAACTAAATACATTTTTAAAAGCCTTTAAAAGCCTTTACAGGTTACCACTTTAGATTTACAGAGGAGGTCTACTGCTAAAATTACTGCCCTCGATCTGACCTTCACGGTGATACCTCACATGCATGGTGCAATTGCTGTTTACATTTGACGCCAGACCGACGCTTGCGTTCGACTTTGTGCGAGAGCAGGGGGGGACAGGGGTGCTTTTTTTTTTTTTTTTTTTTCTTTATTAATTTTTTTGCTTTTTTATCTTATTTTTAAACTGTTCCTTTAATTTTTTTTTTTTTTTTAATAATTTTTATTGTTATCTCAGGGAATGTAAGTATCCCCTATGATAGCAATAGGTAGTGACAGGTACTCTTTTTTGAAAAAACTGGGGTCTATTAGACCCTAGATCTCTCCTCTGCCCTCAAAGCATCTGACCACACCAAGATCGGTGTGATAAAATGCTTTCCCAATTTCCCAATGGCGCTGTTTATATCCGGCAAAATCTAAGTCATGAAATGCTCGTAGCTTCTGGTTTCTTAGGCCTAGAGATGTTTGGAGCCACTCTGATCTCTGATCAGCTCTATGGTCAGCTGGCTGAATCACCGGCTGCATTCTCAGGTTCCCTGTTGGGACAGGAGAGCCAGAGAAAAACATGGAAGACGGTGGGGGGATTCCCTCCCACTGCTTGTAAAAGCAGTCTACAGGCTAATTAGCCGCTAGGATTGCTTTTACATGAAAGCCGACCGCTGGCTGAAAAGAATGATACCAAGATGATACCTAAACCTGCAGGCATCATTCTGGTATAACCATTCAAAGTCCAGCAACATACCAGTACGTTGCTGGTCCTTGTTGGGCATATATTGTAAACTTTTTTTTCATGCAGCCTGTGGGCTTAACGAAAAAAAGAGATTGATCGGTGGGTATGTCCACCATTAGAATACCTCCCTTCATCCACCCACTTCTAATGATGGGCATACATGCACCGTATATATATGCCGAAGCATGGGGGCATCCTCCCGCAAAAGTTAGGAGCAAATCGCCCTCTGCTGCCCCCATGCTTTGGCATATATGCTGAAGTATGTAACTGTGGTAGTGAAATCACCTCCGACAGCGCTGGAGTCACGGCTTTATGTATTGTGGGAGCTAACGCTGTTGCTGTCAAGATAAATAAATCCGCGCTGCAAATGAATGGCGTACCTGCTAAGCAAATGATGGTTAACAATAAAACAAAGTAACATTACAGTATAACAGTAAGACTTACCATACCTGCAAAGCAAATACAAAAAAACCATAGTAAAAAATAAAACATTTAACGCAACCTGTACCTAAAATATATATATGCCGAAGCATGGGGGCATCCTCCCACAAAAGGCAGGAGCAAATCGCTCCACCACCCACTGCTGCCCCCACGCTTCGGCATATATGCTGAAGTATGTAACTGTGGTGGTGAAATCACCTCCGACAGCGCTGGAGTCACGGCTTTATATATCGTGGGAGCAAACGCTGTTGCTGTCAAGATAAATAAATCCGCACTGCAACTGAATGGCGTACCTGCTAAGCAAATGATGGTTAACAATAAACCAAAGTAACATTACAGTATAACAGTAAGACTTACCATACCTGCAAAGCAAATACAAAAAAAACATAGTAAAAAATAAAGCATTTAACGCAACCTGTGCCTAAAATATATATATGCCGAAGCATGGGGGCATCCTCCCACAAAAGGCAGGAGCAAATCGCTCCTCCACCCACTGCTGACCCCACGCTTCAGCATATATGCTGAAGTATGTAACTGTGGTGGTGAAATCACCTCCGACAGCGCTGGAGTCACGGCTTTATATATCGTGGGAGCAAACGCTGTTGCTGTCAAGATAAATAAATCCGCTCTGCAGCTGAATGGCGTACCTGAAAACAAAAAAATGGTTACCAACAAAACACAGTAAACAGTAAAGTATAAAAAAAATTGCATATCTGAAAAGCAAACATGGTAAAACATAATAACAATAAAACATTGCAGAATAGAATACAGTAAAAAAGAGCAAGAACAACAGAGAGAGAATAGAGAGAGAGAGAACAATAAAACAACTATTTTTGTTTTTTTTATTTTATTTTTTTTTTGTGTTTTTATTTTTTTATTTTTTTTTTTACACTCTTTTTAGTAACTTTAACTTTTGTAATTGGTACCAGGTTTGGGTCGCTCAAAATGCGATGGTATCTTGGGAGACCCTGTGAAAGTGTGCCTAGTCTGTGCAATGCTGTACCCTACGCTAAAACTCAACTAGTGTATGGTAGCGTTCAAAACATTCACCAATGCATAGACCAGGATTGTCAGGACAGGAGGGACAATAATACTGGGTGTCACGCCTATATAAGCTCTTGCTGCAGACACGACATCTTCTTTGGGGGGTTCGTTGGGTAGGGGTACTCGGGAGGACATAAGGAAAATGCCTCTCATGCAGCCGGCTTAGTGCATTTGGTTGGGGAAGGTGAGGTGGAGCACCGTCTGGATACAGAAGGGCTCTGAAGATCTCTTCCTGGAATTTAAGGAAGGATCCAGTCCGTCCTGAAGCTCTGTATAGCACATGAGCGTTCAGCAAAGCCAATTGAAATAAATAAACAGACACTTTTTTGTACCAGCGTCTGGCCTTACGGGCAACTAGGTACGGTGCCAACAACTGGTCATTGAGGTCCACCCCTCCCATATTTTGGTTATATTCGTGGACACAGAGGGGTTTCTCCACAACATCAATCGCCGTAGTAATTTGGACCGTCGGGTCTGCATGAACGGAGGTAAGAACGAAAACATTCTTATTATCCCTCAACTTCATAGCGAGCAAGTTATTACACTGCAAGCAGGCTCTCTCCCCCAGCCTAAGACAGGAAGCTACAAGCGGCTGGGGAAAGCCACGGCGATTAGGTCACACGGTGCCACATGCTCCAATCTGTTGATCAAAAAGGTGACTAAAAAGTGTCACGCTCATGTAATAATTGTCCACGTACAAGTGGCACCCCTTTCCGAATAAGGGTGACACCAAGTCCCACACAATCTTGCCAGCGCTTCCTATGTAGTCAGGGCAGTTTGTCGGCTCTACATGGCTATCTTTGCCCTCGTAAACCATAAAACTACATGTATAGCCTGTGGCCCTGTCACAGAGCTTATACATCTTGACCCTGTATCTGTCACGCTTGCTGGAAAGGTACTGTTTGAATGACAAGCAGCCAGAAAATTTAATCAGGGACTCATCAACGCAGACAACTTGATGGGGAGTAAACAAGTCTGCAAAACGTTGGTTGAAGTGGTTTAGGAGGGGGCGAATTTTGTAGAGCCGATCGTATTCAGGGTCTCCACGAGGATGACAGAGTTCATTGTTGTTGAAGTGCATGAACTGCAAAATCTGCTCGTATCGTGCCCTGGTCATGGAGGCAGAGAACAAGGGCATATGGTGAATTGGGTCATTGGACCAATATGACCGCAACTCACTCTTTTTGGTTATGCCCATGTTGAGGGAAAGGCCCAGAAAGATCTTAAATTCGGAGACCGTAATTGGTCTCCAATCTCTGGCAAGGGAGGACTGGGGAATAGTGGCGATGTGTTGACCAGCGTATAAATTGCTTTGGTCCACAATAGATCTATAGAGATCTTCAGTGAAAAACAGCGAATAAAAATCCAGTGGCTTAAAATCAACTGTTTCCACCTGAATTCCGGGTTGGCCAGTGAATGGGGGAAGTACGGGTGCTGCAGAAGTGGTGGGTTCCCAATTCGGATTGGAGAATGCAGCAGGAAGGGCACTATGGGCACGACGGGCCTGTATTCGTCTTCTTGGTGGCAGCGGGACACTACTAGTGCTTGCCACCTCGCCAGCTTGAACTGCACTTATGGGACTCACCACATCACCAAGTGTTACTGCAGTGCTGGATATACGACCAGGGTGTACTAGGCCGCTGGTGCTTGCCAGTTCACCAGAAGGAATAGCGGCGCTAGTACTGCTCTGCTCCAAACGAGGGACCTGTGGTTCTTGCACATCAAGGACAGAAGAAGTTTGGGGTCTGGCATAGTTGCCAACATTGTAAAAAAAAAAATGTGGGACACTTTTGTGGCTGTAGGCGGAGCCGTACAATAATTAGGGGGCGGGGCATTCGTTTGTAGGCGTGGCTTAGTAAAAACAGTAAGTGCGGCGCGCAAAGCGCGCCGCGACGAAAAATGGGCGTGGTTTACGCGTCATAGTGGGCGTGGCTTAAATGGGCGTGGCTCAAGAGGGTGTGGTTAGAGTCTGAGATGAATGAGGGATGGAGAGGGAAAGGGGGAGAGGGAAAGGGGGAGAGGGAAAGGGGGAGAGGGAAAGGGGGAGAGGGGGAGAGGGAAAGGGGGAGAGGGGGAGAGGGAGAGGGGGAGAGGGAAAGGGGGAGAGGGAAAGGGGGAAATGACGGGACAGCAGCCCCAGATCCTACACAATAAAAATATGTGTATTCTAGAAAGTTTAACAATCAGCAGATAAAGATACTCCAAACACCTGGTGTTAGCACTTCAATCATCCCGGCACCATGATTGTTATTGTGTCAGGATGATTGAAATGCAGTATTTCTATTATTACATTGTAATATAAAATTAAATCATTCAACTCACCATAATGCAGAATCAGTGGGAGCCCTGAGCGTGTCACTAGCCACGTCGCCTGCCCCCCGGCAGAGTCCGTCCTCACATCAGGTGTCCCCGGCAGAGCCCCCCCTCGCATCAGGTGTCCCCGGCAGAGCCCCCCCTCGCATCAGGTGTCCCCGGCAGAGCCCCCTCCTCACATCAGGTGTCCCCGGCAGAGCCCCCCCTCGCATCAGGTGTCCCCGGCGGAGCCCCCCCTCGCATCAGGTGTCCCCGGCGGAGCCCCCCCTCGCATCAGGTGTCCCCGACGGAGCCCCCCCTCGCATCAGGTGTCCTCGGCGGAGCCCCCCCTCACATCAGGTGTCCCCCAGTGGAGCCCCCCCTCACATCAGGTGTCCCTGGCGGAGCTCCCCCTCACATCAGGTGTCCCTGGCGGAGCCCCCCCTCACATCAGGTGTCCCTGGCAGAGCCCCCCCTCACATCAGGTGTCCCTGGCGGAGCTCCCCCTCACATCAGGTGTCCCTGGCGGAGATCCCCCTCACATCAGGTGTCCCTGGCGGAGATCCCCCTCACATCAGGTGTCCCTGGCGGAGCCCCCCCTCACATCAGCTGTCCCTGGCGGAGCCCCCCTCACATCAGGTGTCCCTGGCGGAGCCCCCCTCACATCAGGTGTCCCTGGCGGAGCCACCCTCACATCAGGTGTCCCTGGCGGAGCCCCCCCTCACATCAGGTGTCCCTGGCGGAGCCCCCTCACATCAGGTGTCCCTGGCGGAGCCCCCCTCACATCAGGTGTCCCTGGCGGAGCCCCCCCTCACATCAGGTGTCCCTGGCGGAGCCCCCCCTCACATCAGGTGTCCCTGGCGGAGCCCCCCCTCACATCAGGTGTCCCTGGCGGAGCCCCCCCTCACATCAGGTGTCCCTGGCGGAGCCCCCCCTCACATCAGGTGTCCCTGGCGGAGCCCCCCTCACATCAAGAGTCCCCCAGCGGAGCCCCCCCTCACATCAGGTGTCCCCGGCAGAGCCCCCCTCACATCAGGAGTCCCCGGCGGAGCCCCCCTCACATCAGGAGTCCCCCAGTGGAGCCCCCCCTCACATCAGGTGTCCCCCAGTGGAGCCCCCCCTCACATCAGGTGTCCCCCAGTGGAGCCCCCTCTCACATCAGGTGTCCACCAGTGGAGCCCCCCCTCACATCAGGTGTCCCCCAGTGGAGCCCTCCCTCACATCAGGTGTCCCCCAGTGGAGCCCCCCCTCACATCAGGTGTCCCCCAGTGGAGCCCCCCCTACAAATTCCCACAGCGGCGTGCGCCCCCCCTCCCCTACCTCAGAGTCCGCCGGTCTTTTCGAATTCCACATGGATGGCAAAACCCCCGCCCCTTTCTCTGGCAGCGGAGCGGGGGTAGGCGGAGTGAGGCGGGGCGGGGCGGAGGGTGGGCGGAGTGAGGCGGGGCGGAGCGGAGGGTGGGCGGAGTGAGGCGGGGCGGAGGGTGGGCGGCGTCGGAGGAGCTCCGTCTAGCCCCCCCCAGCCGTCTTCAAGCTTCTTCAAGATGGCGGCCGGCGGAGACAATGTCTCCACCAACCGCAGACCTCTAGCGGCGGCGGCGGGCGGCGGCGGCAAAAATCAAAAACCGGATTTTTCGGGACATTTACCGGGACACAAAAAATTCGTGAATGGAGTGTAAGTCCCGGGAATGTCCCGGGAAATCCGGGACAGTTGGCAACTATGGTCTGGTACGCCTGACCTTGGCAGGGACCACAACTCCATCGTCAGAGCTATCTGTCATGGAGCCGCTGTCCTCTACAGGATCGTATTCTGAGCCTGAATCTGACAGATGAGTGACTTTCTCTTCACTATCTGTCATGCTCAGAAACGTGTAGGCCTCTTCACTAGTGTACCTTCGATTTGCCATTTTGGGCTCTAAATTTAGGGGTACACTAGTGAGACTCACAGGCAAAAAAGCTTTTGACTGTTAGCGACTGATTCGAAACGCTACCAAAAAACTGTTAGTGATCGCAGGGATCAGGCCTGGCTTTGCGGACGCTGCAGTTATGTGTGCTTAGTGTTTTGTAAGTGTCAGTGATCAATCGATACTGCACAGGGTGGGCTGGGCCGAGGGGCAAAACGCAGGTGCTAGCAGGTATCTGGGCTGATCCCGCTAACACTGTGTTTATGGGAACCCTAAACTGCTGGGGACGCTAGTATAGATCTGATCGGATCAGATATTGATCCGTTCAGATACTATAGCACTAAGGGAGGTGTATGCTGCGTTCGTGGGTGTTAGCGGTACTGGCGCTAACCTGACGCTGCCTGGGGCGACGCAGACCTTATCTGATCCTAAAAACTTAACTTATATCACCGCCGGGCAATTAGGGGGTTAAACCTTTATAAGGTAATAAACGGCGGGTGCCCTAAAACTATAATAAACTATAAAAAACAAACTAACTAACCAGCGTCACCCGTAACAGTTATATGGTGATCACTAGGGATGAGCCCAACACCCCCCTGTTCGGTTCGCACCAGAACATGCGAACAGGAAAAAAGTTCATTCGAACACGCGAACACCGTTAAAGTCTATGGGACACGAACATGAATAATCAAAAGTGCAAATTTTAAAGGCTAATATGTAGGTTATTGTCATAAAAAGTGTTTGGGGACCTGGGTCCTGCCCCAGGGGACATGGATCAATGCAAAAAAAAGTTTTAAAAACGGCCGTTTTTTCAGGAGCAGTGATTTTAATAATGCTTAAAGTCAAACAATAAAAGTGTAATATCCCTTTAAATTTCGTACCTGGGGGGTGTCTATAGTATGCCTGTAAAGGGGCGCATGTTTCCTGTGTTTAGAACAGTCTGACAGCAAAATTACATTTTGAAGGAAAAAACTCATTTAAAACTACCCGCGGCTATTGCATTGCCGACAATACACATAGAAGTTCATTGATAAAAACGGCATGGGAATTCCCCAAAGGGGAACCCCGAACCAAAATTAAAAAAAAAAAAATGACGTGGGAGTGCCCCTAAATTCCATACCAGGCCCTTCAGGTCTGGTATGGATATTAAAGGGAACCCCGGCCAAAATAAAAAAAAAAAAATGACGTGGGGTTCCCCCTAAATTCCATACCAGACCCTTCAGGTCTGGTATGGATTTTAAGGGGAACCCCGCGCCAAAAAAAAAAAAACGGCGTGGGGTCCCCCCAAAAATCCATACCAGACCCTTATCCGAACACGCAACCTGGCAGGCCGCAGGAAAAGAGGGGGGGACGAGAGTGCGCCCCCCCCTCCTGAACCGTACCAGGCCACACGCCCTCAACATTGGGAGGGTGCTTTGGGGTAGCCCCCCAAAACACCTTGTCCCCATGTTGATGAGGACAAGGGCCTCATCCCCACAACCCTGGCCGGTGGTTGTGGGGGTCTGTGGGCAGGGGGCTTATCGGAATCTGGAAGCCCCCTTTAACAAGGGGACCCCCAGATCCCGGCCCCCCCCTGTGTGAAATGGTAAGGGGGTACTTACCCCTACCATTTCACTAAAAAACTGTCAAAAATGTTAAAAATGACAAGAGACAGTTTTTGACAATTCCTTTATTTAAATACTTCTTCTTTCTTCTATCTTCCTTCATCTTCTGGTTCTTCTGGTTCTTCTGGCTCTTCTGGTTCTTCCTCCGGCGTTCTCGTCCAGCATCTCCTCCGCGGCATCTTCTATCTTCTTCTCCTCGGGCCGCTCCGCACCCATGGCATGGGGGGGAGGCTCCCGCTCTTCTCTTCATCTTCTTCATCTTCTTCTCTTCTTCTCTTCTTCATTTTCTTCATTTTCTTCTCCGTGCCGCTCCGCACCCATGCTGGCATGGGGGGAGGCTCCCGCTGTGTGACGGCGCTCCTGTCTGACAGTTCTTAAATAACGGGGGCGGGGCCACCCGGTGACCCCGCCCCCCTCTGACGCACGGGACATGACGGGACTTCCCTGTGGCATGTGCCATGACGTCACATGACGTCACAGGGAAGTCCCGTCATGTCACCGTGCGTCAGAGGGGGCGGGGTCACCAGGTGGCCCCGCCCCCCGTTATTTAAGAACTGTCAGACGAGGAGCGCCGTCACACAGCGGGAGCCTCCCTCCATGCCAGCATGGGTGCGAAGCGGCCCGGAGAAGAAAATGAAGAAGAGAAGAAGAGAAGAAAAGAAGAAGAGAAGAGCGGGAGCCTCCCCCCCATGCCATGGGTGCGGAGCGGCCCGAGGAGAAGAAGATAGAAGACACCGCGGAGGAGATGCTGGACGAGAACGCCGGAGGAAGAACCAGAAGAGCCAGAAGAACCAGAAGATGAAGGAAGATAGAAGAAAGAAGAAGTATTTAAATAAAGGAATTGTCAAAAACTGTCTCTTGTCATTTTTAACATTTTTGACAGTTTTTTAGTGAAAAGGTAGGGGTAAGTACCCCCTTACCATTTCACACAGGGGGGGGCCGGGATCTGGGGGTCCCCTTGTTAAAGGGGGCTTCCAGATTCCGATAAGCCCCCCGCCCACAGACCCCCACAACCACCGGCCAGGGTTGTGGGGATGAGGCCCTTGTCCTCATCAACATGGGGACAAGTTGTTTTGGGGGGCTACCCCAAAGCACCCTCCCAATGTTGAGGGCATGTGGCCTAGTACGGTTCAGGAGGGGGGGGCCGCACTCTCGTCCCCCCTCTTTTCCTGCGGCCTGCCAGGTTGCGTGCTCGGATAAGGGTCTGGTATGGATTATTGGGGGGACCCCACGCCGTTTTTTTTTTTTTTTTGGCGCAGGGTTCCCCTTAAAATCCATACCAGACCTGAAGGGTCTGGTATGGAATTTAGGGGGAACCCCACGTCATTTTTTTTTTTTAATTTTGGCCGGGGTTCCCCTTAATATCCATATCAGACCTGAAGGGCCTGGTATGGAATTTAGGGGGACTCCCACGTCATTTTTTTTTTTAATTTTGGTTCGGGGTTCCCCTTTGGGGAATTCCCATGCCGTTTTTATCAATGAACCTCTATGTGTATTGTCGGCAATGCAATAGCCGCGGTAGTTTTAAATGAGTTTTTTCCTTCAAAATGTCATTTTGCTGTCAGACTGTTCTAAACACAGGAAACATGCGCCCCTTTACAGGCATACTATAGACACCCCCCAGGTACGAAATTTAAAGGGATATTACACTTTTATTGTTTGACTTTAAGCATTATTAAAATCATTGCTCCTGAAAAAACGGCCGTTTTTAAAACTTTTTTTTGCATTGATCCATGTCCCCTGGGGCAGGACCTGGGTCCCCAAACACTTTTTATGACAATAACTTGCATATTAGCCTTTAAAATGAGCACTTTTGATTTCTCCCATAGACTTTTAAAGGGTGTTCTGCGGCATTCGAATTTGCTGCGAACACCCCAAATTGTTCGCTGTTCGGCGAACTTGCGAACAGCCAATGTTTGAGTCGAACATGAGTTCGACTCGAACTCGAAGCTCATCCCTAGTGATCACTGGTGAAAGGGTTAACTAGGGGGCAATCAGGGGGTTAAAACCTTTAGTAGGTAGTATATGGGGGTCCCTGTCGCTATAAAACACTGACGGCGAACCTATATACTTACCTCCCTAACTAGCATCACCTGTGTCACTAATACAGCGATCAGAAAAACGATCGCTTAGTGACACTGGCGATGGGGGTGATCAAGGGGTTAACCTTTATTAGGGGGGGTTAGGGGGGTACCCTAGACCTAAAGGGGGGTACCCCAGACCTAAAGGGGGCTAACCCTAACTGCCCTAACACTTATAACTGTCACAAACTGACACCAGTGCAAAAAAAAAACTGCTACTGGTGTCACTGTGACAGGGGTTACAGGGGGGTGATCGGGGGTGATCGGGGGGTGACTGGGGGGGTGAAAAGTGTGCCTGCGTGTTCTACTGTTAGTGTAGTGTTGTGCAAACTCACATTGATGTCTTCTCTCCTAGGCGCCGGAACGAAAAGACCGGCTCGAGGAGAGATGACATCACTTCCTCTGCCTCTGTTTACATTACAGAGGCAGAGGAATGATCTCATTGGCCGGGAGCGATCGCAAGGGGGTGGCCACGAACGGATGGCCTCCCCTCTCACCTCTGATCACCCGGGAACAAATGCCAGCCGCCTCTGGCACCGCCCGCGGGAGGCAAATCACGTACAGGTATGTGATTCTTCTTGCCCGTGACATACTGCTGACATATATCATCGTGAGGCGGTCGGCAAGTGGTTAAGAAAAGTCTCAGGGTTATTGTTTTTCTAATAGTTTTTCTAATAGTCACACAATAAACATTTAAAACTCTTCTAACATTACAGCACATCATTTTTGCTTCCTCATTTATTGATAGAGGTTACTGCACATCATTACTGCTCAGTGAGAGACGTACTACAGGAGATGACCAGAGACTGCAAATCTAGTACAGGAGATAACCAGAGACTGCAAATCTAATACAGGAGATAACCAGAGACTGCAAATCTAATACAGGAGATGACCAGAGACTGCAAATCTAATACAGGAGATGACCAGAGACTGCAAAATCTAGTACAGGAGATGTCCAGAGACTGCAAATCTAGTACAGGTGATGACCAGAGCCTGCAAATCTAGTACAGGAGATAACCGGAGACAGCAAATCTAGTACAGGAGATGACCAGAGACTGCAAATCTAGTACAGGAGATAGCCAGAGACTGCAAATCTAGCACAGGAGATAGCCAGAGACTGCAAATCTATTACAGGAGATAACCAGAGACTGCGGATCTATTACAGTAGATAACCAGAGACTGCGGATCTAATACAGGAGATGACCAGAGACTGCGGATCTATTAAAGGGGAGATACCAGAGACTGCGGATCTATTATAGGAGATAACCAGAGACTGCGGATCTAATACAGGAGATGACCAGAGACTGCAGATCTAATACAGGAGATGACCAGAGACTGCGGATCTAATACAGAAGATGACCAGAGACTGCGGATCTATTTTAACAGGAGATGACCAGAGACTGCGAATCTAATACAGGAGATAATCAGAGACTGCAGATCTATTACAGGAGATAACCAGAGACTGCGGATCTAATACCGGAGATGACCAGAGATTGCGGATCTATTACAGGAGATACCAGAGACTGCGGATCTATTATAGGAGATAACCAGTGACTGCGGCTCCAATACAGGAGATAACCAGAGACTGCGGATCTAATACAGGAGATAACCAGAGACCAGAGTACAGGAGGTGATCAACTAAGTAACCATTTTAAAATTTTACTTATCAGTGGTTTACAGCTATACTGTTCATAAATAGGTCAGGGCTAGGATAACAGTCAACAAGCAGTCTATGGGGAGAGGGACCTACCTAGCCAGCCAGGCTCACCACCCTCTCGCATTGATTCAGGGACGGTGCTCATAGAGGTACAGGTGCAGGGCCCTCAGGTCAAGGTGCGGGGCCCTCAGAGGTACAGGTTCGGGGCCTTCAGGGGTCCAGGAGCGGGGCCCTCAGAGGTCCAGGTTCGGGGCCTTCAGGGGTCCAGGTGCGGGAAAAATGGCAGAAAGCCATAAATATCAATAATACATCAACATCATGTATTGAACATTGGGAAAATGCCCAAAAAATATTAAACTGCTGGTATCTGACCCCATACAGACTCTCCAAAATATTTCCCACCTCATCCCCCACCTGCTGGAGATGTAATACCCATACAGGCAATTTAATACATACACTATGGGGATATAAGGTTTTATCTAGTTTCTGGAAAACAATCTCCTCCTTTATCGCGTCTCTCACAGGAAACGTAAAGACGCTCACACCTGTAATGGCCTTATTATTTCTAAACCTAGACCTATACCCACCACAACATAGAATTATAGTTGCTGGAGGGAGGAGATGCTGACGTGATACGTCAGAGACAGGGGAGGGGCCTGACGGCGGCACCTGTGTGAGCGGACGGAGGTAGCCCAGGTAAACCAGAGGGAGCAATGCGGGTTGGGAGACTGCATATGCTCTGGTGGATGAAAGCCCCACAGCCCGCCTCCAGCATCTGATGGTCCCGGCCCTGAACTTGGTCTCGAGCAGGCGGGGAGGGACAGGAGGTCCCTCCCAGGAGGTCTGACTTTGGAAAAGGATAGGAAAAGCGTACAGTACATAGTGAACCTGTCAGGACCGACCGTAGCCCGTCTGGAGCCCGTCCATTCACTTCGCCTTCCCCCATTATCCTCTTCACCTCTGGATATCCCCTCAGACTCTCCCGGGTGGAGAGGGAAGAACAACGCAGCCTGCTTTCTCCTTAGGAGCCTGGAGCAGTAAGGAACCCAGGACTGGGAAGTCTCTGATGTCTACGATAACTACAATTCACACTCAATCAAGGGACTGAACAAAGCTGAATAGTTCTGCTTTGGAGTGCAGGAATTAAAGGACAGGACGAGGATGCCCACCCCTCCTCAGGTATGAATTATTGTGAACTATTGACTTTCTAGTTAAAACTACCTCAGGCAACAGTATCTACAAAGGCTTGTAGAGAGATTTGAGGTCATTGGTCATAATGAACAAAGCACAAACTGATTAATATGTGCAGTGGAGCCAAGCAGTGTGTTTAAATTGTTTGTTAAGTGGGGGGTCATCCTGCTGATATCGATCTGTGATTACAGACTCCAGAAGATAACAGAAAAACACTCTAAAGTTTAAGAACTGTTCCTTATTTAGTATATGTGTTGAGCGAGTACTATAAGACTGTTTTAAATAATAAACATACCTGATTAATAGGTCGAGCTATGCTAAGCAGTGTGATACATTGTGATCTGCGAATGACTACAGACCTTATATGAATGCTTGTAGCATAAGAACGGACACTCACCCTGTGATAGATTCCAGAGCTCTTAGTAAACTGCAAGCGCCTCCCCAGTGCAAAATAAACTGCATATACCTTTTTGGGTTACAAATAAGGATCCTCATGACGGGATGAAGCATATTCCATGATTGGTTGCTTAAAGTTGCTAGGAGAGAGGATATCACATTTGAACTGTTAATTCACCCCCTCTTATAGGTCAGCACGTCCCTTACTGTTGGCTAAGGACCTGAAGATATGGGTTTGAGTTTTCTATAGATAGTGACTACTTAATAGTTGGTGACCATTTTCTTTCTGTTACCACACCTCCCTGGACTAAACGAACAGTAGACCCTGAGACCCACAACTGTATCGGAGATAGTCTGATCAATTGGAACCTTTCTTGTAAGTGGGAAATCTGATAAGAAGGGACACAAGGTGCACGCTCAAAGAGAACAGCCCATAAACAAACATTGGGTAAAGTAAATATACCCGGTAGGCTGTACTAGAAAAGATCTACCTAAGGAGATGAGAGGTAGAACACAGAGATCAATTGAACCTAAGACCCCCAAAGAAAGTCTAAATTCAAGTACAATTCAGAAATATATGACAGCAAAAGAAAGGAGTCCCAAAAGTCCAGGAGCAGAGGAAAAACATCAGGTTGTAAAAGGGAAAAAGAAAGAAGTGGCGAAACAAAAAGGGGCCCAGGGAGACAAATATAAAGAAGACAGTGGAGCTGGAATAGGACTGAATTTAAGTAAAATGGAAGAACAGGGGAACTTAGCCTAAATTCCAACTAAAATGGAAATGATCTAAATGTTTGCAAAACTGGAAAATTCCATTAAAAGTGAGATTACTAATGTTAGAGGGGATATGGGCCACTTGCTGAGGAGAGTTGAAGAAGCTGAGGAAAAAACAGGTAAACAAGCCCAAGAGATAACTGAATTAAAAGCTCAAATAAATAAACTGCAAAGAGAACACAGAGACTTTGTATATAAGCTGGAAGACCAAGAGAATCACAATAGACTCCAAAATTTAAGGATCCGTGCACTACCAGAACAGAATGGGGATGATCTAGATAAGAAAATGAAAAAAATATTTAATCCTGTCCTAGGTCGAGGAGAAGGGGAGGAGTTAAAGATAGACCGCGTACACAGGATAAGGAAACCCCCGGGACTGAACGAAGAAATTCCTTGAGACGTTATTGTCAAACTCTAAAAGGAATATTCCAACAACCCCCATTATTGGCTTTCAGACAACCACCCAACCTCAGACACAAACTAATCAGCAGGAAACTTCACTCTGATTATGAAGTCACAAATAATGGAAGCAAACCCTGCAATAAAAAACGCTGCAAACTATGCAGCCAGATCAATCTATCCAAAAGTGTTACACACACAAATGGGACTTTCAATATCATGGGATCTTACTGCTGTACCTCCAGTAATGTTGTGTACCTCATCCAATGCAAAAGGTGCAGCAAAGGATCTTATGTTGGTGAAACAGGACAGAAGTTGCAAGCGAGGATGAATTTGCACAGACATACCATCAAAGAACATAAAGAAGACAGTTTATGCACCCCTGTGGGACATCATTTCTCACAGCCGGACCACACTATAGAAAACCTCAATGTTTTAGTTCTTAAAGGAAATTTCAGAACTATCCAGGAAAGGAAAAACGTTTGAACTAAGAATGATACTTCTTTTTGACATGAAAAATAACAGCCTGAATTTAGATATTGGTTTCCTTACACATTATACTAAAGTTTTACGACCCCTCTGTGACTAGCATCCCCCCCTGCATTCTATAGCTCTCTCTCCCTCTGTCTTATCTCACTAACTCTGCTGCTGTCTTTATTACCATTGATTTGTATGTGTTTGGCTTTCCTTTTTTTTTTTTTTTTTTTCTTTTCTTTAACATGCTGCTTAAAAATTTGTGAATCAGTACTGCTTGGACCTTGAAGAAGGGGACATACCCCGAAAGCTTGTCATGAAAAATTGTATGTTAGTGCAGACAGTACTCAATTTTCTCAACCAGTATGAGGACAAAGCCAAAATATGGAGTAAACTGAGAGGAATGCCTCCATTACAATATGAGAGAGCGGAACTTCAGGTGTTCACAGACCTATCGGCTGGTACCGTGCGAAGACGGCAATTATAAACCTCTTCTAGAACAATTAAGAGCCACCAACATTAAATATAGCTGGGGGTTCCCGGCTTCACTGGTAGTAATGAAAGAAGGAAGGACAGTGAGACTAAAATTTCTTAAAGACCTTCAGGAATTTTGTAAAAATCTCGACATCCCAGTCCCTAATTTCCCTGGTAGACAAGGAATAGAAAGAATGTCGGGAGAAAAGAGACATTGGCAGAGAGCCTAATAGACTGTGAAACATTAAAAGGGGAAGAAACGAGACTGAGGGGGTGGGGGGGAGTGTTCTAAAATAACGACTGGAGGTGGTGGCGAGGCCTAAGGTTCTAGGGGGGCCTGGGCTCCTTTTCGTGGGCTCACTCTGGCCCTTTTACCCCCTCGGAGTAGAGTGAGGGGGTGAGGGGGGAGAGGGGTTTGGACACAGGAGGCCATAGTCGGAGTCACACCCTAGAATGTAGAGTGTGCAGGATGAGATCCGATTGGGTCCCTGACTGCGGTACCAAGGCCAAATTGTGGCTGGGGGGAGGGAGGAGCAGGGAAGGGTGGAGAGGGTTGGGAGTGGGGGGGTTGGGGGTAGAGGGAAAGTGGAAAGGGAGGGGGTGGGGGAGGAGGGGGGAAGGGGAGGGGGGGCAGTGAGGGGGGAGAAGCACCTTTCAAAGATTAACAATAGATACCCACAGTAGGCAGGCCTTAACCCCATTGGTTACTACCCCATTTGAAAAGTAAGATGACAGAAATGAATTTTCTGACATACAATGTCAAAGGCTTAAATTCCCCCGTTAAAAGGCATAAAATACTAAAAGAACTCCAGCAGTACAGAGCAGAAGTAGGGTTTTTGCAGGAGACCCATTTATCCCAAGAATCAAATGTTAAACTATACTCTAGGGACTTCCCATCTTGGTTCTATGGGGATTCACCAACTAGGAGGGCTAAAGGAGTGGCAATTGGGTTTGCAAAAAGGGTGAGGTTTACGCTGGTGGATAGGATGATAGACCCTGAGGGTCGATTTCTCTTCCTGAAGGGTAAATTAGGGGAAAGGTTATTGACCCTGGCAAATGTACTGTCCTAACATAAATCCTATAAGGTATTTGAAACAGGTCTTGGGAAAGTTGATGGATTTTAAGGTGGGGAGGTGGTACTGGCAGGGGACTTCAACTTTTGTATGAATAAAGGGTTGGATGGTACATCCCGGGCACAGGGGACAAGTAGTGCCTTGTTAAAAATGATTAAGCTTAAGATGCGACAATGTCAAATCATAGACGTGTGGAGGGTGCAACACTCAAAAATACGGGACTATACTTTTTTTTCCCCTGTGCACCGGACGTACTCAAGACTGGACTATATCTTGATGGACCATAGGTTGTTGGATCAAGTAGGGGAAACTAAGATAGAAATGTCTGATCACTCCCCGGTGTCCATGAAGATAAGGATAGCTGGGATCCAAAGACAACCATTTACCTGCCGTTTAAATGAAAGCCTTCTCCAGGATGAGAAAGTTGCAGAGGCAGTCAAGAAAGAAATAGAATCATATTTTTTGGTTAATGACACGGCGAAATTTTGGGTGCCACCCTTTGGGAGGCACACAAAGCATACATCAGGGGTGTCCTAATCTCCATTGGTGCGGGGAAAAAAAGGAAAGAATAAAAAAATGAATACCCTAATTGAAGAGATTCATAGCCTAGAACATAAAAAAACACAAGGGACAACAGCAGGAGTTACTCCACCAATTGATTAATAAGAAAGAAGATCTCAAAGGTATCATGGAGCAAGAGTCAAAAAGGACATTTAACAGAATAGCAAAAGAAAGGTACCGATGGGGAAATAAAGTGAGTAAACACCTAGCAAGGATGCTAAAAAAGAAGAAAGAAATTAACTATATTGAAAAATCCAAAACAAGAACGGGGGGATGGTTTACACCACTGATGAGATTGCAAAAGTATTTAGGAATTATTATGGAGCCCTTTACTCCGTGGAACAGAAAGGACGGTGGGAAATAGAGAAAACTGAGAAAACCAAAGAATTCTTAAAAAACGCTAGACTGCTTCTACTGTCAGTAAACGACAGTTCCAATTTGGACAAACCCATTACAGAGGAGGAAATTCTTAGAGCTTTAAAAGATTCTGCCCTGGGCAAAAGCCCGGGTCCAGATGGGTTCACAATTTATTATTTCAAAAAATATAAGGAGATTTTAGTACCGAAGCTCTGCCAGTATATGAATGGGTTAGGGGTGAACTTTGAAATGGGAAGGGAGGCACTATCTGCATTAATAATGGTTATTTTGAAGGAGGGGAAGGACGGAACGCTTTGCTCAAACTATCGGCCAATAGCCTTATTAAATTCAGATACTAAATTATATGCAAAGGTATTGGCAACTAGGCTGAGGGAATGGATTCATACCAGGAAGAGAAAAGAGGGACAATGGTGTGAAAACGCTGCTCCTCCTACGGTCCATTAAATTGAGCGGGTCCCCAGGTCTACTCCTGTCGATAGATGCTGAAAAAGCATTTGACAGGGTAGACTGGGGACTCGTGATAAAAACGTTGGAAGTCATGGGCGTTGGTTCCAGAATGATCCAATGGATAAAAGTGCTATATAATCACCCATCCGCCTCGGTAAAGGTGAACGGGGTATCCTCCTCCCTGTTTGTAATGGAAAATGGAACTAGGCAGAAGTGCCCGTTGTCACCACTTTTGTTTTGTGTTGACACTGGAACCCCTGCTGGCTTCAATCCGAAATAACCCAGACATCAATGGGATTAGGTTGGGTGAAGAGGAGCATAAATTGGCAGCGTATGCCGATGACGTGCTGTTCTATATTTCAAATCCAAGGATCACGATTCCAAACTTGCTGGGGACAGTGAAACAATATGGAGAAATTTCAAATCTCAAAATAAACCTTAACAAGTCTGAAATCTTGAACATAAATATTAGCAGAAAGGAAGAAGTGAAGCTACAAGAAGAATTCAATTTTCCATGGAGAAAGGAAATAAAATATTTGGGAGTCAGTTTGACTGACTCACTAAGGAAATTATACCTAATAAATTATATCCCTTTGTTAGATGAAATCAAACAGGAAATAAAAAAATTATCAACACGACCCCTCTCATGGATAGGGCGTATTAATATGGTCAAGATGGTGCTGGTGCCGAAAATCTTATATAAGTTTCAAATGCTGCCTTTATCACTTCCTCAAACATACTTTAAAACTATAAAAAGCTTAATTTCGAAGTTTATATGGCATAATACAAAACCGAGAATTGCAGCCGTAGTACTAGAAAGGGGGAAAAAACAAGGGTGCCTAGCTGTCCCAGACCTTAAAAAGTATTATAATGCCGTGGTACTTTCACAGGTGGTAGAATGGGCAAAAGAGTTAAATGAAAAGAGGTGGGTTAATATAGAAAATGTAATAAGTGGTACACAATTAAGACGTATAATATGGAATCCCTCACAGTACAGGGTATTGGGAGTGAACACGCACGAAATAACACGCGCTGCACTAAAAATTTGGGACACGATCCATACACAAAATAATTGGGCCTACAATTCACCTTTGATTTTTTTAAAGGAAAACAAGTATTTTGCACTGGGGAAAAGGTCGGTGGGAGGGAATTGGATAAAAAAAGAAAACGTACAACTGAAAGATATAATAAAAAGGGGCAAAATAAGCACTTTTCAAGATTTGAAACTGGACATGGATTTAATGGTGATAGATGCATGGCGTTACCTCCAGTTAAGTCAGTTTGTAGAGAAACTGCCTCAACCAATAAGATACGGAGAAGACTATAGGACGATGGAGCGGCTGTGTCTGAGAGAAAAATCAAAGAGTAATATAGCCCGTATATATAAAATATTATCAGATAGAGATGACCTGGAGGTTCCGCCATACATCAAAAAATGGTAAAACGAATTGGGGTCACGATGCAGTAAAGACACTATTGATAAAATTATGATACTTGCACATAGCTCTGCGTTAGATACTAAAATGGCTGAGATGAACTACAAGTGCCTGGCCAGGTGGTACGCGACGCCAGATAAAATAAGTACATTTCAACCCTAGATATCCTCGGAATGCTGGAGAGGGTGTAAGGCAACAGGTACAATGGCACATATATGGTGGGATTGCCCCACTATTAAAAAATATTTACAACTAATAAAGAAAATCACCCACATAGAAATACCGGAAGATCCTTGGATATGCTTGTTTCATGGATCAGACGTCTCTGTTAAGCAATATAAAAGATCCTTAATTCCCATCTTGATCAACGCAGCAAAAAGTCTTATACCAAAAAAATGGCAGGAAGTAGATAGTCCTAAAACTCGGGATTGGATACTTTGCATAAATGAAATATATCATTTGGAGAATTTAGATGATAAAGGGGAGGAAGCACAAGATGGTGTAGACCAGGGATCCTCAAACTACGGCCCTCCAGCTGTTGCAGAACTACACGTCCCATGAGGCATTGTAAAACTCTGACATTCACAGACATGACTAGGCATGATGGGAATTGTAGTTCCCGAACAACTGGAGGGCCGTAGTTTGAAGACCCCTGGTGTAGACCGTAAAGACAAATGGGAAAAGTGGAAGAAGCTTAAAAAATCATGGAGTTATGTTGAGGTAATAACTCAATAAATAAATGAGGGCTGGGGCATAAAGACAACGATAGATAAACTGCCTTTTGGATTTTGGATACAAGGTGCTGGCGGAATGGGGGGAGGGTATATGGATAATGATATGATTTTGCTGAGATGTAATGCAAATACATGTTTTCAATTTTTGTATGATGACATTTTTTATAAAATAAAATAAAGAATAAAAAAAAGAATTATAGTTGCTAATATCCTAATACCCGCAAGACTCGCCATAACTAAACTATGGAAATCTACCTTAGCCCCTAACCTATCAGATGTTATTTTGAGACTTAATACTCAGGCTCACTATGAAATAATGTTAGTGCACGAAAAGGGTTCCACAGCTAAATTCCTTAAAAGCTGGAATGAATGGATCTTACATCCTAGGGCTTCAAATTTTCTGAAAAATTCGAAGAACTATTAAGTTTGTTCCTGAACCACTATCTTCTCCAAGGTATTCTGATGAATACGGTAACTTCCAACCATCTCCCTTTCCTACCTCTTCTTCCTTCCCTCCTCTTCCTTTTAATATACTAAGCCATAATCTCTTGTTTACGGTGAGTTCCCGTTAGGGTATACAGGGATTATATAAATGTTTAAACACCTTAACAGTTTCTAGCTTGACTATAGTATTTTATAGTAACTTACTGTAAGCAATTCTTTATTTAGGAAACCTACATAGGCATTTCTGTGACAACACTTTCAATATGTAACTGGAATATTCTTGCTTTACTTTTGAAAATTCAATAAAAATCTTGACATCTGAAGGACTTAAAGTGAATGTAAACCCAATGTCATCCTTTCTAAACTACTGCCATAGGGGTTATCTATAAGGATATACATGCCTCCTGCATGTATCTTTACCTGTTAAAAGTCTCCCCTCTGTCTGTTATTAGACCAGAAAAACTGCATATTCTGTGGAGGGGTCTGTTGTCTGGAGCTCGGTGGGTGGAGTTGTGATGTCAGTAGACTCCCCGCCCACCTCTACACTCCACTTGTCAATATGCATTTTCTCCTGTGTATTTCTAACACTGAACTTTTGCTATTATCTCTAACATCCAGTGAAAAGACAGGAAAGTAACCACATGACTTCAGCATGCCAAATGGAACAGCCAATCCTTGCAGAGCTGCTGAAGAAAGGAGTGGGAGGGAATTAAAAAATACTGCATGTGTCTTAGGCTCGTGCACGAGATATGTAAATCACCTGTCACTCACAGCAAGGGGGAGTATTTGACAAAGTTTTTTTCAGTTTGTCAAGATTTATTTCACTGAACAATAAAAGAGGATTGCTCAGAGATGGATTAACTCTGTGTGGCAAGACTGGGCTCAAATGATAGGAAATCTTATACTCTACAGTAAGATATATAAAAAAAAAAAATTGGGGGGTTTACATCCACTTTAAGCCCAGTAACCTGATCACACCCCTTATCCATAAACTCCACCCTTCCAAATCCCTCACAAATGACGTGACCAGATTTGGAGTAAATGGCCTTGACGGCCTTTTTAATAACAAACTATAAAATTCAATAAATAACATTTTACATAAATAACCATTAATAAACTTTTATGTACTTTTTGGGGTCATAGAGGGAAACAACACACCACTGGTCACTGCAAACAACTTCTCTAAACTTTAGGCCTCCAGTCGGCAGCACCCTGACTCTGAGACGGTACCCAATCTTCGCAGTGACCTACCTATTACCCCTTCCAGGTTAACCCCTCGTTAACCTGAAAGTACCAGAAAACCTCCATACCATAGATGGGTAACAACATGTTCAATACATGTAACATCTATCTTCTCCTCCTCCAAAGACCCAACACTGTCACAGCACGAAAGGGGTAACACCTTACACCTCCACACCCTCAGCCCTCGCTGTATGCCTTCCTGCAAGTCTAGTGCCCACAGATCAGTTCCCACATCGTTAAGGTGTACCCCATCACTCCTCAGATATCTCCATGTATCCACCTCCAGCTCTCTGTGACGTATGGCCAAGCCCCCGTTTCTAATAACGAACCTGCTCACTTCCTTATTTACTTTGATTCGGCCCTGTCCACCTTTTTTGCTGACAAAGCCCACCGCCATGACGTCCTTCCCACCACATCTGACCACACGATGACCATGCCCAGAAAAGCTGCACGTAAACTTAAAAAAATCACATTTTACTTCATGTATGAGGTCCCTCATGGATCTGGCTCCTATATTGTTCCCCCCCCCCACATGTAGCACTAACACGTCTGGAGCCCTGTCCAAACGGGAGAACCTGTATACTTCCCCCAGCACCCTGTTCAACAGCATGCCCGGGACCCCGATCCATCTGACCTGAGCTTCCTGCCTAGGGATACGCAACTGCCTACCGTTTGGCCGAACATCAGCACGTCTGGCCCCCCAGTGCACGTAGGAGTGGCCCAGTATCCAAACTAGGCCCACCTCTCCACCTGTGAACAGGAAAGATGACAACACAAAAAACTATAAAATATCCATAACCAATACAATATAATAAAAGAACTGAAAAAAAAAAACATGTGAGACCTAATTCTGCATAAGATGTGGGCGAATATACAGCTTAAATCTAGTCCCACCTTCTAATACGCCTGACAGCTTCCTGACTAAGACTAGCCCTGGAAGCCTCTGTGGCTGCCCCTAATGAATGGGAAGATAAACTTTTTGGGTCATAGCCGGCTGCTGTCACGCATTTTCAGAACACCGCTATGAACTGGAACCTTGACAAGGACGCACCGTCCCTGTGTATTAGAAAAGAACAAGCAACCCCAGGTTGCATGTCCCGGAAGGATTCCACCGCCCCTACAGGGCAGATGTGTAACTCCGCAATTTCGAACACCTCGAGTTGCATGCCCTTGCTGGTCTGGTTAGTTTTTGATCATCTGTCGCAAATTCTGATCGAATCCTGCAAATACTCTATATCCCCTAGCAAAAGCCCCCCTTGAACCCTTTTTGAAGGACTGACCAGCTCACTTATCCATAATGCCCCAAAGAAAGCCAGTGCAAAGGCCGCGCGGAATAGCGCACATTCATAGACTGAGCTGCAAACCTTATGCAAACTAGAAAACAAAACCTGTAACATGTCAAATGAAACGCCACCCATCTCTCTTCTTAAGCGCCCTCCTGTATCCCTTCACTGTTTGTTTTACCCAGAAATCCTTGGTATAGTCCCGTTGCCCTTGCAATTTAAAAAGAAAGGCCAAACCTGGCAACTTGCGGTCAATGGCAGCTGCCAAAATACCCCTCTCCAATCCCATATTAATAAAATAGAGGAATACTTGGGCCACCTCTGGACCCTCTGCGGCAATTTCAAGATTATTCAAGCAAGCAATCCATTCTTGCCATACCTTTGAGTAGGCATTCCAAGTAGCTCTACTCTGGTGCCAACTCCCGGAACCTGTCCCACTGAAAACGAGACAAAGCATCAGCCAAAGTGTTTTCGACCCCTGGTAAGTGTACAGCGTAAATGAACGCATTCAATTGCAAACAGCGTTGTACCAAATGTCGCAACAACCTGACCACCGGCATGGATGCTGCCGACAGGCGATTAACTGCCTGAACCACCCCCAGGTTGTCGCAGTTAAGACGGACCTTCAAGTTGCGGAAGGATTCCCCCCCATATTTCCATTGCTACTACAATTGGGAACAGTTCCAGGAGAACTATGTTCTTCAAGAAAACAATAAAACAAGGAAAAACTGCGCTATAATAGTAATGAGAAAAAGCAATATGTGAATACATAAAAATCAATTGTATAAAAACGAAGAAGGGTGTCAGATAAGGGTACTCACCGAGGCCGAGATGCTGAGAGCGGTAACCTCTTGCGACTAAGCGCACTCCACTCCTGGAGATGGTACAGGGGTGAAGGGCACAAAGAGGCACGAGTCACCAGCAGGCTGGGCAGGTCTTGCGTTAAGGTCCCTGGCAGGGAGAGAGCTGTGCAGGACTGGAAGATGCTGAAGCTCAGGAAGGAGGATGAACAGCTGATCCAACAACAGGCCGGGGGTCAAACACTGTTGACTAGTAAGAGTCTCTAGATAGGCAAAAACAGTCTAGTGCAAGAACTGTTAGCAGGTCTGTCAGCAGACTGATGACTACTACTGAAGACTGATAGCAAAAGTCCGTAGGCAGGCTGAGGGTCAAACACAGGTGACTGGAAGCAAAGTCTGTGAGCAAGCCAGGGGTCGAGCACTGAAGACAATAGCAAAGTCCAGGAGCAGGCTGAGGGTCAATCACTGGGGACAGGAAGCAATATCGGTAGACAGGCTGAGGGTCAAACACAGTAAGCAAGTGGAGAAGTCCAAGAGGCAAGCCGAGGTTCAGATGCAGGTAGAGATCAGAGCAGGTCAAGGTCAATCCGGGTCACAACAGGTAATCAAGAATGAGGATACAAAGCAGGAAACACACGGGGAGCTGAAAGACAAACCAGCAATCTGGTCATGGCACAGAGTGGCTTTTATAGGCCAGTGGGAGGCTCATGTTGTGCATGCTATTGCATACGCGCGTTCGCCGTTACGCTGAATCGCGCATTCGCGTTAGCCGTTTTGTTGAATTGCACACAAACATTAGCTGTTTATCCGAATTGCGCACGCGCATTAGCCGTTTCACTGTATTGTGCCCAGGGATGCGCCGGAGTGCCGCTCTACCGCACATGTGTGAAGGAAGGCAGCGATATTGGCGACTGGTACTTGCCTCTTTCCTGACAAAGGGTCAGTGAGTGAGTGACCATGAAAATCATCCATGAAGACAGAGGAAGTCTAAATACAAAAGACATGAATCACTCAGTTATTCCCAGTAAAGGCTATATAGAAAACATGGGATAAAACACCACTTGTTGTGATCCACCACTACATAGATTTCGCGCTTACCAGAAGGCAAGCTAAGTAAGCCTGTGTGTAAATTGAAGGTCCCGATGCCAAAGCGATGGCGCTACTTCTCCATGCTCAGCATGGACTTAGAAGTTCAGCAGATGACGGCCCATACACCAACCCAGGCTCAGGATCACGAGGGTAAAAGAAAACTAGCCATAGTGTAAATCCGCTTATAAAGTAAAAAAGGAATTGCACTTACAAGAATGTGTAGTATAAAAACAGTTCGCCGGCCGGCGTTGCATGCACCCGTTCACATCAAGGTCACGATGATGTCAGAGCGTCAACCTCCCGACGTATGTTTCGTCTATAGCTGATGTCATCTGGGGAACGGGCGACGCTCTGACTCATCGCAATAAATACGTGTGTGTAACCACGCCTCATTGTGACTCATCAATGGCGGGAAACCAAACAAACGCTATGACAAGTTTAAAATTGAAAAAAAGAAAAAAGGGAAAATGCTATAAGTGTGGAACCATGTATATCATGGCAAGAGGACACAAGCAAGAAGGTAAATTAATAAATATATGCTTCCGACAACGCACTTGTACATCCAATCCTGGACCAGCATGTATACCCGCATGGACTTAAGATATGAACTAAACGTCACTACGCCATCTAGTGGAAAGAAAAGAGACTGTCACTGACAAAAATACTCATTAATGTTTATATAGAGATCAGAAAAAATCCTGGCTATATATAGCATGAGGTGGTCATAACAGACCAAAACCTAAAAACATATGTCCTGAAGGGTAAAAATAATATTAAATATTCTTAGGTTTTTATGAAGAATGAAAACTGATAATATAAACTATGAATATAAAAAAGTTTTTTTAAAACCTTCTTATATATAAAAAATAGAAAATAAAAAATATATAATAGAAAAGGGATATTATTTGTGCATGGGAAATAGATCTATACAAATGCTGAATATTGAGCAGACAATTTCCACACAAAAGATTAAAATAAATATATAAAAATATACCAAAAATATGGAAAGTAAAAACGCAAAAAATGTACATGTCTAACTGATTCAGGCCAAAACCAAGGTCATACATAGATCTAAATCGGGTAGCAGGCCAAAATGGCTAAAAATCAACAAAAAAAAAAAAAATCATAATGTGAGTAAATGCCGCTGAGGTGTCACACCGAGTTTACGTGAAAGAACAAAATTCAGGCATTATCAATAAATGCATTCAAGTCGACATTCAACTCAAACGATGTGTAGCATTTAATTTTGTGTATCCATGCCATTTCTAGCCGTGAGATGCCTCGCACCAAAGATCCGCCCCTCCATTAACATGTGTACTTGTCTATCCCAAAAAAGATGGTTTTATCAGGATCCTTATTATGAGCTTCCAAATAATGTCTGGAAAGAGGATGTTTGGGAAAGCCATTCAAGATGTTCGTCACATGTTCATTAAGCCTTACCCTGAGAGGGCGCTTTGTCCTACCCACATATTGTAGCCCACATATTGGAGTAGGTAAACAACCCCCTCAGTGGAACATTAGGTTTCTATATAAGCGATATCTCATTGTGTATGGAGCTCAGAGATGGTCAGATATGTAAAAAGGTGAAAACCGATAGGGATATTGTGGCTGGTCTAAACTCCTTGTGTGAAAACAAGGGGTTAGTCATTAGACCAGCTGACAAGGGTGGTGGGATCATAATCCTCGACAAAAAGGATTACCTTACAGAAATACTGGGTGATGTCGATACCTACACCCCCCTTTGGTCTGATCCTAAGGTCAAATTTAAAAGGAATTAGAAGCTCTAGTCCAAAAAGGTTTTGAATTGGGTGTTTTGAATAAGAAAGAGAAGTTGTACTTGGTGCCAAAAGCGCCTTGGACACCGGTAATCTATTATTTACCAAAAATCGACAAGCACTCTACCTGCCCCCGGGGACGTCCAATTGTGAGTGGTATTGATTCCATCACGTCCCGAGTGGGCAGGTATATAGATTTTTATCTTCAGCCAATAGTTATGAAAATGCCCTCATATATAAAGGATTCATGTCAGGTGATTAATCTATTGGCTGAACATACCCCAAGACCTGGATTATGGATGGTAACAGCTGATGTCACGTCCCTTTATACTGTAATACCAAACGATTTAGGTCTCTTCGCTGTGAAGTATTTTCTTAGACGAAATTCTGCTTTATTTGATGAGCAAATCTCTTTCATTTTAGAGTTACTCCAATTTGCAGCATCTCTGAGTTATTTCTGGTTTGGGGGCCAGTTCTACAAACAGGAGAGAGGGGTCGCCATGGGGGCTAAATATTCCCCCAGTTTTGCAAACCTCTTCATGGCACTTTGGGAGGAGGATGTCATCTATGCCCAACAGGTGGTTCTGTGGGCTAGGTACATAGACGACATCCTCCTCCTATGGTATGGCAGTAAGGCTGATTTGGACTTTTTTCTCGAGGAACTTAACATGAACACCAGGGGTATTTTTCTTAACTATGAGGCCAGTCAAAATCAATTTTCTAGATCTGGCTATCAGAGTGAGGGATGGTCAGTTTACCACTGCCACCTTCTTTAAGAGCACCAACTGTAACTCATACATTCCAACAGACAGTTGTCACCATGAAGCTTGGATTAGGTCGGTGCCAAAAATTCAGTACATTCGCCTGAAGCGGAATTGCTCGGACAATAGTGAGTTTCTCCTTCAGGCGGATGTTTTAACTAAAAGATTTTTAGAGAAGGGTTATTCAGATATACTTCTTAAAAATACCCTGGAAGAAGGATCATCAATTAATAGGAGTGACTTGCTTAGGGAAACAACGTCTAATGAAAATAGAGCGCCTTCGATGCCTTTCATAACAACCTATTCCATTCAACATAGGAAAGTGGGTCAACTGATCAGGAAGCAGTGGCATATTCTTACCAACGATCAAATACTCAATGCTATCCTTCCAGCAAAACCACAGGTTACTTACAAGGGGGCGCCCTCCCTTAGGGGGAGGGTTGCACCTAATATTATTGATCCCCCTGTCATCATGAAGGTTTTTTTTGATAACCTCACAGGATTCTATCAATGCAAGAGATGTAGGATATGCTCATTGAATGGATGCTTACACAGAAGAACTCACAGCTTCAGGTGCTCTAGTACTCTGGTAGAGTTCGAGATCAAGCCTTTCATCACACTGAGGGGGTTGTTTACCTACTCCAATGCCCTTGTGGGCTACAATATGTGGGTAGGACAAAGCGCCCCCTCAGGGTAAGGCTTAATGAACATGTGACAAACATCTTGAATGGCTTTCCCAAACATCCTGTTTCCAGACATTATGTGGAAGCTCATAATTAGAATCCTGATAAAACCATCTTTTTAGGGATAGACAAGTACACATGTCAATGGAGGGGCGGATATTTGGTGCGAGGCATCTCACGGCTAGAGATGGCATGGATACACAAAATTGAATGCTACACACCATTCGGGTTGAATGTCGACATAGACCTGAATGCATTTATTGATAATGCCTGAATTTTGTTCTTTCACGTAAACTCGGTGTGACACCTCAGCGGCATTTACTCACATTATGATTTTTTTTTTTGTGATTTTTAGCCATTTTGGCCTGCTACCTGATTTAGATCTATGTATGACCTTGGTTTTGGCCTGAATCGGTTAGACATGTACATTTTTTGCGTTTTTACTTTTCATATTTTTGGTATATTTTTATATATTTATTTTTATCTTTTGTGTGGAAATTGTCTGCTCAATATTCAGCATTTGTATAGATCTATTTCCCATGCACAAATAATATCCCTTTTCTAATATATATTTTTTAAAAACCTAAGAATATTTAATATTATTTTTACCCTTCAGGGCATATGTTTTTATGTTTTGGTCTGTTATGACCACCTCATGCTATATATAGCCAGAATTTTTTCTGATCTCTATATAGATATTAATGAGTATTTTTGTCAGTGACAGTCTCTTCTCTTTCCACTAGATGGCGTAGTGACGTTTAGTTCATATCTTATGTCCATACGGGTATACATGCTGGTCCAGGATTGGATTTACCTTCTTGCTCGTGTCCTCTTGCCATGAAATACATGGTTCCACACTTATAGCGTTTTCCCTTTTTTTCTTTTTTTTTAATTTTAATTTTGATGAGTCACAATGAGGCGTGGTTACACACACATGTATTTATTGCGATGAGTCAGAGCGTCGCCCGTTCCCCAGACGACGTCAGTTATAGACGAAACCTACGTCGGGAGGTTGACGATCTGACGTCATCGCGACCTTGATGTTAAGGGGTGCATGCAACACCGGCTGGCGAACTGTTTTTATACTACACATTTTTGTAAGTGCAATTCCTTTTGTAATAAAACTTTATAAGCGGATTTACACTATGGCCAGTTTTCTTTTACCCTCATGATCCTTAGCCTGGGTTGGTGTATGGGCCGTCATCTGCTGTACTTCTAAGTCCACGCTGAGCATGCAGAAGTAGCGCCATCGGTTTGGCATCCGGACCTTCAGTTTACACACAGGCTTACTTAGCTTGCCTTCTGGTAAGCGCGAAATCTATGTGGTGGTGGATCACAACGAGTGGTGTTTTATCCCATGTTTTCTATATAGCCTTCAGTGGGAATAACTGAGTGATTTATATCTTTTTTATTTGGACTTCCTCTGTCTTCATGGATGATTTTCATGGTCACTCACTCACTGACCTTTCTTCAATTTTATTAGATTTTTATGTATTCACATATTTCTTTTTCTCATTACTATTATAGCGCAGTTTTTTCTTGTTTTATTGTTGTTTTTGTGTATATCTCACAATTTAAAGTGCTGCTGGCAGGGTTTTTTTGGTAGCACGGTATTTTTCCTTTTCCATATGTTCTTCAAGAAACCGGCCTCGCCCCAAGCTGGGGGCCAACGAGCTGCGTTCCATTGTCCCCTGAAAAAAGCTCCAAAGCCCATGGAACCTGCAGCATCCGTGAATAGCTCCAAATCACAATTGCTGATGGGACCTGACATCCAGAGAGCGCGCCCATTGAATGACTCTAGGAAGTCCTGCCACACCCGCAAATCATTTCTGTGTTCCTTGTTGAGGCTCACGAAGTGAGTTGGCGCCCTGACTCCCGCGGTTGCTGCCGCCAGCCGGCGGCAAAAAACCATACCCATGGGGATTATTCGGCAAGCAAAATTTAGCTTCCCCAGCAAAGATTGTAGCTGACGTAACTGTAACTTGCGTATTCTGATGGTCCCTCGCACCTCAGCCTTGCGCTTCTCAAGTTTTTTCCTTGGCAACTGGCATTCCACCCCAATTGAATCTACTTCAATTCTCAGGAAAATAATGGTTGATGTGGGGCCTTCTGTTTTTACCGGAGCTAACGGGACCCCGAAACATTCCGCCATATGTTGTAAAGTCCCCAACAGGAGGGCACAAATGTTGGAATCCGCCAGGCCAACACATAAGAAGTCATCCAAATAGTGAATGACCGAGTTGATACTGGAAACGTCCCGCACTGCCCATTCCAGAAATGAGCTAAACGTTTCAAAGAAAGCACATGAGATGGAGCATCCCATCGGTAGACAACGATCCATGTAGCATGCCCCATTCCATGTGCAGCTCCGCAGCCGAAAGCTGTCTGGATGAACTGCCAAGAGCCGGAAAGCTGATTCAATATCAGCTTTAGCCATCAGTGACCCTTGCCCATAACGCTGCACATGCTACCGCTGCATCGAACAAAGTGTATGTTACCGCACACTTCTCGGGAGCAATGGAATCATTGACTGACGCACCCTTCGGAAAAGAAAAGTGGTGAATCAATCTGATCTTGTTTGGCTCTTTTTTGGGAACTACTCCCAGTGGAGAGATCACCAGGTCTGGAAGAGGAACCTTACTAAAAGAGCCGGCCATGCGCCCTAAAGTAACTTCCTTCCCGAGTTTTTCCAAAACCACTTGCAGGATGAAGCAGGGCTGAACTAAATTCTTTGCCACGGGTGGAACGATCACCAGTGAGCATGGTATTTTGAAGCCGCTAGTGAAACCTGATTCTAACAGCTGAGCTGCGTTTCGGTCGGGTTATCTAATGAGGAAAGGAAGCATCCTTTCCACCCACACCGGTGTCGTCCCTCTTACTCGCAGACTATCCGGCATGTCCTTTTCCTCTCTTGAAGCACTTTGATAGTGCATGGGATCCCCTGCAGCCTGGACACGTGTGTTTAAAGCATCAGTTCGCCCCAAACTTACACGCACCCTCGTTGAACTGCCAACAGAAGCCCCATCTTTTTTTCGGTCGGTTGTCCTGAGGCTGTTGTACCTCCGACCCTTGCCTGAAAAAACTGATTAGGAGCCCGCACCGCTGTCATAAGCTTCATCCACAGGCTGATGTCCTTGTGGTCCCAGCGTAGCGACAGTCGGACCGCCATCCGTTGTCAAAACTGTTCGTCATACCGTAGCCATGCCACACCGCCGTACGTCCGGGGTGCTTTGCTAATGGCCTCAAGATAAACTAACAGAACCGAGCGGTGTTCGGGGGTCTTTTCCCCTACCACACTTGCCAATTAGGCGAACGCCTGTAGCCAGTTCGAAAAAGTATGAGAAATTAACCTATATCTCCAATTTTCCTCATCTTCGTTCTTGCTTTCTTCTGGCTTCAATCTGTCCAGGTTGAATTTCTCTAATGGCAATAATGTGAAGATCTCCACATATTCCCCCTTCCAGATTTTTTCCTTTACCTCTGTTTTTAGATGGGCACCCAGAGGATCCTCAAAACAGACGTAAACTTCACTTTTTGTGGAATCTGCCAACCTGACCGAGTCTGCCTTTTTCTCCCCTGTTTTTCCCTGGCTGTCCGGAGCCGAAACGCTGACCGGAAAGCCTGGAGACTCAAATATCATAGTTTCCACAGCTATCGTGGTCGGATCAACTGTGACCCTGGCAGCGACTGCTGTCAGCGGTGGGGCCTGTACCAACTCCCACAGACCCGACAATCCTGTAGACCCACACTACCTGTCTTCAGTCCTGCATCCCTGGGCCTGTCACCCCCGGCCCCTGCTATACCACCTGTCCCCGGGGGCCCCTGCTGTCTACCCTGATCCAACAGATTTTGTAGTAAAGTAGGAATAGAAAGTGAAGAGTTACACTCACCAGGCTGCCCAGGACAGGGCCCACCAGCCGCTACTCCAGAATCCACCGTTGCCGGATGTCCCTGCTCCTCACCCCCTTCCGACCCGGACAGTCCACCCTCCGATCTGTCACTGTTCTCCTCTATCCGACCGTTCACTGGCTGCACCCCAGATGGACCTGCTCTGGTTGCTGGGGGTCTGCATTGCTGTTCCCATCCTTCTCTCCGTCCCGTCCCCCCAGACCCGCTCCCTGCCCCTCGTGATGGACTCCTGTACCTACTTCCTGTCTGGGCATTCGTCACTCGACCTCAGCATTCGGTCACAATCGACACAGCGCTCCTCACGGACCCACTTCTAGTCATTAAGGGACTGCTGGCCATCCCGGCGGCCTGGCCTGCATCCCGAGGATTGTTTCTCCTTCGCTGGGCTGACTGGCTGCTCTGGCCTTCTCCCGCAGCCCTGCACGCATGCTCTGGACATCTGCGATATGCAGGGGGGGGCAGAGCCATGTGCTGTGCTGGGCTCCCCCCCGCTGCGCTCCTACCTCTGTGCTGGGACCCTCTCTTGTCCCCATACCTGGAACCCTGGTTCCGCTGGGCACTGGGGGTTGGGGGTTCTCTCCCATCCGTCTGCTGCTGCATCTGCCTCTGACCAACAGGGAAGGTGTCAGGGCTGAGGCGCTCCGGTGGCCGTGATCGGCGAGCACGTGGAGTCACCGCCCCCCATTCGGTGCCGCTCTAGTTTCCGTTTCTATGGCTTCTAACTGTGCCTGCAGCCAGTCCGCGCCTTGTGCGGCTACCGCCGCTCTTAGCTGGGCTATGAAGCCATCCATCGCCGCCATTATACTGTAGGGACAGGGAGAGGTGAGCCGTGAGGGTGAATCGTCTCCTCCGCCGCTCTAGACTGACATCACTTACCTTCTCCCTCTCCTACCAAGCTCCGAACGCCTCCCTGCTCCCGACTCCTCCCCTTTTTCTTAAAGGAGAAAATGTTTTCTCTTTCAGCCTGACTGTGCTGTCCAGCAATGTCATGCCGTCCATGCGTCTACCTTCTCCCTTTCTCTGCTCCGGGACTCTCTTTATTGTAAGAGTTGGGCTTTATGGCAGAGCGGCCAGAAGAAAGCCATTACTTTCAGCAAAAAAACAAAATGGCACGTTTTGAGTTTTTGCGAAAAGGCATGTGGGAGACTCCCAGAATGTATGGAGGAAGGTGCTCTGGTCTGATGAGACTAAAATTGAACTTTTTGGCCATCAAAGAAAACGCTATGTCTGGCACAAACCCAACACATCACCTCACCCAAAGAACACCATTCCCACAGTGAAACATGGTGGTGGCAGCATCATGCTGTGGGGGAGTTTTTCAGCAGTCAGTACTGGGAAACTGGTCAGAGTTGAGGGAAAGATGGATGGTGCTAAATTCAGGGATATTTTTGAGCAAAATCTGTACCACTCTGTGTGTGATTTGTGGCAAGGATGGAGGTTCACCTTCCAGCAGGACAATGACCCCAAACACACTGCTAAAACAACACATATATGCAGAAGATGATCAGAGACTGCACATAGGACACGGGAGATGATCAGAGACTGCACATATATACAGGAGATGATCAGAGACTGTACATAGGATACAGGAGATGATCAAAGAATGCACATATATAATGGAGATGATCAGAGACTAAACATAGGATACAGGAGATGATCAGGAGATGGTCAGAGACTGCACATAGGATACAGGAGATGATCAGAGACTGCACATATATAAAGGAGATGATCAGAGACTGCACATAGGATACAGGAGATGATCAGAGACTGCACATAGGATATAGGAGATGGTCAGAGACTGCACATAGGATACAGGAGATAATCTGAGACTGCGCATAGGATACAGGAGATGATCAGAGACTGCACATATATACAGGAGATGATCAGAGACTGCACATATATACAGGAGATAGATGGAGACTGCACATATATACAGGAGATGATCAGAGACTGCACATATATACAAGAGATGGTCTGAGACTGCACATATATACAGGGGATGATCAGAGACTGCACATTTAAACAGATGATCAGAGACTGCACGTACAGTGGGGACGGAAAGTATTCAGACCCCCTTAAATTTTTTACTCTTTGTTATATTGCAGCCATTTGCTGAAATCATTTAAGTTCATTTTTTTTCCTCATGAATGTACACACAGCACCCCATATTGACAGAAAAACACAGAATTTTGGACATTTTTTGCAGATTTATTAAAAAAGAAGAACTGAAATATCACATGGTCCTAAGTATCCAGACCCTTTGCTCAGTATTTAGTAGAAGCACCCATTTGATCTAATACAGCCATGAGTCTTTTTGGGAAAGATGCAACAAGTTTTTCACACCTGAATTTTTTGGATCCTGTGTCATACCTCCTTGTAGATCCTCTCCAGTTCTGTCAGGTTGGATGGTAAACGTTGGTGGACAGCCATTGTTAGTTCTCTCCAGAGATGCTCAGTTGGGTTTAAGTCAGGGCTCTGGCTGGGTCATTCAAGACCAGTCACGGAGTTGTAAACCTTCGGCCCAGTCTGAGGTCCTGAGCGCATCCAGGATATCCCTGTACTTGGCCGCATTCATCTTTCCCTCAATTGCAACCAGTCGTCCTGTCCCTGCAGCTGAAAAACACCCCCACAGCATGATGCTGCCACCACCATGCTTCACTTTTGGGACTGAATTGGACAGGTGATGAGCAGTGCCTTGTTTTCCTCACATATACCACTTAAAATTTAGGGCCAAAAAGGTCTATCTTGGTCTCATCAGACCAGAGAATCTTATTTCTCACCATCTTGGAGTCCTTCAGGTGTTTTTTTAGCAAACTCCATGCGGGCTTTCATGTGTCTTGCACTGAGGAGAGGCTTCCGTCGGGCCACTCTGCCATAAATTCCCGACTGGTGGAGGGCTGCAGTGATGGTTGACTTTCTACAACTTTCTCCCATCTCCTGACTGCATCTCTGGAGCTCAGCCACAGTGATCTTTGGGTTCTTCTTTACCTCTCTCACCAAGGCTCTTCTCCCCCGATAGCTCAGTTTGGCCGGACGCCCAGATCTAGGAAGGGTTCTGGTCGTCCGAAACATCTTCGATTTAAGGATTATGGAGGCCACTGTGCTCTTAGGAACCTTAAGTGCAGCAGAAATTTTTTTTGTAACCTTGGCCAGATCTGTGCCTTGCCAATTCTGTCTCTGAGCTCTTCAGGCAGTTCCTTTGACCTCATAATTCTCATTTACTCTGACATGCACTGTGAGCTGTAAGGTCTTATATAGACAGGTGTGTGGCTTTCCTAATCAAGTCCAGTCAGTATAATCAAACACAGCTGGACACAAATGAAGGTGTAGAACCATCTCAAGGAAGATCAGAAGAAATGGACAGCACCTGAGTTAAATATAGGAGTGTCACAGCAAAGGGTCTGAATACATAGGACCATGTGATATTTCAGGTTTTCTTTTTTAATAAATCTTCAAAAATGTCAACAATTCTGTGTTTTTCTGTCAATATGGGGTGCTGTGTGTACATTAATGAGGGAAAAAATGAACTTAAATGATTTTAGCAAATGGCTGCAATATAACAAAGAGTGAAAAATTTAAGGGGGTCTGAATACTTTCCGCCCCCACTGTATGTGCTGTCTCTGATCATCTCCTGTATACTATGTGCAGTCTCTAACCATATCCTGTATCCTACAGCAGATGATCAGAGACTGCACATAGGATACAGGAGATGATCAGACACAGCACATAGGATACAGGAGATGATCAGAGACTGCACATAGGATACAGGAGATGATCAGACACAGCACATAGGATACAGGAGATGATTAGAGACTGCACATAGGATACAGGCGATGATCAGACACAGCACATAGGATACAGGAGATGATCAGAGACTGCACATTTATACAGGAGATGACCAGAGACTGCACATATATACAGGAGATGATCAGAGACTGCACATAGGATACAGGAGATGATCAGAGACTGCACATATAAACAGGAGATGATCAGAGACTGCACATATAAACAGGAGATGATCAGAGACTGCAGATAGGATACAGTAGTTGTTCAGAGACTAAACATATATACAGGAGATGATCAGAGACTGCACATGGGATACAGGAGATGATCAGAGACTGCACATAGGATACAGGAGATGATCAGAGACTGCACATAGGATACAGTGGATGTTCAGAGACTAAACATATATACAGGAGATGATCAGAGACTGCACATAGGATACAGGAGATGATCAGAGACTGCACATAGGATACAGGAGATGATCAGAGACTGCAGATAGGATACAGGAGATAATCAGAGACTTGCACATTATAACAGGGCTTTTTTTCTCAGACAATAAGTGCAGGAACTCCCCCTATCCGAGTCACCCCTTTTCTCCGCCCCTTACCCACCTCCCAGTACTGTCCCTTTTAGACAATATAGAACCAAGTATCATTTTGAGGTGCTAAGTAATTTGTATGGAATTTGGTAATGATATCAAGAAAAGCAGTAAAATAGATCCCCTGCAGCCAGCAACAATAGATCTCCCTAACAACAGTGGACCAACCACAACAAAATTTCCCCTCCAGCAACAATAGACTCCCGGCAGCATCAATAGATCTCCACACAGCCAGCATTAATAGTCTGTCTGGCTGCCATCAACAATAGACCCCCCCAACAGTAGATCTCTTTCAGCAACAACTGACCCCCGAGCAACATAAGACCGCCCCGCAACAATAGGTCCCCCACCAGCAACAATAGACCCCCCTTGCAAAAATAGATCCCCAGCAGTGAGCATTAATACCCTGCAGCACACCCCAGCACCCCTTGCCATTACATACAGTCAGTCCAAGAGGTGCCGGAACTGCGTTCCCCCGCGTTCCCGCTGAAAAAAATCCCTGTGCAATTATATACAGGTGATGATGAGAGACTGCACATATATACAGGAGATGATCAGAGACTGCACATATATACAGGAGATGGTCGGAGACTGCACATATATACAGGAGAGGATCAGAGACTGCACATATATACAGGAGATGATCAGAGACTGCACATAGGATAAAGGAGATGATTGAAGACTGCACATAGGATACAGGAGATGCTGTGCAGTCTCTGATCATCTCCTGTATCTTATGTGCAGTCTGATCATCTCCTGTATCCTTTGCACAGTCTCTGATCATCTCCTGTATATATGTGCAGTCTCTGATCATGTCCTGTATCCTATGTGCAGTCTCTGATCATCTCACTCATGTTCGACTCGAACATCGGCTGTTCGCCAGTTCGAATGCCGTGGAACACCCTTTAAAAGTCTATGGGAGAAATCAAAAGTGCTAATTTTAAAGGCTTATATGCATGGTATTGTCATAAAAAGTGTTTGGGGACCTGGGTCTTGCCCCAGGGGACATGGATCAATGCAAAAAAAGTTTTAAAAACGCCCGTTTTTTCGGGAGCAGTGATTTTAATAATGCTTAAAGTGAAACAATAAAAGTGTAATATCCCTTTAAATTTTGTACCTGGGGGGTGTCTATAGTATGCCTGTAAAGGGGCGCATGTTTCCCATGTTAACAAGGGGACCCCCAGATCCCGGCCCTCCCCCCTGTGTGAAATGGTAAGGGGGTACAAAAGTACCCCTATCATTTCACAAAAAAACTGTCAAAAATGTTAAAAATGACAAGAGACAGTTTTTGACAATTCCTTTATTTAAATGCTTCTTCTTTCTTCTATCTTCTATCTTCTTTCTTCTATCTTCTATCTTCCTTCGGTTTCTTCCTCCATCTTCTTCTTCTTCTGGTTCTTCTGGTTCTTCTGGTTCTTCCTCCGGTGTTCTCATCTGGCATCTTCCTCCGCGGCGTGTTCTTATCTTCTCCTCGGGCCGCTCCGCATCCATGATGGCATGGAGGGAGGCTCCCGCTGTGTGACGCTTCTCTTTTCATCTTTTTCTCTTCATCTTCTCTTTATCTTCTTGTCTTCATCTTCTTTTTGGGCCGCTCCGCATCCATGATGGCATGGAGGGAGGCTCCCGCTGTGTGACGCTTCTCCTCTTCTGACGGTTCTTAAATAATGGGGGCGGGGCCACCCGGTGACCCCGCCCCCCTCTGATGCTCGGGGACTTGACGGGGACTTCCCTGTGGCATTCCCCGTGATGTCAGAGGGGCGGGGTCACCCGTTACATAACCCGACCCCCTCCTGAAGACAAGAAGATGAAGAGAAGAGGATGAAGAGAAAAAGATGAAGAGAGAAGCGTCACACAGCGGGAGCCTCCCTCCATGCCATCATGGATGCGGAGCGGCCCGAGGAGAAGAAGATAAGAAGATGCCGTGGAGGAAGATGCCGGACGAGAACACCGGAGGAAGAACCAGAAGAACCAGAAGAAGAAACCGAAGGAAGATAGAAGAAAGAAGGTAGAAGATAGAAGAAAGAAGAAGCATTTAAATAAAGGAATTGTCAAAAACTGTCTCTTGTCATTTTTAACATTTTTGACAGTTTTTTGTGAAATGGTAGGGGTACTTTTGTACCCCCTTACCATTTCACACAGGGGGGAGGGCCGGGATCTGGGGGTCCCCTTGTTAAAGGGGGCTTCCAGATTCCGATAAGCCCCCCACCCGCAGACCCCCACAACCACCGGGCAAGGGATGTGGGGATGAGGCCCTTGTCCCCATCAACATGGGGACAAGGTGTTTTGGGGGGCTACCCCAAAGCACCCTCCCAATGTTGAGGGCATGTGGCCTGGTACGGTTCAGGAGGGGGGCCACTCTCTTGTCCCTCCCTCTTTTCCTACAGCCTGCCAGGTTGCGTGCTCGTATAAGGGTCTGGTATGGAATTTTGGAGGGACCCCGCGCCGTTTCTTCTTTAAATTTTGGCGCGGGGTTCCCCTTAAAATCCATACCAGACCTGAAGGGTCTGGTATAGATTTTGAGGGGGACCCCATGCCATTTTTTTTTTTTGGCCGGGGTTCCCCTTAATATCCATACCAGACCTGAAGGGCCTGGTATGGAATTTAGGGGGACCCCCCACGTCTTTTTTTTTAAATTTTGGTTCGGGGTTCCCCTGTGGGGAATTCCCATGCCGTTTTTATCAATGAACTTTTATGTGTATTGTCAGACCTGTAATTCATTAATAGCCGCAAGTAGTTTTAAATGACTTTTTTTCCTTTGAAATGTCATTTTGCTGTCAGACTGTTCTAAACGTGGGAAACATGGGCCCCTTTACAGGCATACTATAGACACCCCCCAGGTACGAAATTAAAAGGGATATTACACTTTTATTGTTTCACTTTAAGCATTATTAAAATCACTGCTCCCGAAAAAATTGACGTTTTTAAAACTTTTTATTGCATTGATCCATGTCCCCTGGGGCAGGACCCAGGTCCCCAAACACTTTTTATGACAATAACTTGCATATAAGCCTTTAAAATTAGCACTTTTGATTATTCATGTTCATGTCCCATAGACTTTAACAGTGTTCGCGTGTTCGAACAAATTTTATGCCTGTTCGCATGTTCTGGTGCAAACCGAACAGGGACTACACATATATACAGGAGATGATCAGAGACTGCACAAAGGATACAGGAGATGATCAGAGACTGCACATAGGATAAAGGAGATGATCAGAGACTGCACATATTTGCAGATGATCAGAGACTGCACATAGGATATAAGAGATGATCAGAGAGTGCACATAGAATACATGAGATGATCAGATATTGCAAATATATACAGGAGATGATCAGAGACTGCACATAGGATAAAGGAGATGATCAGAGACTGCACATAGGATAAAGGAGATGATCAGAGACTGCACATATATACCTATTAACAGAGACTGCACATACTGTATATACAGGAGATGATCAGTGTTGTGGAAAATTTTATATTAATGTATTGTCATAAATCTCCCAGTGTCTGATCTCTTGCAGCTTGCTCTAAAGAGCTGACTGGGGCAGACCGACGCTGGCTGAGACCTGTTAGGTAGTGGAAAACTTCCTTGTGTTTGGAGAGAGGTGTTTGCGGAGAGAGAGCATGTCCGCCAGCAAAAGGGCCCCTGTGCAATGCACAGAACGATCGTCTGGTGGGGGTGTGCTCGCTCTGCAAAGACATTATCGGTTGTTTCCTCTTGTTACCCCGATATATGCCTGATCAACATGTTTGGGGTGCCATGATGTACACCTGCAGATAACCCCCCTTGCACAAGGAACTTTAGTCATCGTCATTTGGTTGTATGTATGTATTGTGTTGTGTTGTTAAATGCTTATATAGTCATTCACATCCTGTGAGGTCATATCCTGTGTCCATTTCTTGTGAGGTCACAAGCTTTGTAAGAGGTGTTTGGCTGTTGGAAGCCCAACCCTCAAGCTTTGGGACTTGCTATTGATATGCTAATAAAGTGGCTCACTCAGAGAGCTGAGGGAGGCTGGCTGCAGTGTGTTTTTTGGAACTGGAAGCATGAGGATGTGATTATTTGTGAGCATGAGGCACACACCAGAGGATGAGCTACACCAGAGGAAATACATATGATCAAAAGGTGAGATGCATTTATATCATTAGACAAAATTGTTATTATGATTAGAAACAGGAGATTTGGCTGTGTGCTTTGCGTACAACCAAATTTCGCTGACAGAATGGCGAGCCAGAACGTAGGAGTGAACAGAACCTCCTTCAGAATCGGATCATTAAGATGTGTTGGGGAGGTTCTGCTTCGCGAAAAGAACACATTTTTCATCTTTTGAAATAATGCTGGAAGTTTGATCGTATGTCTGGTGTGTGCCTCTGTGTGTGTGTGTGTATGTGTGTGTGTGCCTGTGTGTGCCTGCGTGTGTGTGTGTGTGTGTGTATGTCTGTGTGCCTGCGTGTGTGATTTGTATTTCGAATCTTTGTGTAAGGAGACTGTGTGTGTGCATGTGACTGATGCTGTGTAACAAGTTTGTAATGCATATGAGAAATAGAAATGTATGAATTGATATTATTTGCAGCCTGCAATGTGTGTGTGTGGCTGAGTAGTTTTGTAAGTAGCTGAACCTGTTTGTAAAGATGCCATGAGTTTAGTGAAGGGCAGGCATTGTTGTTTTTGTATTGAAAGGGGCTACGCCCTGGGGGAAGGGAACTATAATGTTCTGAACAGACATACAAGCATTCACTGTCTGTACCTCTCAATGTTTTGTTCCTGTGAAAGCTGATTTAGTACTGAGTTTGAGGGTATGTTACAGCCGTGTAATTGTGGGTTATGTGGCTTTGTTGTTTCATTGGATAGCATGTGTTCCTAAGTTGTGGTTTTTTTGTAACTTTAACACTTTTAAATGTTTGTCTAAGCGTTCATTTAGTATCTCAAATGTGTAAGTTTTTGGGGAGACATTTTTGGTTTTGGCAGGAAAATGTTTTTTGTCTGCTACTTCCTTTTGTTGTTGTCTGCCCTGTGACTATGGTCGGCCATTTTCTTTTCCTTTGTGTGTGAATTTTAAAATGTTTATCCATCTTGGTCAGTTTTGGAGGGAAAATGCGCCATTTTGTTGGGGTCTGGCTTTTGTTGTGGTCACCATGTGCATCGGCGGCCATTTTAAAGACCTCTGAGTCCTCCAATAGGGGAAGCTGATCCATTGTGTATTCCTTTGTGTGTGCAAAGCCATGTGCTTTAAGCTACAATCTGGCTTCTAGGCACCATTTTGTGAATTCTATTTTTGTACTGTTTACATACTTTTCAAGGAAACTATTGCGTTTTCTGTATTGAATATTGGTTTTGAGTGAAATCTCTACTTTGCACTGAATTTCAATGGATAACAAGACTAGCTTTAACTGAGTTTTTGGTACACAGCTGTGTGTGTTATTTTAATTTTTTAATGTTTTGGCAGTTTCTCAGAGGGCAATTCATTGTTTTGAGGCTTGTATTGCTTTAAGCGAAGGTTTGCTAGCCTGCAGTATCCCTCCCCTCCCTTTTCCTGTGCATTGATATGTAAATAAACCAGTTTGAGGGGTTTTAGAGCTGGGCATGCAGCATTTTACGTATCAACAGGAAGTTGGTGGGGGGGGGAGCTGGGAGTATCACACAAACAAATGAGATTTGTGCTTGGAAGGACAATGGGAAAATACTGGCGTTTGAAAGTGTTTTAAATTTAATTCCAATTGTTTTAAAGAAGGTTATGTTTCTAGTGAAGATTTCTAATGTCTTGATAGACAAAATACGAAGCTATTTGGGGCTTCCTCTCCCCCTCCCTCTTCCTACTCAGGTGTGCAACAGGAAGTTGGTGGGAGGGGCTTGGGGTCTTTTGACTTGTGTTTGGAAGGACAAAATCATTTTTATTTTTAAATTATTTTAAGGTTTATACTGTAATACAGTTTTGGGTAGAGAGCAAACAGGAGGCATCCACGTTATTGTTGTAATATCAAGGTACAGAGGGAAGCCGCAGTGTTTTGTAAAAAAAAAAAAAAAAGCAGACAAAAGTGCTCTGTGTATATTCGTCTGGCGACGCAGTGTACGGTCGTACAGAGAAATGCGCTTGTGTATGCATACACTGTGAGGGGTTGAGACATAATTCGGGGGTTGATCTGTGGTTGTTAGCGAATCATTTGGCACAGTTAATAGTTTGGTTGTTAAAAGAGTGGTACTCTGTAGTTCCGTGCCAAATGTGTGTGGACAACAAGCCATAGAGTTGATGCCTCGTTTTAGTGTTTCTAGTTGAGTGACTAATTTGTAGTCTGTCAATCTACCGTGTAAGAAGGCACCGAGCGGTGGTCTCCGAAATTGGTGCAAGGGTTTTCCCTAGACGCAGGGGTAAGCCAATTTGAATCGCCATGGGCAATGGCAGTCCGTGCAAGGGAAGGAATGCGAGGCTTCCCACAGTCAGACGGATGCACAAGAGCATGTGGAGTCTAGTTCTGAGGAAAAACGCCATTAAACCCCAGAAAGATTGACATAGGTGGTCCAAGGATACTATTTTGGGTATCCTTCTGGAGTTGATGTTGCGCGACTGTGGCTTCAGAAATCTGTAATGCTGAGTGAGTTGATGGATGCGTAGTACACGTTTGTGTGATTAAAAATACACAGGCCTGTTTTTGAACTTTGTGTGGCTGGTCCATGCAAAGATTTCGAAATGCTCTTGTGCCTTTCAAATTGTATTCTTTTTCTATCGCTAAAAGAGTGAAGGCAGCTTTCCATCTGGTCGTTTTTATTTTTTTCATTTTCGTTTTTGGAAACTATGAAATATCTCCCCCACATTTGTATCTAAATGTTTTTCTTTGTCTCATTGTATGTGGTAACAAGATGTTTGAACCTCCCGTGACAGCCCTCTTGCGTGTTGCGGCTGTTGTATTTTAGGAAAAAAAAAAACAAAAAAAAAAAAACAAAAAAAAGTGAAAGTAAGATTTACAGAGGGTTTAGTTATTGTCGGTTTTGTGGAATGTCATTGACAATTTACCAATGTACATGAATATTGTATTGTTTACCATTCTTTGAAGGATAGAGTAATAACTTTTGTTTATAAGTATCTTTTCAGGTCCAGTTTCTGGAAGTGTGTGTACAGGTGTATAAGAAGGTAAAAGTATCATAGGCTATTTCACTGTTTTATTCTGCACCATTCTAAACCCTGCATGTCTTCCTCCAGTTTGTAATGAGGAGGGAAGAAAAGGGGGGATGAGAGTGGTAAGAATGACACATTTTCAAACCGACAATACTAACCGCTCTAATTCTAACCAAGTTTGTGCCAAGACTGTCTTTCTTTGATAGAATTTGAATCAGCAAGCAGCAGTCTGGTGAAGTAGGCTCCCATCCCAGATGCTAAGAACCTTTTTGTCACTGGTTCCAGGTATTACACCCCGGATGGTAAGCCACGCACAGGTTATGCATTGACCACAGTCCCGATGTCTGGGTTATTGTCATATGAGGTTTGTTTGAAGGTCAACCAAAACCAGAATTGTACTTTTGTCATTAGCTGTCACTAGCTACACTCTCAGCTGATGGGGTGGGTGTAATCACTGTAACATGAACTTCAAAAGGTCCACCACAGGGTTCACGAGTCCATCCTGGGCCCTGGCACAATAACCAGTTTACATTCTTTCCAACCAGGTGACTGCGTCATTGTAAAGAAGCTTGAGGGATGAGACCACGCCAGCCACTGCAAGAAGCGGATCAACCACAAAGAGTAGAGGAGTATCTTCGTTAATTTATATTTTTTTGTTTAATGAATTTTGGCAAGGGTAACTGAAAAGCATCCCAACTAGCTAAGAAAGAGAACAGGACACATGGTCGGGTATTAGTGCCCCAGCGTTGAAGGCGGTACATGCTATATGTGAAGTTCATATTGGTGTGAGGAGTTTTGACAGACTAGTAAAATCCAAACAGACACCTGTCAAAGGAACTTAACAAAACATTTCTAGAGGGTAAAATTAATTATAATTTTAACAATAGCTCTGGTTCTTGCCAGCTTTGGTATCGGGATAACTAGGTAGCCCACAAGTGTGCTTCAACTGTAGTTTGGTATTAATGCGGATCTACAGCTTATAAGGTAATTTCCCGTAAGGCAAGAGGTTCATGTGTGCTGGTGAAACTTGTCCCAGCATCTTATGTCGTGGCCAATCGTAAGGATCTGATGGCACGAGAGAAGGTAAGAATGGCAGGGACAGCTGAAAGGGAATTGCTTGTACATGGTGCGGGCTTGAGCTCATGAAATGCTTGAACAATTTCTCATCCATAGAGGATGAGATGTTTTCATGTAACTGTTGAAGCTACAAGGAAGTTCCCACAGTCCAAGGGGGGGTTTCTGGGAATTCATAAGTAAAGATTGTTATATCTGGATCGGGGATAGTAGTGACAAAGTTCAGGCCCATATGGATAAGGTTTAGGTCCCTACAAGGCAAAGCCAGAGCTATACCTAGTGAAGGTTTGAATACTTTTTAAGGGTTTGGGAATCGTTGGGGATTTTTTTATCTTGCAGCGGATCCTAGTGAAGGAAGTAGGGGTATATAAACTCATGTTGCTTTTGTTTCTATTCCTTCTATATGCCATGATGAGGTGCTCCTGTTGCCTGATTGGACGCGTGACCAGAGCCTGCGCAGATGAACACATCTTCCCTGATGAGATGCCCCGAAGCCCGACCCACGTACAAGACACAGAGGATCCCAGACCGACCGGCGACTACTACAGCTCACCACGTCATCTCCAACAGAGTCTACATGTCAAGCCGTGTTTTACTTTTTATGGACTAAGAAGAAGATCAGGATTCATTGAGGGACACATGGGATCATATGACAAGAGGAGGGACTGTTGTGGAAAATGTTATATTAATGTATTGTCATAAATCTCCCAGTGTCTGATCTCTTGCAGCCCGCTCTAGAGAGCTGACTGGGGCAGACCGACGCTGGCTGAGACCTGTTAGGTAGTGAAAAACTTCCTTGGTTTCCTCTTGTCACCCCGATATATGCCTGATCAACATGTTTGGGGTGCCATGACGTACACCTGCAGATAATCCCCCTTGCACGAGGAACTTTAGTCATCGTCATTTGGTTCTATGTATGTATTGTTTTGTGTTGTTAAATCCTTATATGGTCATTCCCATCCTGTGAGGTCATATCCTGCGGAGATACAGGAGATGATCAGAGACTGCACATATATACCGATGATCAGAGACTGCACACATATACAGGAGATGGTCGGTGACTGCACAGAGGAAACAAGAGATCATCAGAGACTGCACATAGGATACAGGAGATGGTCAGAGACTGCACATATATACAGGAGATGATCAGAGACTGCACATAGGATGCAGGAGATGATCAGAGAGACTGCGCATAGGATACAGGAGATAATCAGACACTGCACATAGGATACAGCAGATGATCAGAGACTGCACATATATACAGATGATCAGAGACTTCACATATATACAGGAGACGGTTGGAGACTGCACATAGGATACAGGAGATGATCAGACACTGCACATAGGATACAGGAGATGATCAGAGACTGCACATAGGATACAGCAGATGATCAGAGACTGCACATATATACAGGAGATGATCAGAGACTGCAGATATTTACAGGAGATGATCAGAGACAGGAGATTTTCAGAGACACATAGGATACAGGTCAATGATCAGAGACTGCACATATATACAGGGGATGGTCAGATACTGTACATATGATACAGGAGATGATCAGAGAAAGCACAAAGGATACAGGACATGATCAGAGACTGCACATAGGATTTAGGAGATGATCAGAGACTGCACATAGAATGCAGAAGATTATCAGAGACTGCGCATATACGGGAAATGATCAGAGACTGCACTTATATACAGGAGATGACCAGAGACTACACATAGAATACAGGAGATGATAAGAGACTAAACATATATACAGGAGACGAACAGAGACTGCACATAGGTTACAGGAGATGATTAGAGACTGCACATAGGATAGAGGAGATGATCAAGGACCGCACATAGGATACAGGAGATAATCAGAGACTTGCACATATATACAGGAGATGATCAGAGACTGCAGATATTTACAGGAGATGATCAGAGACAGGAGATTTTCAGAGACACATAGGATACAGGTCAATGATCAGAGACTGCACATATATACAGGGGATGGTCAGATACTGTACATATGATACAGGAGATGATCAGAGAAAGCACAAAGGATACAGGACATGATCAGAGACTGCACATAGGATTTAGGAGATGATCAGAGACTGCACATAGAATGCAGAAGATTATCAGAGACTGCGCATATACGGGAAATGATCAGAGACTGCACTTATATACAGGAGATGACCAGAGACTACACATAGAATACAGGAGATGATAAGAGACTAAACATATATACAGGAGACGAACAGAGACTGCACATAGGTTACAGGAGATGATTAGAGACTGCACATAGGATAGAGGAGATGATCAAGGACCGCACATAGGATACAGGAGATAATCAGAGACTTGCACATATATACAGATGATGATGAGTGACTGCACATATATACAGGAAATGTTTAGAGAGAACACATAGGATACAGGAGATGAACAGAGACTGCACATATATACAGGAAATGTTTAGAGAGAACACATAGGATACAGGAGATGAACAGAGACTGCACATATATACAGGAAATGTTTAGAGAGAACACATAGGATACAGGAGATGATCAGGGACCGCACATATATAGAGGAGACGATCAGTGACTGCACATTTATACAGGAGATGATCAGAGACTGCACATAGGATATAGGAGATGATCAGTGACTGCACATAGGATACAGGAGATGATCAGAGACTGCATATAGAATACAGGAGATGATCAGAGACCACACATAGGATACAGGAGATGACCAGAGAATGCACCTATATACAGGAGATGATCAGAGACTGCACCTATATACAGGAGATGATCAGAGACTGCACATAGGATACAGGAGATGATTAGAGACTGCACATAGGATACAGGAGATGATCAGAGACTGCACACAGGATACAGTAGATGATCAGAGATTGTACATAGAATACATGAGATGATCAGATGCTGCACATATATACACATTATCAGAGACTGCACATACTGTATCTACAGGAGATGATCACAGACTGCACATTTATACAGGAGATGATCTGAGGCTGCACATAGGATACAGGAAATGATCAGAGACTGGACATATATACAGGAGATGATCAGAGACTGCACATATATATACAGATGATCAGAGACTTCACATAGGATACAGGAGATGATCAGAGACTGCACATTTATACAGGAGATGATCTGAGGCTGCACATAGGATAAAGGAAATGATCAGAGACTGCACATAGGATACAGGAGATGGTCAGAGACTGCACATATATACAGGAGATGATCAGAGACTGCACATAGGATGTAGGAGATGATCAGAGAGACTGCGCATAGGATACAGGAGATAATCAGACACTGCACATAGGATACAGCAGATGATCAGAGACTGCACATATATACAGATGATCAGAGACTGCACATATATACAGGAGATGGTCGGAGACTGCACATAGGATACAGGAGATGATCAGACACTGCACATAGGATACAGGAGATGATCAGAGACTGCACATATATACAGGAGATGATCAGAGACTGCAGATATTTACAGGAGATGATCAGAGACAGGAGATTTTCAGAGACACATAGGATACAGGTCAATGATCAGAGACTGCACATATATACAGGGGATGGTCAGATACTGTACATATGATACAGGAGATGATCAGAGAAAGCACAAAGGATACAGGAGATGATCAGAGACTGCACATAAGATTTAGGAGATGATCAGAGACTGCACATAGAATGCAGAAGATTATCAGAGACTGCGCATATACGGGAAATGATCAGAGACTGCACATATATACAGGAGATGACCAGAGACTACACATAGAATACAGGAGATGATAAGAGACTAAACATATATACAGGAGACGAACAGAGACTGCACATAGGTTACAGGAGACGATTAGAGACTGCACATAGGATAGAGGAGATGATCAAGGACCGCACAGGAGATAATCAGAGACTTGCACATATATACAGATGATGATGAGTGACTGCACATATATACAGGAAATGTTTAGAGAGAACACATAGGATACAGGAGATGAACAGAGACTGCACATATATACAGGAAATGTTTAGAGAGAACACATAGGATACAGGAGATGAACAGAGACTGCACATATATACAGGAAATGTTTAGAGAGAACACATAGGATACAGGAGATGATCAGGGACCGCACATATATAGAGGAGACGATCAGTGACTGCACATTTATACAGGAGATTATCAGAGACTGCACATAGGATATAGGAGATGAACAGTGACTGCACATAGGATACAGGAGATGATCAGAGACTGCATATAGAATACAGGAGATGATCAGAGACCGCACATAGGATACAGGAGATGACCAGAGACTGCACCTATATACAGGAGATGATCAGAGACGGCACCTATATACAGGAGATGATCAGAGACTGCACATAGGATACAGGAGATGATTAGAGACTGCACATAGGATACAGGAAATGATCAGAGACTGGACATATATACAGGAGATGATCAGAGACTGCACATATATATACAGATGATCAGAGACTGCACATAGGATACAGGAGATGATCAGAGACTGCACATTTATACAGGAGATGATCTGAGGCTGCACATAGGATAAAGGAAGTGATCAGAGACTGCACATAGGATACAGGAGATGGTCAGAGACTGCACATATATACAGGAGATGATCAGAGACTGCATATATATACAGGAAATGATCAGAGACTGCACATATATACAGGAGATGATCAGAGACTGCACATAGGATACAGGAGATGATCATAGACTGCACCTAGGATAAAGGAGATGATTGAAGACTGGACATAGGATGTAGGAGATGATCAGAGAGACTGCGCATAGAATACAGGAGATAATCAGACACTGCACATAGGATACAGCAGATGATCAGAGACTGCACATATATACAGATGATCAGAGACTGCACATATATACAGGAGATGGTCGGAGACTGCACATAGGATACAGGAGAGGATTGGGCACTGCACATAGGATACAGGAAATGATCTCAGACTGCACATAGGATACAGCAGATGATCAGAGACTGCACATAGGATATAGGAGATGATCAGAGACTGCACATATATACAGGAGTTGATCAGAGACTGCAGATATTTACAGGAGATGATCAGAGACAGGAGATTTTCAGAGACACATAGGATACAGGTCAATGATCAGAGACTGCACATATATACAGGGGATGGTCAGATACTGTACATATGATATAGGAGATGATCAGAGAAAGCACAAAGGATACAGGAGATGATCAGAGACTGCACATAGGATGTAGGAGTTGATCAGAGACTGCACATAGAATGCAGAAGATTATCAGAGACTGGGCATATACAGGAAATGATCAGAGACTGCACATATATACAGGAGATGACCAGAGACTACACATAGGATACAGGAGATGATAAGAGACTAAACATATATACAGGAGACGAACAGAGACTGCACATAGGTTACAGGAGATGATTAGAGACTGCACATAGGATAGAGGAGATGATCAAGGACCACACATAGGATACAGGAGATAATCAGAGACTTGCACATATATACAGACGATGATGAGTGACTGCACATATATACAGGAAATGTTTAGAGAGAACACATAGGATACAGGAGATGAACAGAGACTGCACATATATACAGGAAATGTTTAGAGAGAACACATAGGATACAGGAGATGAACAGAGACTGCACATATATACAGGAAATGTTTAGAGAGAACACATAGGATACAGGATATGATCAAGGACCGCACATATATAGAGGAGACGATCAGTGACTGCACATTTATACAGGAGATGATCAGAGACTGCACATAGGATATAGGAGATGATCAGTGACTGCACATAGGATACAGGAGATGATCAGAGACTGCATATAGAATACAGGAGATGATCAGAGACCGCACATAGGATACAGGAGATGACCAGAGACTGCACCTATATACAGGAGATGATCAGAGACTGCACCTATATATAGGAGATGATCAGAGACTGCACATAGGATACAGGAGATGATTAGAGACTGCACATAGGATACAAGAGATGATCAGAGACTGCACAGAGGATACAGTAGATGATCAGAGATATATACACATATCAGAGACTGCACATACTGTATCTACAGGATATGATCACAGACTGCACATTTACAGGAGATGATCTGAGGCTACACATAGGTTACAGGAAATGATCAGAGACTGGACATATATACAGGAGATGATCAGAGACTGCACATATATATACAGATGATCAGAGACTGCACATAGGATACAGGAGATGATCAGAGACTGCATATTTATACAGGAGATGATCTGAGGCTGCACATAGGATAAAGGAAATGATCAGAGACTGCACATAGGATACAGGAGATGGTCAGAGACTTCACATATATACAGATGATCAGAGACTGCACACATATACAGGAGATGGTCAGAGACTGCACAGAGGAAACAGGAGATGATCAGAGACTGCACATAGGATGTAGGAGATGATTAGAGACTGCACATAGGATACAGGAGATTGTATCCTATGTGCAGTCTGATCATCTCCTGTAACCTTTGTGCAGTCTCTGATCATCTCCTGTATATATGTGCAGTCTCTGATAATCTCCTGTATCATATGCGCAGTCTCTGCTCATCTCCTGTGTCCTATGTGCAGTCTCTGATCATCTCCTGTATATATGTGCAGTCTCTGATCATCTCCCGTATTCTATGTGCAGTCTCTGATCACCTCCTGTATATATGTGCAGTCTATGATCATCTCCTGTATCCTATGTGTAGTCTCTGATCACGTCCTGTATCCTATGTGAAGTTTCTGCTCATATCCTGTATACATGTGCAGTCTCTGATCATCTCCAGTATCCTATGTGCATTCTCTATTCTTCTCCTGTATCCTATGTGCAGTCTCTGATCATCTCCTGTATATATGTGCAGTCTATGATCATCTCCTGTATATATGTGCAGTCTTTGATCATCTACTGTATACTATGTGCAGTCTCTGATCATCTCCTGTATCCTATGTGCAGTCTCTGATCAACTCCTTTATATATGTGCAGTCTCTGATCATCTCCTGTATATATGTGCAGTCTATGATCATCTCCTGTATCCTATGTGCAGTGTCTGATCATCTCCTGTATCCTATGTGCAGTCTCCGACCATCTCCTGTATATATGTGCAGTCTCTGATCATCTGTATATATGTGCAGTCTCTGATCATCTCCTGTGTCCTATGTGCAGTCTCTGATCATCTTCTGTATACTATGTGCAGTTTCTAACCATCTCCTGTATCCTACAGTAGATGATCAGAGACTGCACATGGGATACAGGAGATAATCAGAGACCGCACATAGGATACAGGAGATCATCAGAGACTGCACATAGTATACAGGAGATGATTAGAGACTGCACATGGGATATAGGAGATCATCAGAGACCGCACATAGGATACAGGAGATGATCAGAGACTGCACATAGGATACAGAAGATGATCAGAGACTGCACACATATACAGGAAATGGTCGGAGACTACACATATATACAGGAGTTGATCAGAGACTGCACATAGGATACAGGAGATGATCAGAGTCTGCACATATATACAGATGATCAGAGACTGAACTTATATACAGGAGATGATCAGAGACTGCACATATATACAGGAGATGATCAGAGACTGCACATATATACAGGAGATGATCAGAGACTGCACATATATACAGATGATCAGAGACTGAACATATATACAGGAGATGATCAGAGACTGCACATAGGATACAGTAGATGATTGAAGACTGCACTTATGATACAGGAGTTGATGAGAGACTCCTGTGCAATCTCTGATCACCTTCTGTATATTATGTGCAGTCTGATGATCTCCTGTGTCCTTTGTGCAGTCTCTGATGATCTCCTTAATATATGTGCAGTCTCTGGTCATCTCCTGTATCCTATGTGCAGTCTCTGATCATCTTCTGTATCCTATGTGCAGTCTATTATCATCTTATGTTTCCTATGTGCAGTCACTGATCATCTCCTGTATCCTATGTGCAATCTCTTATCATCACCTGTATATATGTGCAGTCTCTGATCATCTCTTGTATCATATGTACAGTCTCTGATCATCTCCTGTATCCTATGTGCAGTATCTGATCACCTCCTGTATATATGTGCAGTATCTGATCATAACCTGTATATATGTGCAGTCTCTGATCATCTCCTGTATATATGTGCGGACTCTGATCATCTCCTGTATATATGTGCGGACTCTGATCATCTCCTGTTTATATGTGCAGTCTCTGATCATCTCCTGTATACTATGTGCAGTCTCTGATAATCTCCGGTATCCTATGTGCAGTCTCTGATCATCTCCTCTATATACAGTATGTGCAGTCGCTGATCATCTCCTCTATCCTATGTGCAGTCTCTGATCATCTCCTGTATTCTATGTGCAGTCTCTGATCATCTCCTGTATCTTAGGTGCAGTCTCTGATCATCTCCTGTATCCTATGTGCAGGCTGTGATAATCTCCTGTATCCTATGTGCAGTCTCTGATCATCTCCTGTATCCTATGTACAATCTCTGATCATCTCCGGTATCCTATATGCAGTCTCTGATCATCTCCTGTATCCTATGTGCAGTCTCTGATCATCTCCTGTATATACAGTATGTGCAGTCTCTGATCATCTCCTGTATCCTATGTGCAGTCTCTGATCATCTCCTGTATCCTATGTGCAGTCTCTGATCATCTCCTGTATCTTATGTGCAGTCTCTGATCATCTCCTGTATCCTATGTGCAGTCTCTGATCATCTACTGTATTCTATGTGTAGTCTCTGACAATCTCCTGTATCCTATGTGAAGTCTGCAAATAGGATACAGGAGATGATAATTGTGCAGTCTGATCATCTCCTCTATAATATGTGCAGTCCCTGATTATCTCCTGTATCCTATGTGCAGTCTCTAAACCTCTCCTGTATATATGTGCAGTCTCTGATAATCTCCTGTTTATATGTGCAGTCTCTGATCATCTCCTATATATATGTGCTGTATCTGATCATCTCCTGTATCCTATGTGAGTCTCTGATCATCTCCTGTTTTCTATGTGCAGTCTCTAACCATCTCCTGTATCCTACAGCAGATGGTCAGAAACTGGACATAGAATACAGGAGATGATCACAGACCGCATATAGGATACAGGAGATGATCAGAGACTGCGCATAGGATACAGGAGATGATCAGAGAACGCACATAGGATACAGGAGATGACCAGAGACTGCACATATATACAGGTCGATGATCAGAAACTGCACATATGTACAGGAGATGGTCATATACTGCACATATTATACAGGAGATGATTAGAGACTGCACATAGGATACAGGAAATGATACGAGACTGCACATAGGATAAAGGAGATGATCAGAGACTGCACATAGAATACAGAAGATGATTAGAGACTGCAAATATACAGGAAATGATCAGAGACTGCACATATATACAGGAGATGATCAGAGACTGCACATAGGATACAGGAGATGATCAGAGACTGCACTTATATACAGGAGATGATCAGAGACTGCACATAAGATACAGGAGATGATCAGAGACTGCACATATATACAGTAAATGATCAGGGACCGCACATAGGATACAAGAGATGATCAGAGACTGCACATATATAGAGGAGATGATCAGTGACTGCATATAAATACAGGAGATGATCAGAGATTGCGCATACGACATAGGTGATGATCAGAGACTGCACATAGGATACAGGAGATGATTAGAGACTGCACATAGGATACAGGAGATGATTAGAGAATGCACATATATACAGGAGATAATCTGAGGCTGCACATAGGATATAGGAAATGATTAGAGACTGCACATATATACAGGAGATGATCAGAGACTGCACATATATACAGATGATCAGAGACTGCACGTATATACAGATGAAAAGAGACTGCACATAGGATACAGGAGATGATCAGAGACTGCACATAGGATGCAGGAGATGATCAGAGACTGCACATATTTACAGATGATTAGAGACAGCACATATATACAGTAGATGATCAGAGACTAAATATAGGATACAGGAGATAATCTGAGACTACACATAGGATACAGGAGATGATCAGAGACTGCACATATATAAAGAAGATGGCCAGAGACTGAACAGAGGATACAGGAGATGATCATAGACTGCACATAGGATACAGGAGATGGTCAGAGACTGCACATATATACAGGAGATGATCAGAGACTGCACATATATACAGATAATCAGAGACTGCACATATATACAGATGATCAGAGACTACACATATATACAGGAGATGGTTGGAGACTGCACATAGGATACAGGAGATAATCAGAGACTGCACATAAATGCGTATGATCAGACACTGCACATATATACAACAGATGGTCGGAGACCGCACATAGGATACAGGAGATGATCAGAAAATGAACATAGGATACAGGAGATGATCAGAGGCTGCAAATAGATACAGGAGATGATCAGAGGCTGCATATATATACAGGAGATGATCAGAGACTGCACATCTATACAGGAGATGATCAGAGACTGCACATATATACAGGAGATGATCAGAGACCGCACATAGGATACAGGAGATGATCAGAGACTGCACATAGGATACAGGAGATCATAAGAAACTCCTGTGCAGTCTCTGATCATCTCCTGTATCCTTTGTGCAGTCTCTGATCATCTCCTGTATGCTATGTGCAGTCTCTGATCATCTCCTCTATATATGTGCAGTCTCTGATCATCTCCTGTATCCTATGTGCAGTCTCTGCTCTTCTCCTGTATCCTATGTGCAGTCTCTGATCATCTCCTGTATATATGTGCAGTCCCTGATCATCTCCTGTATATATGTGCAGTCTCTGATCATCTCCCGTATCTTATGTGCAGTCTCTGATCACCTCCTGTATATATGTGCAGTCTCTGATCATCTAGTATATATGTGCAGTCTCTGATCATCTCCTGTATCCTATGTGCAGTCTATCATCATCTCCTGTATCCTATGTGCAGTTTCTAAACATCTCCTGTATATATGTGCAGTCTCTGATCATCTTCTGTATCCTATGTTCAGTCTCTGATCATATCCTGTATATATGTTTAGTCTCTGATCTTTTCCTGTATCCTATGTGCAGTCTCTGATCATCTCCTTTATATATGTGCAGTAACTGATAATCTCCTTTATATATGTGCAGTCTCTGATCATCTCCTTTATATATTTGCAGTCTCGTTCATCTCCTGTATACTATGTGCAGTCTCAAGCCATCTTCTGTATCCTACAGTAGATGATCAGAGACTGCACATGGGATACAGGAGATGATCAGAAACCGCACATAGGATACATGTGATGATCAGAGACTGCACATATTTACAGGAGAAGATAAGAGACAGCACATAGGATACAGGAGATGATTAGAGACTACTCATATATACAGGAGATTATCAGAGACTGCGCATACGATACATTAGATGATCAGAGACTGCACATATATACAGGAGCAGGTCAGAGACTGCACATATGATACATTAGATGATCAAAGACTGCACATAGGATACAGGAGCTTATCAGAGACTGCACATATAATACAGGAGATGATCAGAGACTGCACATACATACAAGAGATGATCAGAGACTGCAGATAGGATACAGGAGATGATCAGAGACTGCACATAGAATACAGGAGATGATCAGAGACTGCACATATATAAAGGAGACGATCATAGAATAGACTGCACACATACACAGAAGATGATCACAGACTGCGCAAATATACAGGAGATGGTCAGAGACTGGACATACAAGAGATGATCAGAGACTTGCACATGTATACAGGAGATGAGAGACTGCACATATATACAGGAGATGATCGGAGACTGCATATATATACAGGAAAAGATCAGAGACTGCACATAGGATACAGGAGATGATCAGAGACTGCACATAGGATTCAGTAGATGATCAGAGACTGCACATATGTACAGGAGATGGTCATATACTGCACATATTATACAGGAGATGATTAGAGACTGCACATAGGATACAGGGAATGATCCGAGACTGCACATAGGATACAGGAGATGATCAGAGACTGCACATAGAATACAGAAGGTGATCAGAGACTGCACATACACAGGAAATGATCAGAGGCTGCACATATATACAAGAGATGATCAGAGACTGCACATAGGATACAAGAGATGATCAGAGACTGCACATATATACAGGAGATGATCAGAGACTGCACATAGGATAAAGGAGATGATTAGAGACTGCACATCGGATAAAGGAGATGATTGAAGACTGCACATAGGATACAGGAGATGATCAGAGACTGCACATAGAATACAGAAGATGATCAGAGACTGCACATACACAGGAAATGATCAGAGACTGCACATATATACAGGAGATGATCAGAGACTGCACATAGGATAAAGGGGATGATCAGAGACTGCACATATATACAGGAGATGATCAGAGACTGCTCATACAGTGGGGACGGAAAGTATTCAGACCCCCTTAAATTTGTCCCTCTATTTTATATTGCAGCCATTTGCTAAAATCATTTAAGTTCATTTTTTCCCTCATTAATGTACACACAACACCCCATATTGACAGAAAAAACACAGAATTGTTGACATTTTTGCAGATTTATTAAAAAAGAAAAACTGAAATGTCACATGGTCCTAAGTATTCAGACCCTTTGCTCAGTATTTGGTAGAAGCACCCTTTTGATCTAATACAGCCATGAGTCTTTTTGGGAAAGATGCAACAAGTTTTTCACACCTGGATTTGGGGATCCTCTGCCATTCCTCCTTGCAGATCCTCTCCAGTTCTGTCAGGTTGGATGGTAAACGTTGGTGGACAGACATTTTTAGGTCTCTCCAGAGATGCTCAATTGGGTTTAAGTCAGGGCTCTGGTTGGGCCATTCAAGAACACTTCTTCGTTATTTTAGCTGTGTGTTTAGGGTCATTGTCTTGTTGGAAGGTAAACCTTCGGCCCAGTCTGAGGTCCTGAGCACTCTGGAGAAGGTTTCCGTCCAGGATATCCCTGTACTTGGCCGCATTCATCTTTCCTTCGATTGCAACCAGTCGTCCTGTCCCTGCAGCTGAAAAACACCCCCACTGCATGATGATGCCACCTCCATGCTTCACTGTTGGGACTGTATTGGAAAGGTGATGAGCAGTGCATGCTTTTCTCCACACATACCACTTAGAATTAAGGCCAAAAAGTTCTATCTTGGTCTCATCAGACCAAAAAATCTTATTTCTCACCATCTTGGAGTCCTTCAGGTGTTTTTTTTAGCAAACTCCATGCGGGTTTTCATGTGTCTTGCACTGAGGAGAGGCTTCCGTCGGGACACTCTGCCTGACTGGTGGAGGGCTGCAGTGATGGTTGACTTTCTACAACTTTCTTCCATCTCCCAACTGCATCTCTGGAGCTTAGCCACAGTGATCTTTGGGTTCTTCTTTACCTCTCTCACCAAGGCTCTTCTCCCCCGATAGCTCAGTTTGGCCGGACGGCCAGCTCTAGAAAGGGTTCTGGTCATCCCAAACGTCTTCCATTTAAGGATTATGGAGGCCACTGTGCTCTTAGGAACCTTAAATGCAGCAGAAATTTTTTGTAACCTTGGCCAGATCTGTGCCTTGCCACAATTCTGTCTCTGAGCTCTTCAGGCAGTTCCTTTGACCTCATGATTCTCATTTGCTCTGACATGCACTGTGAGCTGTAAGGTCTTATATAGACAGGTGTGTGGCTTTCCTAATCAAGTCCAATCAGTATAATCAAACACAGCTTGACTCAAATGAAGGTGTAGAACCCTCTCAAGGATGATCAGAAGAAATGGACAGAGTTAAATATATGAATGTCACAGCAAAGGGTCTGAATACTTACGACCATGTGATATTTCAGTTTTTCTTTTTTAATAAATCTGAAAAGATGTCAACAATTCTGTGTTTTTCTGTCAATATGGGGTGCTGTGTGTACATTAGTGAGGAAAAAAAATGAACTTAAAAGATTTTAGCAAATGTCTGCAATATAAAAAAGAGTGAAAAATTTAAGGGGGTCTGAATACTTTCCGTCCCCACTGTGTATACAGGAGATGATCAGAGACTGCACATATATACAGGAAGTGATCAGAGACCGCACACAGGATACAGGAGATGATCAGAGACTGCACATAGGATACAGGAGATGATCAGAGACTGCACATAGGATACAGGAGATGATCAGAGACTGCACATAGAATACAAGAGATGATCAGAGACTACACATATATACAGGAGATGATCAGAGACTGCACATATATACAGGAGATGATCAGAGACTGCACAAAGGATACAGGAGATAAACAGTGACTGCACATATATACAGATGGTCAGAGACTGCACACATATACAGGCTATGGTCGGAGACTACACATATATACAGGAGATGATCAGAGACTGCACATAGGATACAGGAGATGATCAGAGACTGCACATATATACAGATGATCAGAGACTGCACATATAAACAGGAGATGATCGGAGACTGCACATAAGATACAGGAAATGATCAGAGACTGCACATAGGAAACAGGAGATGATCAGAGACTGCACATATATACAGGAGATGATCAGAGACTAAACATAGGATACAGGAGATGATCAGAGACTACACATATGATACAGGAGATGATCAGAGACTGCACATATATAAAGGAGATGGTCAGAGACTGAACAGAGGATACAGGAGATGATCAGAGACTGCACATATATACAGGAGATGATCAGATACTGCACATAGGATGCAGGAGATGATCAGAGACTGTACATAGGATAAAGGAGATGATCAGAAACTGCACATAGGATACAGGAGATGATCAGAGGCTGCACATATATACATTAGATGATCAGATACTGTACATAGGATACAGGAGATGATCAGAGACTGCACATATATACAGATGAACAGAGACTGCACATATATACAGGAGATGATCAGAGACTGCACACATTTACAGGAGATGGTCGGAGACTGCACATTTATTCAGGAGATGATCAGAGACTGCACATAGAATACAGGAGATGATCAGAGACTGCCCATATATACATATTATCAGAGACTGCACATATATACAGGAGATGATCAGGGACTGCACGTATATACAGTAGATGATCAGAGACTGCACATATATACAGATGTTCAGAGACTTCACATATATACTGGAGATGGTCGGAGACTGCACATGTATAAAGGTGATGATCAGAGACTGCCTATAGGATACAGGAGATGGTCAGAGACTGCACATATATACAGGAGATGATCAGAAACTGCACATAGGATGCTGGAGATGATCAGAGACTGCACATAGGATACAGGAGATGATCAGAGACTGCACATATATACAGGAGATGATCAGAGACTGCACATAGAATACAGGAGATGATCAGAGACTGCACATATATACAGATGAACAGAGACTGCACATATATACAGAAGATGATCAGAGACTGCACGTTTATACAGGAGATGATCAGAGACTAAACATATGATCATCTACTGTATCCTACAGTAGATGATCATAGACTGCGCATGGGATACAGGAGATGATCAGAGACCACACATAGGATATAGGCGATGATCAGAGACTGCACGTAGGAAACAGGAGATGATCAGAGACAGGATATTTTCAGAAACACAGAGGATACAGGTCAATGATCAGAGACTGCACATATATACAGGAGATGGTCAGAGACTGCACATATACAGGAGAAGATAAGAGACTGCACATAGGATTCAGGAGATGATCAGAGACTACACATATATACAGGAGATTATCAGAGACTGTGCATACGATACATTAGATCAGTGTTTCTCAACTCCAGTCCTCAAGGCACCCCAACAGGTCATGTTTTTAGATTTTCCCTCAGATGAAACAGCTGTGGTAATTACCAAGGCAGTGAAACTGATCAAATCACCTTTGCAAAATAATGGGAAGCCTGAAAACATGACCTGTTGGGGCGCCTTGAGCACTGGAGTTGAGAAACACTGCATTAGATGATCAGAGACTGATCATCTCCTGTATCCTATGTGCAGTCTCTGATCATCTCCTTTATATATGTGCAGTCTCTGATCATCTTCTGTATAGTATGTGCAGTGTCTAACTATCTCCTGTATCCCACAGTAGATGATCAGAGACTGCACATGGGATACAGGAGATGATCAGAGACCGCACATAGGATACAGGTAAGGTTGCCACCTTTTCTTCAAGTCAAACCCGAACACTTTAGCAGTGCACAGCTATTTTTTTTATAGTATAAATTATACAGATTTCCCCTTTTACATATGAATCAGCAGAGATCCCTTTTTACATCTGAATCCGCAGAGTTCCCTTACACTGTAAGGTGGGACTCTGCAGACTCTGATGTAAGGGAGAACTCTGGGGACTCTATCATAAGGGATGCTCTGGGAACCCTGATTTAAGGGGGAACACTGAGTACTCTGATGCATGGTGAGGACTCTGTTGTAGGGGGGAACACTATAGCCTCTGGTGTAAAGGGGAACTGTGATATAAGGGGTGCTCTGAGAACCCTGATTTACCTTAGTGTACTCACTCAGAGGTAGGGGAGAGAGAAGGGGGAGACTTCGGTCACAGACAGGGAAGGATGGTGAGCTTACTCACCCCTTGTCAGTCAGCACCTCTCATCCAGATGTATCTGAGGCTGCTGGACTTCACATTTCTGGCCCCCCACTTCCCTTTTCTGAGGCACAGCGCTGGGGATTGGAGTGTGGGCAGACACAGAGGGGTAGGGTTAGGAGGAAGAGGAGCAGATCGAGCCCTCTCTCCTCTCCCCTCTCCAATCTGTATGTGGGGGGAACTGTTAGTGCTGGCTTTGGGCAGTGTTCTGTCCACCAGATTTCTATTCTGATTATCTGTATTGTTTGAAATAACATGTAAGGTTCAAATTTACATAAGTCAATCTTATGCAGAGTAAATGCGCCATCTATCATTCTCTCTTGGTATTGCTTCAGTTGTGCTGTTTATCTGATACATTTTGTGTGTAGTTAATAAAGTTGTTAGTAAGCAGGGAATTCTGGGTAGAGTCTTCACAGGAAATGAATCAGCCACCATTCTTTTAGAAGATACTGCAGGAAGCAAGACATGTCTTTCTCAATCCATTGCCATCACCCCTTAAAGAACTTAAAAAGTAAGTTTTTATTATCTCATTCTGCATTGTAGAACTTTTTTTTCCTTAACCACTTAAGCCCTGGACCATTTTGCTGGCCAAAGACTAGAGCACTTTTTGCGATTCGGCACTGCGTCGCTTTAACTGACAATTGCGCAGATGTGTGGCATGGCTCCTTTTTTTCCTACAAATAGAGCTTTCTTTTGGTGGTATTTGATGACCTCTGCGGTTTTTATTTTTTGCGCTATAAACAAAAAAAGAGGGACAATTTTGAAAAAAACACATTATTTTTTAATTTTTGCTATAATAAATATCCCCCCCAAAAAATATAAAAAACATTTTTTTTTCTTAGTTTAGGCCAATACATATTCTTCTAAATATTTTTGGTAAAAAAAAATCGCAATAAGCATTTATTGATTGGTTTGCACAAAAGTTATAGCTTCTACAAAATAGGGGATAGTTTTATGGCATTTTTATTAATAATTTTTCTTTACTAGTAATGGCGGCGATCAGTGATTTTTATTAGGACTGCGACATTATGGCGGACACGTCGGACACTTTAGACACATTTTTGGGACCATTGGCATTAATACAGCGATCAATGCTATAAAATTGCATCAATTACTGTAAAAATGTCACTGGCAGTGAAGGGGTTAACCACTAGGAGGCGAGGGAGGGGTTAAGTGTGTCCTAGGGAGTGATTCTAACTGTCTGGGGATGGGCTAACAGTGAAACGACACTGATCGCTGCTCCCGATGAGAGGGAGTCACGATCAGTGTCCTGTCACTAGGCAGAACGGGGAGATGCTGTGTGTACATTGGCATCTCCCCGTTCTTCAGCTCCGTGACACGGTCGCAGGCACCCGGCAGACATCGAGTCTGCGGGTCCGGCGGGCACGGACACGGAGCTTGAGGCAGGCGTGTGCGGCGGAAATGTACAGGAGGCGGTCGGTAAGTGGTTAATGTATGCAATACTGTACTTATTGAGGTCTATTTCTGTTAATTTGTAGTTTCACCTGGCTTGTTCTAATAAAACTGAGATCGAAGAAATATGGTATCTGAAGTTTTCTGGAATAAGGTTTAGCTCTCTGTCTTAGACCGTGTACACACGAGCAGACTTTTCGGCAACAACAGTCCGACGGCCATTCCGGCGGACTTTCGTCAGACTTTTGACGGACTTCCGATGGACTTTTGAACGAACGGACTTGCCTACACACAATCACACCAAAGTCCGACGGATTCGTACGTGATAACGTACGACCGGACTAAAATAAGGAAGTTGATAGCCAGTAGCCAATAGCTGCCCTAGCGTAGGATTTCGTCCATCGGACTAGCATACAGACGAGCGGATTTTTCGACCGGACTTGGGTCCGTCGGAAAGATTTGAAGCATGTTTCAAATCTAAAGTCCGTCAGATTTTCGACTGAAAAAGTCCGCTGAAGGTCCGATGAAGCCCACACATGATCGGATTGTCCGCCGGATTGGATTGTCCGCTGACTTCGGAAGTCTGTACAGCCCGGGGCTACGCAGTATCCAGACAGACAGAAGCCTTAAAGATACAGGCCTGCGGCAGACTAAGCAAGCAGCCACGCTACACAGAGACGCGCTCTGTCAAGCAGCATCGACACTAGAGCAGTCTCTATACAGCAGGACAGCTTCTTCCCGCAGCCATGTCTCACAGTGGGACATCTTCTTACAAAACACGATCATGAACAAGCTCATCTAGGTCATCTGTCGCAAATGCAGCAATCGCCCATTCGAAAGCCAAAGCAGCGAAAGCCAGGGCCGCATTCGCAGACCAAGAGTTGCAGATGAAAAAAGAAAAGGCCCACCTCGATGCAGAAAAAGTGAGACAAACAAGAGAAAGAACAACATAGAATATGCATGGAGGTCAAGCTAGCTCAGCAGCAGGCAACTCTGAAATTGCAGCAAGCTATCTTAGAAGCTAGCATGGAGAGGCTGGCAGTGGACCGAGATGCTGCCACCGCCATTGCAGAAGCATTAGAAGCAGCCGTCTACGATGAGCCAAGAGTAGATAGCAGCATACCGGGTCTAGAGCAGTGGTTCTCAACTCCTGTCCTCAGGACCCACTAGCAGGCCAGGTTTTCAGTATTACCTTTTGGAAGATGCAGACTAGAATACTGCAATCACTGAGCAGCAAATGAGATCACCTGTGATGTATTTCAGTTATCTTGCAAACCTGGCCTGTTAGTGGGTTCTGAGGACAGGAGTTGAGAACCACTGGTCTAGAGGAAGACCACCAAGATTCCTCGCAACTCACTTCAGATTATGTCTACCAGCACTATGACCCAAGCAGCATTCCACAACAAAAAATCAAACATGACATCAGTGAGTCACAGCAAATAAAGTAGCACCTAGCCGCCCTTGGACCCCAGTGCTACAGGCAAGAAAAATCTGACAGAGATCCATACTACCCAGTCCCAACCAAACCTTCTACTCCACAAGGTACCCAGCCTTCATACAAACAGCAAACACCTGTCTTCACTCCAAGAGGGTATGCAACAAATGGATACGAACGACCAACCCTATGCAAGGATGAACCCAGTGCGCCTAAAGAAGAGACTTCTACCAGGTATGCCATATGCCATTACACCGCACCACAATACACTGTGTTGCATTTGTTACAATATGATTTTTTTTTATTAATCAGACTTGATACATGGGACATAACATTACACAATAGTGGTTGGTCATAGAGATATTGTCAGTTTTTGGCTTGTGTAGATTTCTCAAACAAATGCTGTTTTATACAATGGGGGTAGATATCATTGTTGGATTCAATTGACAGTTCAATTAACAGGCTATTGTCTCTATAGCTAAAGTAAACAAGTAAGAAATGTACTTTTCTGAAGTTCTTTCAGCTCTCAAACTGAAAGAATGACTTAGATTACTGTCAGGTGATTAGACAATGGTACGTAGATACCATTTTTGTATTCAATTGACAGTTTGCAATAGTCCATTGTTTCTACAGCTACAGTAAACAGGCATGTTTTCTGTTGTTTGGTAACTATGGTAAACAGCCTGGCACATAAAAGGGGGATTCAGGCATAAGCTAGGGACACACAGACACAGATGACACACACATCATCATGCTTTGAAGATCAGAAGCCACCACTCATGATACAAGAACACTGCCTGATGCTCCAGGAGATTCGTTGCCAATGGAGATCACGAGCATACAGTAAAAGAAGATAAGTAACCTTTAAGTGTATTTGTACTGATATAGACTATAGGATAGGCATTTTGCTTGTTATAGATATCTGTCAGTCTTGTATTGTATTCCTAACATTGTAATAGTTTTGTATGTACAGCATCTTTGTATAGTAAAAGCACATTTACACATTGCAGAAATCTTAGCTTCCTTGCTTATACCACAGAGTAACCTTGCTAGATAGACACAAGCAAAACATTTGGGGGCTCGTCCAGGGTCTGTGCTATAAACATTTGGGGGCTCGTGTCGTGGTCTGTGCTATAGTTCAATTGCAGCAGGCCTGTTTTTCTGTAGTGTGTTGTGTAGCCTGTTTAGGAAAAGCGAGGCTGCAGAGGGTTCTGGTGGCCAGAAGTAAGTGTGCAGCTTATCTAGCTGGGCCAGAGACAATGAGTGGGAGCCTCTTGCTAAAGAATTTGTGAAGTATGCTTCTCCCTTGAAGCTGACTTGGGGTGATAAAATCTCAGATCATTTTGTAGATTTTAGCCTTAAGGGGTTGGATTTAAGTAAAAAAGAGAAGAGGACAGTGTCCACAGTGGGCTGGTATTTCCTTAATGCTATTCACACTGAATCACAGAGAAGGGAGAAGGCAGAGGCAGAAGTTAAGGTATTAAAAGACCAGCTAGCAGTTGCTACAGAGTGTGTGCGTTCAACTGCTAGTCGGGCTGATGATTTGCAAGAGCGGTGTGCAGCCCTCATGACCAAATCAATTAATGCCTTAAGGAAAAGGAAGGGATGTAAACCTGTTAGTAAAGCCAGGGTACGTGCCATTGTCACATCCCAAAATTGGCATTGTGAGGATGTGCTCTCCTCAAATGATAGTGAGGATGAGGAGATAGACTTTGATGTTTCGCATGATGATCTGCTAGTACGAAAGAAAAAGTATGCCAGACCTCTCATTACTAAGCATAGGAAACGGCAACATGATAGAGAGGATATGGTAGATGGGGAGGTGCATTATCGCAACCCCAGAGATGTTGAATTTGAAGAAGTACGGGAGTTTACACAAACTGAACTCCATGAGCTGGCAAAACAATACAAACAAAGGTCTACGGAGCCCCTATTGACCTGGCTCCTACGCTTATGGGATGAAGGGGCGGACAGTGTTGTTTTGTCAGGTAAGGAAGCAGTGACTATGAGAGTGTTAACTCATGATCCACAATTGCGTCAGGCAATGCGAAAAGCCCAAGAGTTTAGCGTGAATTTTTCATTGTTAGACCTCGTGAGTGATGGAATAGTCCGAGTATACGCTAATCCTACTGACCTGGAAAATACCTACTCATGGAGAGCAATAGGAGAGAGTATTTCCAGGTTACGTGAGATGGGTTGTATAACCGGATTAAATACGTTTCCAGAATGGATGGGTGCAGATATGGAACCCTTTACGTCTGCTCTGCGCTCTAAGCTGATGAAGTCTGCGCCATTTAATCTCAGGGCTCCATTATTGTCCTTGTTGGGAGGCCTGGGATTAAACAGCAAGATTCATGAAGCCACAACCCTTTTAAGCCAGTTGGGGGAGCTAGAGGAGACTAAAACAAAACCTGTCAGGGCAGTAGATAAGGTCAAGGCCAGACAGGAAGAATACAAGCAGAAAAGAACAGAGAAGAAAGGGAGTGGGGTAGAGAAGACAGGAGGTGAAGAGAAAACCAGGCTAGTTATTTCTAGGAAACAAATGTGGGTGGACCTATTAAAGGCAGGAGTACCTAAAGATGAGATAGATGGGATTTCTACTGCAAAAATGCTGAAGAGGTGGAAACATTTAGTAGGGAAAACTGTCAGGGTTAGAAACACTACTCCTAGTGAAGATAACAGCAGCCTGGACTTAGAGAAAACAGAACAGACCCCTCCTGTTAGCCCCAAACCAAGTCCCAAAACTGAACATGAACCCAAATCTCTTTATCCTGGGGAGGAGTTAGAGAGAATCAGAAAAGGGGATTGGGAGGTTCCTTATCCTTTATGAAGGGAAGGTGACTCTCCTGTAATAGCCGTGAGGGCAGTGACAGCAGGAGACCGTCGCCCATATGCATCTGTCACTGTATGGTGGGGTAAGTCATCTTCTCCTACACATGTAATGGATTTAGTTGATAGCGGAGCTGAAGTTACACTTTTGCAAGGTAATCCTTCCTATCACAAACGAGAATTGATTTATGTAGAAGGTTTGGGAGGGCAAACCACACCAGCAGTTAGGATACGGGTGAAATTGGCTATTGGCAAGGGATCAGGATTTTTGACAAATGTTTAGTTACCCGAAAATATTCTTGGGATGGATGTACTTCAAGGTCAGTCAATTCAGACTGAAAGAGGTACATTCACATTCGGTTATCCTGATAAAGCGTATCTGGTTAGGGCGGTGAAGGCTGTGGTCAGAGGTCATGCGAAATGGACCCCTGTCTACATTCCTCCACCAGAGAAGCCAGTCTGTCTCAAGCAGTACAGACTTCCTGGAGGCCACAAAGAAATTGGGGAGACTATTCAAGAACTGAGAGTAGGCATCCTTAGACCTGCTGTAAGTCCTTTCTCGTCTCTGGTGTTCTCAGTAAAGCAACCTGATGGGACATATAGAATGACTGTGGATTACAGAGGTCTAAACAAAGTACCACCTCCTTTGAAATCAGCTGTACCAGATATGATCTCAATTGTTGAGAAAATTGCTAAAAATGCAGGAGAATATCATGCTGTGATAGACCTGGCTAATGCTTTCTTTTCGATTTTGATAGACCCAGAGTGTCAAGACCAGTTTGCTATAGTGTGGGACAGCCGCCAGTACACTTTCACCATGCTTCCTGAAGACTATGTTCATTCTCCAACAATTTATCATGGACTGATTGCCCAAGATTTAAGTACCCTGAGTTTGAAAGTCGCTGTGTTCCACTACATTGATGACATCATGATCTCTGGAACAAAAGAAGATGTAACTGAAGCACTGCACCTGCTGATACATCACATGAAGAACAGAGGGTGGGCTGTCAACAAAGACAAAGTCCAAGGACCTGCCACAGAAGTGAAATTCCTGGGAATGATGTGGACTGGGCCACAGAGGAAAATTCCAGAGACAGTTGTGCAAACTATCTAGGCTCTGTCGCCCCCTACTACCAAAGAGGAGGCACAGAAGTTCATTGGAGTTCTGGGGTTCTGGAGATCGTTCATCCCACATCTTGGACTGATTCTGAGGCCTATATATAATGTCACCAGAAAAAAGACTGAGTTCTCATGGGGTTCAGAGCAGCGGACTGCATTCCTGGCTGCTAAAGAAGCTATTTTGCAGCATTAGGGATTAGGACCTGTGAGACAAGGAGTACCATTTCCACTAGATGTAGTGGAGCAGAATGGTACCATATCTTGGAGTCTATGGCAGCCAAATGAAAAGAAAGGACTGAGAGCAATACCCATTGGATTTTGGTCCAAACAACTGACAGGGGCACAGAAGAGATACACGCCCCTAGAGAAGTACCTGTTTGGGGCCTACACAGTACTTCAACATGTAGAGACCATTACAGGAAAGGACACAGTCACCATCCATACTGCATTGCCAATAGCAGTATGGGTGAGAGATAATGGACTGACCACTAGGGCAGCTGTAGCCCAGAACCAGACACTGATGAAATGGAAGTGGTACCTTCAAGAAAGAGGGGTTATTGCAGCTGGGGATGTTAGAGACATTTCAAAACAGTTGGTTGGGCTTGTTACTTTTACCAGCACCCGGCCAGAAGAAGAAATTCCTGTGCTGCAGTCATCCCCCATTCAAGAGGCTTCACCCTTTGAGTCTCTGTCAGAAGACATGAAGGAGTCAGCGTGGTTCACTGATGATTCAGCCATAGTCACCTCGTCTGGACGTAAATGGACAGCAGCAGCCTACAACCCAAGTACAGACACAGTCCTGCAGGAGACTGGAATTGGAGGGTCCAGTCAGTAAGCAGAGTTGAAAGCGGTGGTGATGACTCTTCAGGAGGATCCTTCTTCCCATGACACTATCTACACTGACAGCTGGGTGTTTTTTTAAAGGACTGACAACTTGGATGCCCACGTGGAAGTCCAATGAATGGATGATTCATGGAAAGGTGGTGTGGGGAGGCAAGGAAGTCTGGGACTACATCTGGAAGGAAGCTCACTCTCGTACCATAAAAGTGGGGCATGTTGATGCACATGTGCCCCTTGTCCCAGACTTTGAGAACTATAACAGAGTTGCAGATGAAATCGCCAAAGTGAAGGCAGTTGTGCCAATTGATCCTGTCTTGATGAACTTGGCCAACTGGGCCCACAAGCAATCTGGACATTTGGGGCAGAAAGCAACATATGAATGGTCACAGCAGAGAGGATTGCCTATATCCATGGACATGATAAATACTGTAATAAGGAACTGTACAGTGTGTGTTGAATTGCGACAATGGCCATTGCAAAAGTACTCCACCGGGTCGATTGAGAGGCCTGCAGAGATCTGGCAGATTGACTTCATTGGTCCCCTGCCCTGGGGAAACAATGGACTGAGATATTGTTGCACTGCAGTGGACACCTATTCAGGACTTATGATTGTTCATCCTTGCAAACGTGCAGATCAAGCCGCAACGCTTCAACTGTTTCAGAAACTTGTCATTGCTTATGGTTGTCCCAAACAAGTCCAAAATGATAACGGCTCACACTTCACCGGATCAACAGTACAGCAGTGGGCCAAAGATTCTGGAGTGTACTGGTTGTAACAGCAAACCTTCCAAAATAAACAGCAGTGATCTTCTGGGAAATATCAGTATATTTCCTCTTCTCCCTATTGATGTTCTTTGGGAGGGTCAGAAGTGGGTACAGGCAGGGGGCAAAGTGTTAGTCAGATATCCAGGCAAGAAGCCACTTAGAGGAGAGATTTTAGCTGAAGGGCCTGGATCTACTGTTTATGTATTATTAGAAAGAACAGATAATCCGCTTTGTTTTCCACTCCACAGGCTGTCTCCGATTTGATCCATAGGAAGACCAGAGAAACGTGGTTACATGATGGAAAGAATGACGGAAGATCACAAGAGCTGTGGAGAGCAAGGCCTTTGATGTATTACAAGCGTGGACTTGTTTCTAAAGAACTTTAGAATGGACTTTCTAATTAACTTTTTAGTTAAAGACTGAAACGCCTTCTCAGTGACAGAAATGGGAGGTGTTGCATTCAAAAATTAATGTTTAAAATTAGTTTTCATAGTAGTGAAGTGATTTTCTGTATGGAGTCTGAAAGGAAAAAAAACATAGGGTGGAATGTGTTGCGTTTGTTACAATGTGATTTTTTTTTTATTAATCAGACTTGATACATGGGACATAACATTACACAATAGTGGTTGGTCATAGAGATATTGTCAGTTTTTGGCTTGGGTAGATTTCTCAAACAAATGCTGTTTTATACAACGGGGGTAGATATCATTGTTGGATTCAATTGACAGTCCAATTAACAGGCTATTGTCTCTATAGCTAAAGTAAACAAGTAAGAAATGTACTTTTCTGAAGTTCTTTCAGCTCTCAAACTGAAAGAATGACTTAGATTACTGTCAGTTGATTAGACAATGGTACGTAGATACCATTTTTGTATTCAATTGACAGTTTGCAATAGTCCATTGTTTCTACAGCTACAGTAAACAGGCATATTTTCTGTTGTTTGGTAACTATGGTAAACAGCCTGGCACATAAAAGGGGGGTTCAGGCATAAGCTAGGGACACACAGACACAGATGACACACACACCATCATGCTTTGAAGATCAGAAGCCACCACTCATGATACAAGAACACTGCCTGATGCTCCAGGAGATTCGTTGCCAATGTAACATACAGTAACAGAAGATAAGTAACCTTTAGGTGTATTTGTACTGATATAGACTATAGGATAGGCATTTTGCTTGGTATAGATATCTGTCAGTCTTGTATTGTATTCCTAACATTGTAATAGTTTTGTATGTACAGCATCTTTGTATAGTAAAAGCACATTTACACATTGCAGAAATCTCAGCTTCCTTGCTTATACCACAGAGTAACCTTGCTAGATAGACGCAAGCAAAACATACACCAGCAGCCTACCCCAATGCCAATAAGGCTAGTGTAGACTTTGCCAAGTTCCTGGCCAAAAGAGAGTTAGTTACCCAAGGACTTGTCAAATTCAGTGATCGCCCTCAACACTACAGGGCGTGGCGATCCTCTTTCCAGAGTGCCATTCAAGATCTAGATCTATCCTGCAGGGATCAGATAGACCTCCTCGTAAAGTGGCTTGGCAATGATTCTGTTGAACATGCCAAAAGGATCAGAGACATTAAAGCGGAGGTTCACACAAAAATGGAACCTCCACTTTTCGGAACCCTCCCCCCCTCCGGTGTCACATTTGGCACCTTTCAGGGGGGTGCAGATACCTGTATCCTGATCCCAGAGACAGCAGGGACCATCCAGATTGTGCAGCGTGACTCACGCATGCGCAGTAAGGAACCAGGCTGTGAAGCTGCAAGGCTTCACTTCCTGAATCCCTTACCGAAGGTGGCGACGGCAGCGTCCGAGGACCGAGGGACGGATCGGCCTCGGGTGCCAACATCGCGGGCCTCCTGGACAGGTAAATGTCCTTATTTTAAAAGTCAGCAGCTGCAATATTTGTAGCTGCTGACTTTAAAAAAAAAAAAATTTGTGGGACTTCTGCTTTAACAAACCACCCTGAGATAGGCCTTACAAACATCTGGAACAGACTGGAGAGATGTTATGGCTCACCAGAGGCTATAGAGAGTACACTGATTAAAAGGATAGAGGACTTCCCAAAAATACCTAGCAGAGGTTATCAAAGACTCAGAGAATTCAGTGACCTGTATATGGAGTTACAAGTTGCTAAAACAGAAGGAGACTTACCTGGCCTTTCTTATCTTGACTCTGCTAGAGGTATTCACTCCTTAGCACAGAAACTTCCTTATGAGTTACATGAAAGATGGATCGCTCATGGCTGTAACTACAAACAAATACACAATGTGCCCTTTCTACCCTTTAGAGAGTTTGTGGACTTTGTAGACAGACAAGCAGGAACGAAAGATGACCCCAGCTTCATTTTTCCAGCGTCTTATACCACTTCTTCTAGCCCCAAGCAACTCAGAGCTCCAGTAGCAGTGCACAAGACTAACATTTCTTCCCACAGATTTGCAGAGTCTCAGCCAGAGGATCAAGACAGCGACCCTACTAAGTTCTGCCCTCTGCATAACATGCCACATTCTCTTCTGAAATGCAAAGCCTTCAGGACAAAGACCATCCAGGATCGCAAGCCTTTCCTCAAAGTGAACAACATCTGTTACAAGTGCTGCGCTTCGTCCACACACTTCGCCAAAGACTGTAAGGTCAGTGTCAAATGTACAGAGTGTGACAGCACAGAGCACAACGCAACTCTACACCCAAGACCTACTCCAAGAACCTTTCCACCTGTCCGTGGAGACAAGGAGCAAGGCAGGGAGAAAAAAGACTCTAGTACAGATGCAATAGCAATCACTTCACAGTGCACTAAAGTCTGCAAAGGAAGTACAGGTAGCAGATCCTGCTCTAAAATCTGTCTAGTGAGAGTTTACCCAAAAGGATGCAGAGACAAAGCAGTCAAGCTCTACGTCATCTGATGATCAGAGTAATAAGTCACTAGCGATACCTGTGTTTTTTGACATTCTAAACCTTAAAGGCCACAGCAGGCCTTACTCCCTTAGGACCTGTGCAGGTACAGTGGAAACGGCGGGGAGAAGAGTTGACAGCCTGCAAATTGAATCTATGGATGGTAAGACATGCCTACCCTTACCGACCATAATAGAGTGCAACCAGATCCCAGACAACAGATCGGAAATTCCCACGCCAGTCGCAGCTGCTTACCAGACTTACTTGAACCATATAGCACATCTCATACCAGAACTAGATAATCAGGCTCAGATAATCTTACTCCTAGGGAGGGATATCTTGCAAGTTCACAAAGTAATAAAACTGATCAACGGTCCTCAAAATGCCCCATATTCCCAAAAACTGGAACTCGGGTGGGTTATTATAGGTGATGTCTGCCTGGGAGGTGCACACAAACCGACATCCGTTAATACCCAGCTCACTAGTACCCTTGAAAATGGTCATCCTTCTCTTTTCCAACCCTGTCAAAATCACATCCTCATAAAGGAACTACCACACAACAACTCTGTACCTCTTCCTTTCCTAAGTCCCCTCTGTGACAGCAATACTTATGACGGCAACCAAAGCGACTTAGGATGTACAGTGTTCAGGAGAACAAAGGAAGACAACCAGGCAGCAATGTCCATTGAGGATAGGCTCTTCCTAGAGGTCATGGAATAGAGTATGGAGAAAGACATGACTAATAGCTGGGTTGCACCTCTTCCCTTTAGGCCACAAAGACGACGTGTACCTAACAACAGAGAACTAGCATATAAACGTCTCACTTCCCTAAGACACAATGTTCAAAGGAAACCAGAGATGAAAGAACATTTCCTTTCCTTCATGGAGAAAATATTCCAGAATGGTCATGCTGAGATAGCCTCAAATCTCAAGGACTCAGAGGAATGCTGGTACTTACCCATATTTGGAGTCTACCACCCTAATAAGCCAGGACAGATTAGAGTGGTGTTCGATTCCAGCGCCAAGCATGAGGGTGTCTCTCAAAATGATGTCCTTCTCTCTGGTCCTGACCTTAACAACAGACTATTAGGAGTACTTCTCCACTTTCGCAAAGATTCACTCACATTCATGGCATACATACAACAAATGTTCTATTGCTTTCTTGCAAAAGAGGAACACAGAAACTTTCTGAGGTTTCTCTGGTTCAGGGACAATGACCCCTCTAGAGACACCACAGAACACTGCATGAGGGTGCATATATTTGGCAGTCCTTCCCCTGCAGTTGCTATATATGGCCTCAGACACTCTGCTAGTGTGGGAGAGTCAGAGTATGGGTCAGATGTCAGATAATTTGTGGACAAGGATTTCTATGTAGATGATTGCTTGAAATCACTACCCACAAATTAAGCCGCAATCAGTCTCCTCGAAAGAACTCAGGCAATGCTTGCTTGTTCCAACTTAAGACTCCACAAGATTGCATCCAACAGTAGAGGAGTTTTAGAAGCCTTTTCTGCTCAAGATCATTCTAACGAGTTAAAGGACTTAGATCTAGGCACAGACTCACTTCCCATTCAACGCAGCCTTGGTTTGCTTTGGGACTTAAGATTTGACACTTTTACTTTCCAAGTAAATACAGAAGAAAAACTCTTTACCTGTAGAGGTGTCCTGTCTACCATAACCAGCCTGTATGATCCTTTAGGCTTTGCAGCACCTGTCACCATCCAGGGTAAAGCACTACTTAGAGACTTAACCTGTGAGTCGTTAGATTGGGACCACCCTCTCCCCACTGAGAGGAAGAAGCTATGGCTAGAGTGGAAGGACTCACTAACAGCTCTATCCAACCTTAAAATTTCACGCCCTTATGCTCCTTTGTCATCTGCTGACGTTCAGATTCAAAGACTCTGTGTGTTTTCAGATGCTTCTGTTAAAGCAACTGCTCCTGTAGCTTACCTGAAAACTGTAGACACTAAAGGAGAATGCCACATAGGGGTTCGTAATGGGGAAAACAAAACTTACACCCCTTCCCAAACACACCATACCCAGGCTGGAACTTTGTGCTGCATTATTAGACACAAAGCTAGCTGAACTGATTGCAACAGAGACAAACCTAGAAATTCAGAAAGCTGAGTTTTACACAGACAGTAAAGTAGTTCTGGGTTACATCCATAATGAAACTAGGCGTTTCTACGTCTGTCAATAACAGAGTGTTGAGGATAAGAAGGGGACACCCGCCCAGTGCAGTGGCATTTTGTGCCTACAGACTGTAATCCTGCAGACCTAGCTACCAGATCTGTAGCGGCCAGCCGCCTCGAAGGTACTTTGTGGTTCACAGGTCCCACCTTTCTCCACATTTGATCTAATAGATGTAGACAAGGATCAGGAAATCCGCCCTCAGGTTTCTACCTCAGTCACAATAACTTCTCTCTACTAGTATAAAACTCACTGTTTTAGCAGGTTCTCCACCTGGAGGTCACTAGTTAGAGCTATCACTTGCTAAGCCACTAACTTATGACAATTGCAGAGGTTGGCACCGCTGTAGGAAAGTCTATTCAGCAACAGACTTAGAACGATCAAAAAATTTGTTAATATCTGTTGTACAGAGAGAAGTCTTTGCCAAAGAGATCGATTGTATTGTAAACCAGAAACCTGCTCCTAGAGACAGTATTTTAAAGAAACTTGATCCAATCCTTGCTGAAAATGGTATGTTGAGAGTAGGAGGCCGTTTAAAACAAGGCAAGTAAGAGTTCTTAGATAAACATCCTTTAGTGATTCCCGGTCAAAATCATATTGCCTACTTACTCTATCAACACTACCATGACCAAACTAAACACCAGGGTCGACTGTTTACTGAAGAAGCCTTACGAGCGGCTGGACTGTGGATAGCTGGAGCTAAGAGATGTGTAAGTAGGTTCCTCTTCAAGTGCGCTATCTGCTGAAAACTTTGTGGAATGTTACAGACACAAAAGATGGCCAATTTACAATCTGACAGACTCAGCATGGATCCGCCTTTCACCAATGTGGGACTTGATGTTTTTGGTCCCTGGTCTGTCACCACCCGGTACACCAAAAGGGGACATTCAAACAGTAAACGTTGGGCAGTCATATTCATCTGCATGTCCATCCAAGCTGTTCACATTGAAGCGATTGAGTCAATGGACACTTCAAGTTCTGTTAATGCTCTCAGGCATTTCATTGCAATCAGAGGCCCAGTGAAACTCATTCACTCCGACAGAGGGTCTAATTTTGTGGGAGCAGTAAAAGAACTGCAAATTCCTTCCAACTTGAGCGTTCTCAGTGTAGAAAGATACTTGAGTAAGCAAAACTGCAAGTGGATCTTCAACCCACCTCACTCTTCTCACATGGGAGGTGTTTGGGAGAGAATGATAGGCATAGCCCGCAGAATTCTTGACTCTATCTTCTTGCAAGTAGGAATTGCAAGGCTTACGCACAAATGTTTAGTGACATTTATGGCAGAGGTTACAGATATCATTAATGCCAGACCTTTGACATCAATTTCAAGTGATTCTGAAGATCTGGTAGTTCTCACACCTGCCATGTTACTCACGCAAAAGACTGGTCTTGTCGGTGCTCCAGCTGGAGAGTTTTGTGAAAAAGACCTTTACAAGCACCAATGGAGACAAATACAAACCCTTGCCAAAACCTTCTGGAGTCGGTGGAGGGAACAATATATATCTACTCTACAACTAAGGAGAAAGTGGCACACGGAAAATCACAATCTTAAACCTGGTGATGTTGTGCTCATGAAAGATTGTCAGACCCCAAGGAATATGTGGCCTTTAGGTCTGATCACCAAGGTACTGCCAAGCAAAGATAATCGTGTCCGTAAGCTGAGGTCAAGATCTTCCAACAGAATGAGGTTAAAGTATTTTTAAGACCAGTGACCAAAATTTTTCTGTTGCTTTCTACGGAGGACTCTGCTAGTGACATCACTTGACGTCAGGCGGGGAGTGTTCTGTCCACCAGATTTCTATTCTGATTATCTGTATCTGTATTGTTTGAAATAACAAGTTCTAATTTACATAAGTCAATCTTATGCAGAGCGAAGGCGCCATCTATCGTTCTCTCTTGGTATTGCTTCAGTTGTGCTGTTTATCAGATACATTGTGTGTGTAGTTAATAAAGTTGTTAGTAAGCAGGGAATTCTGGCTAGAATCTGGGTAGAGTCTTCACAGGAAGTGAATCAGCCACCATTCTTTTAGAAGATACTGCAGGAAGCAAGAGATGTCTTTCTCAATCCATCGCCATCACCCCTTAGAGAACTTAAAAAGTAAGTTTTTATTATTTAATTCTGCATTATAGAATGTTGTTTCTTTAATGTATGCAATACTGTACTTATTGAGGTCTGTTTCTGTTAATTTGTAGTTTCACCTGGCTTGTTCTAATAAAACTGAGATCGAGGAAATATGGTATCTGAAGTTTTCTGGAATAAGAAGGTTTAGCACTCTGTCTTAGAGACAGAACAGGCAGTGTGAAAGAGAGTGTAACAGATACTCTCAGCTTAGACAACTGCAGCCAGCAACCCTGCTGGGATTCCATAGTCCAGTCTGAATAATTAGTCCGGGTTTTAGGCAGTTTGAAACCTGGACACCTGTTTCCAAACCCGAACTGTCCTGGGTGAATCCCGGACAGGTGGCAACCCTAGATACAGGTGATGATCAGAGACTGCACATAGGATACAGGAGATGATCAGAGAATGCACAAAGGATACAGGAGATTACCAGAGACTGCACCTATATACACAGGAGATGACCAGAGACTGCACATATATACAGGAGATGATCAGAGATAGGATATTTACAGAGACACTTAGGATACAGGTCAATGATCAGAGACTGCACATATATACAGGAGATGATCAGAGACTTGCACATGTATACAGGAGTTGATGAGAGACTGCATATATATACAGGAGATGATCAGAGACTGCATATATATATATATATATATACAGGAAATGATCAGAGACTGCACATAGGATACAGTAGATGATCAGAAACTGCACATATACACAGGAGACGATCAGAGACTGTACATAGGATACGCGAGATGATCAGAGACAACACATATATATGGGGGATGGTCAGAGACTGCACGTATATACAGGAGATGATCATAGACTGCACATTTATACAGGAGATGATCACAGACTGCACAGATATACAGGAGATGGTCAGAGACTGCACATACAGGAGATGATCAGAGAATTACACATGTATACAGCAGATGATGAGAGACTGCACATATATGCAGGAGATGATCAGAGACTGCACATAGGATACAGGAGATGATCATAGACTCCTGTATATATGTGCAGTCTCTGATCATCTCATGTGTCCTATGTGCAGTCTCTGCTCATCTCCTGTGTCCTATGTGTAGTCTCTGATCATCTCCTGTATATATGTGCAGTCTCTGATCATCTCCTGTATATATGTGCAGTCTCTGATCAACTCCTGTATCCTATGTGCAGTCTCTGATCATCTCTTGTATCCTATGTGAAGTCTCTAAGCATATCCTGTATATATGTGCAGTCTCTGATCATCTCCTGTATCCTATGTGCAGTCTCTGATCATCTCCTGTACATATGTTTAGTCTCTGATCATCTCCTGTATCCTATGTGCAGTCTCTGACCATCTCCTTTATATATGTGTAGTCTCTGATCATCTCCTGTATCCTATGTGCAGTCTCTGATCATCTCCTGTATACTATGTGCAGTCTCTAACCATCTCCTGTATCCTACAGTAGATGATCAGAGACTGGACATGGGATACAGGAGATGATCAGAGACCGCACAAAGGATACAGGAGATTACCAGAGACTGCACCTATATACAGGAGATGACCAGAGACTGCAAATATGTACAGGAGATGATCAGAGACAGGAGGTTTTCAGAGACACATAGGATACAGGTCAATGATCGGAGACTGCACATATATACAGGAGATGATCAGAGACTTGCACATGTATACAGGAGATGATCAGAGACTGCATATATATACAGGAAATGATCAGAGACTGCACATAGGAGACAGGAGACTATGATAGACTGCACATATACACAGGAGACTATGATAGACTGCACATAGGATACAGGAGATGATCAGAGACTGCTCATATATACACGAGATGATCAGAGACAACACATATATATGGGGGATGGTCAGAGACTGCACATATATACAGGAGATGATCACAGACTGCACAGATATACAGGAGATGGTCAGAGACTGCACATACAGGAGATGATCAGAGAATTGCACATGTATACAGGAGATGATTAGAGACTGCACATATCTACAGGAGATGATCAGAGACTGCATATATATACAGGAAATGATCAGAGACTGCACTTATATACAGGAGATGATCAGAGACTGCACATATATACAGGAGATGATCAGAGACTGCACATATATAAAGGAGATGATCAGAGACTGCACATATATACAGGAGATGATCAGAGACTGCACATGGGATACAGGAGATTATCATAGACTGCACCTAGGATACAGGAGATGATTGAAGACTGGACATAGGATACAGGCGATGATCAGAGATCTCCTGTATACATGTGCAAGTCTCTGATCATCTCCTGTATGCGCAGTCTCTGACCATCTCCTGTATATCTGTGCAGTCTCTGATCATCTCCTGTATATATGTGCAGTCTCTGATTATCTCCTGTATCCTGTGTGCAGTCTCTGCTCATCTCCTGTGTCCTATGTGCAGTCTCTGATCATATCATATATATATGTGCAATCTCTGATCATCTCCTGTATCCTATCATCAGTCTCTGATCACCTCCTATATATATGTACAGTCTCTGATCACCTCCTGTATATATGTGCAGCCTCTGATCACCTCCTGTATATATGTGCAGTCTCTGATCACCTCCTGTATATATGTGCAGTCTCTGATCATCTACTATATATATATATGTGCAGTCTCTGATCAATTCATGTATCCTATGTGCAGTCTCTGATCATCTCTTGTATCCTATGTGAAGTCTATGATCATATCCTGTATATATGTGCAGTCTCTGATCATATGTATCCTATGTGCGGTCTCTGATCATCTCCTGTATTCTATGTGCAGTCTCTTATCTTCTCCTGTATCCTATGTGCAGTCTCTGATCTTCTCCTTTATATATGTGCAGTCTCTGATCAACTCCTGTATCCTATGTGCAGTCTCTGATCATCTCCTGTGTACTATGTGCAGTCTCTAACCATCTCCTGTATCCTACAGTAGATGATCAGAGACTGCACATGGGATACAGGAGATGATCAGAGACCGCACATAGGTTACAGGTGATGATCAGAGACTGCACATAGGATACAGGAGTTGATCAGAGAATGCACAAAGGATACAGGAGATTACCAGAGACTGCACCTATATATAGGGGATGACGAGAGACTGCAAATATGTACAGGAGATGATCAGAGACAGGAGGTTTTCAGAGACACATAGGATACAGGTCAATGATCAGAGACTGCACAAATATAAAGGATATGATCAGAGACTTGCATATGTATACAGGAGATGATGAGAAACTGCACATATATACAGGAGATGATCAGAGACTGCATATATATATACAGGAGACGATCAGAAACTGCACATAGGATACAGGAGATGATCAGAGACAACAAATATATATGGGGGGTGGTCAGAGACTGCACATAGGATACAGGAGATGATCAGAGACTGCACATATATACAGGAGATGATCAGAGACTGCACATATAATACAGGAGATGGTCAGAGATTGCACATACAGGGGATGATCAGAGACTTGCACATGGGATACAGGAGATGATGAGAGACTGCACATATATACAGGAGATGATCAGAGACTGCATATATATACAGGAAATGATCAGAGACTGCACATAAGATACAGGAGATGATCAGAGACTGCACATATATACAGGAGACGATCAGAGACTACACATGGATACAGGAGATGATCAGAGACTGCACATATATACGGGAGATGATCAGAGACTGTACCAGAGACTGTACATAGCATACAGGAAATGATCAGAGTCTGTACATATGTACAGGAGATGATCAAAGACTGCACATAGGATACAGGAGATGATCAGAGACTGCATAAGGATACAGGAGATGATTGAAGACTGCACATAGGATATAGGAGATGATCAGAGACTCCTGTGCAGTCTCTGATCGTCTCCTGTATACTATGCGCAGTCTCTGATCATCTCCTGTATCCTATGTGCAGTCTCTGATCATCTCCTGTATCCTATGTGCAGTCTCCGATCATCTCCTGTATGCTATGTGCAGTCTCTAACCATCTCCTGTATCCTACAGTAGATGATCAGAGATTGCACATGGGATACAGGAGATGATCAGAGACCGCACATAGGATACAGGTTATGATCAGAGAATGCACATAGGATACAGGAGATGATCAGAGATCACCCAAAGGATACAGGAGATGACCAGAGACTGCACGTATATACAGGAGATGACCATAGACTGCATATATATATACAGGAGATGATCAGAGACTGCACATATTTACAGGAGATGATCAGAGACTGTACATATATACAGGAGATGATCAGAGACTGCACATAGGATACAGGAGATGATCATAGACTGCACCTAGGATAAAGGAGATGATTGAAGACTGGACATGGGATACAGGAGATGATCAGACATCTCCTGTATACATGTGCAAGTCTCTGATCCTCTCCTGTATGTGCAGTCTCTGACCATCTCCTGTATATCTGTGCAGTCTATGATCATCTCCTGTATATATGTGCAGTCATATATATATATGTATATATGTATGTGCAGTCTCTGTACAGACTGTACATAGGGTACAGGAAATGATCAGAGTCTGTACATATATAGAGGAGATGAACAAAGACTGCACATAGGATACAGGAAATGATCAGAGACTGCATATAGGATAAGGGGGATGATCGGAGACTGCACAAGGATACAGGAGATGATTGAAGACTGCACATAGGATATAGGAGATGATCAGAGACTGCTGTGCAGTCTCTGATCATCTCCTGTATCCTATGTGCAGTTTCTGATCATCTCCTGTATCCTATGTGCGATCTATTATCATCTCCTGTATGCTATGTGCAGTCTCTAACCATCTCCTGTATTCTACAGTAGATTATCAGAGACTGCACATGGGATACAGGATATGATCAGAGACCGCACATAGGATACAGGTTATGATCAGAGACTGCACATAGGATACAGGAGATGATCAGAGATCACCCAAAGGATACAGGAGATGACCAGAGACTGCACATATATACAGGAGATGATCAGAGACAGAAGATTTTCAGAGACACATAGGATACAGGTCGATGATCAGGGACTGCACATATACACAGGAGATCGGCAGAGACTGCACATATATACAGTAGATGATCAGAGACTGCACATATTTACAGGAGATGATCAGAGACTGCACATATGATACAGGAGATGATTAGAGACTGCACATAGGATACAGGAGATGATCAGAGACTGCACTTAGGATACAGGAGATGATCAGAGACTGCACTTAGGATACAGGAGATGATCAGAGACTGCACTTAGGATACAGGAGATGATCAGAGACTGCACATAGAATACAGGAGATGATCAGAGACTGCACATATATATAGGAGATGATCAGAGACTGCACATATATACAGGACATGATCACGCACTGCACAGATATAGAGGAGATGGTCAGAGACTGCACATTCCAGAGATGATCAGAGACTTGCACAAGTGTACAGAAGATGATAAGAGACTGCACATATTTACAGGAGATGATCAGAGACTGCACATATAAACAGGAAATGATCAGAGACTGCACATATATACAGGAGACGATCAGACACTGTACATAGGATACAGGAGATGATCAGAGACTGCACATATATATGGGAGATGATCAGAGACTGTACATAGGGTACAGGAAATGATCAGAGTCTGTACATATATACAGGAGATGATCAAAAACTGCACATAGGATACAGGAGATGATCAGAGACTGCACATAGGATAAGGGGGATGATCGGAGACTGCCCAAGAATACAGGAGATGATTGAAGACTGCACATAGGATATAGGAGATGATCAGAGACTGCTGTGCAGTCTCTGATCATCTCCTGTATCCTATGTGCAGTCTCTGATCATCTCTTGTATCCTATGTGCAGTCTCTGATCATCTCCTGTATCCTATGTGCAGTCTCTGATCATTGCCTATATGCTATGTGCAGTCTCTAACCATTTCCTGTATCCTACAGTAGATGATCAGAGACTGCACATAGGATACGGGTTATGATCAGAGACTGCACATAGGATACAGGAGATGATCAGAGATCACCCAAAGGATACAGGAGATGACCAGAGACTGCACACATATACAGGAGATGACCAGAGACTGCATATATATACAGGAGATGATTAGAGACAGAAGATTTTCAGAGACACATAGGATACAGGTCGATGATCAGGGACTGCACATATATACAGGAGATGATCAGAGACTGCACATATGATACAGGAGATGATTAGAGACTGCACATAGGATACAGGAGATGATCAGAGACTGCACATAGGATACAGGTCGATGATCAGGGACTGCACATATACACAGGAGATCGGCAGAGACTGCACATATATACAGTAGATGATCAGAGACTGCACATATTTACAGGAGATGATCAGAGACTGCACATAGGATACAGGAGATGATCAGAGACTGCACATATATATATGGGAGATGATCAGAGACTGTACATAGGGTACAGGAAATGATCAGAGTCTGTACATATATACAGGAGATGATCAAAGACTGCACATAGGATACAGGAGATGATCAGAGACTGCACATAGGATAAGGGGGATGATCGGAGACTGCCCAAGAATACAGGAGATGATTGAAGACTGCACATAGGATATAGGAGATGATCAGAGACTGCTGTGCAGTCTCTGATCATCTCCTGTATCCTATGTGCAGTCTCTGATCATCTCTTGTATCCTATGTGCAGTCTCTGATCATCTCCTGTATCCTATGTGCAGTCTCTGATCATCGCCTATATGCTATGTGCAGTCTCTAACCATTTCCTGTATCCTACAGTAGATGATCATAGGATACAGGAGATGATCAGAGACTGCACATAGGATACAGGTTATGATCAGAGACTGCACATAGGATACAGGAGATGATCAGAGATCACCCAAAGGATACAGGAGATGACCAGAGACTGCACACATATACAGGAGATGACCAAAGGCTGCATATATATACAGGAGATGATTAGAGACAGAAGATTTTTAGAGACACATAGGATACAGGTCGATGATCAGGGACTGCACATATATACAGGAGATGATCAGAGACTGCACATATGATACTGGAGATGATTAGAGACTGCACATAGGATACAGGAGATGATCAGAGACTGCACATAGGATACAGGAGATGATCAAAGACTGCACATATATACCGGACATGATCACAGACTGCACAGATATACAGGAGATGGTCAGAGACTGCACATACAGGAGATGATCAGAGAATTGCCCATGTATACAGGAGATGATGAGAAACTGCACATATATACAGGAGATGATCAGAGACTGCATATATATACAGGAAATGATCAGAGACTGCACATATATACAGGAGATGTTAAGAGACTGCACATAGGATACAGGAGATGATCATAGACTGCACCTAGGATAAAGGAGATGATTGAAGACTGGACATAGGATACAGGAGATGATCAGAGATCTCCTGTATACATGTGCAAGTCTCTGATCATCTCCTGTATGTGCAGTCTCTGACCATCTCCTGTATATCTGTGCAGTCTCTGACCATCTCCTGTATATCTGTGCAGTCTCTGACCATCTCCTGTATCCTGTGTGCAGTCTCTGCTCATCTTCTGTGTCCTATGTGCAGTCTCTGATCATCTCCTGTATATATGTGCAGTCTCTGATCATCTCCTGTTAGCTATGTGCAGTCTCTAACCATTTCCTGTATCCTACAGTAGATGATCAGATACTGCACATGGGATACAGGAGATGATCAGAGACCGCACATAGGATACAGGTTATGATCAGAGACTGCACATAGGATACAGGAGATGATCAGAGATCACCCAAAGGATACAGGAGATGACCAGAGACTGCATATATATACAGGAGATAATTAGAGACAGAAGATTTTCAGAGACACATAGGATACAGGTCGATGATCAGGGACTGCACATATATACAGGAGATGATCAGAGACTGCACATATTTACAGGAGATGATCAGAGACTGCACATATGATACAGGAGATGATTAGAGACTGCACATATAATACAGGAGATGATCAGAGACTGCACATAGGATACAGGAGATGATCAGAGACTGCACATATATACAGGAGATAATCAGAGACTGCACATACAGGAGATGATCAGAAAATTGCACGTGTATACAGGAGATGATGAGAGACTGCACATATATACAGGAGATGATCAGAGACTGCATATATATATATATACAGGAAATGATCAGAGACGGCACATATATACAGGAGATGATCAGGAGATGATCAGAGACTGCACATAGGATATAGGTGCACATAGGTGCAGTCTCTGGTAATCTCCTGTATCCTTTGTCCATTCTCTGATCAACTGTTGTATCCTATGTGCAGTCTCTGATCATCTCCTGTATACTATGTGCAGTCTCTAACCATCTCCTGTATCCTACAGTAGATGATCAGAGACTGCACATTGGATACAGGAGATGATCAGAGACCGCACATAGGATACAGGTGATGATCAGAGACTGCACATAGGATACAAGAGTTGATCAGAGAATGCACAAAGGATACAGGAGATTACCAGCGACTGCACCTATATACAGGAGATGACTGGAGATTGCACATATATACAGGAGATGATCAGAGACAGGAGGTTTTCAGAGACACATAGGATACAGGTCAATGACCAGAGACTGCACATATATACAGGAGATGATGAGAGACTTGCATATGTATACAGGAGATGATGAGAGAATGCACATATATACAGGAGATGATCTGAGACTGCATATATATATATATATACAGGAGACGATCAGAGACTGCACATAGGATATAAAAGATGACCAGAGACTGCACATATATACGCGAGATAATCAGAGACAACACATATATATGGGGGATGGTCAGAAACTGCACATAGGATACAGGAGATGATCAGAGACTGCACATATAATACAGGAAATGATCACCGACTGCACATATATACAGGAGATGATCATAGATTGCACAGATATACAGGAGATGGTCAGAGACTGCACATACAGGGGATGATCAGAGACTTGCACATGGGATACAGGAGATGATGAGAGACTGCACATATATACAGGAGATGATCAGAGACTGCACATAGGATACAGGAGATGATCAGAGACTGCAGATATATACAGGAGACGATCAGAGACTGCACATATATATGGGAGATGATCAGAGACTGTACATAGGATACAGGAGATGATCAGAGACTGCACATAGGATAAGGGTGATGATCGGAGACTGCACAAGGATACAGGAGATGATTGAAGACTGCACATAGGATATAGGAGATGATCAGAGACTGCTGTGCAGTCTCTGATCATCTCCTGTATCCTATGTGCAGTCTCTGATCATCTCCTGTATGCTATGTGCAGTCTCTAACCATCTCCTGTATCCTACAGTAGATGATCAGAGACTGCACATGGGATACAGGAGATGATCAGAGACCGCACATAGGATACAGGTTATGAGCAGAGACTGCACATAGGATACAGGAGATGATCAGAGATCACCCAAAGGATACAGGAGATGACCAGAGACTGCACATATATACAGGAGATGACCAGAGACTGCACATATATACAGGAGATGACCAGAGACTGCATATATATACAGGAGATGATCAGAGACAGAAGATTTTCAGAGACACATAGGATACAGGTCGATGATCAGGGTCTGCACATATACACAGGAGATCGGCAGAGACTGCACATATATACAGGAGATGATCAGAGACTGCCCATATTTACAGGAGATGATCAGAGACTGCACATATGATACAGGAGATGATTAGAGACTGCACATAGGATACCGGAGATGATCAGAGACTGCACATAGGATACAGGAGATGATCAGAGACTGCACATAGGATACAGGAGATGATCAGAGACTGCACATAGGATACAGGAGATGATCAGAGACTGCACATGGGATACAGGAGATGATCAGAGACCGCACATGGGATACAGGCTATGATCAGAGACTGCACATAGGATACAGGAGATGATCAGAGACTGCACTTAGGATACAGGAGATGATCAGAGACTGCACTTAGGATACAGGAGATGATCAGAGACTGCACATAGAATACAGGAGATGATCAGAGACTGCACATATATACAGGAGATGATCAGAGACTGCACATATATACAGGACATGATCACACACTGCACAGATATAGAGGAGATGGTCAGAGACTGCACATACAGGAGGTGATCAGAGACTGCACATGAGATACAGGAGATGATCAGAGACCGCACATAGGATACAGGTTATGATCAGAGACTGCACATAGGATACAGGAGATGATCAGAGATCACCCAAAGGATACAGAAGATGACCAGAGACTGCACATATATACAGGAGATGATCAGAAACAGAAGATTTTCAGAGACACATAGGATACAGGTCGATGATCAGGGACTGCACATATACACAGGAGATCGGCAGAGACTGCACATATATACAGTAGATGATCAGAGACTGCACATATTTACAGGAGATGATCAGAGACTGCACATATGATACAGGAGATGATTAGAGACTGCACATAGGATACAGGAGATGATCAGAGACTGCACTTAGGAAACAGGAGATGATCAGAGACTGCACTTAGGATACAGGAGATGATCAGAGACTGCACATAGAATACAGGAGATGATCAGAGACTGCACATATATACAGGAGATGACCAGAGACTGCATATATATACAGGAGATAATTAGAGACAGAAGATTTTCAGATACACATAGGATACAGGTCGATGATCAGGGACTGCACATATATACAGGAGATGATCAGAGACTGCACATATTTACAGGAGATGATCAGAGACTGCACATATGATACAGGAGACGATTAGAGACTGCACATATAATACAGGAGATGATCAGAGACTGCACATATATACAGGAGATGATCAGAGACTGCACATACACATACCTCCCAACTTTTTGAGATAGGAATGAGGGACACCTACTAGCAAATGTATGTAGGCATAGGACACGCCCCCGCCACACCCCCTTAAAGGAGAATTAACCAAAAAAAAGGTTAATTAAATCCACAAGGGACTTTTTTTTACCACTACTATTCCTTTATATTGGCTTTTAAAATGTACAAATGCAGCAATTTAGAAGTTGGATGAAAGGTTTAGCACTGGGAAATACTTTCTGAAAGAAAAAAAGTGCATTTTATATACTATTTTATAAACTATATAGATCAGACCAAAATGAGGGACAAATGAGGGACAGAGGGACATTGCTCCAAATCAGGCACAGTCCCTCGAAATCAGGGACAGTTGGGAGCTATGCATACAGGAGATGATCAGAAAATTGCACGTGTATACAGGAGATGATGAGAGACTGCACATATATACAGGAGATGATGAGAGACTGCATATATATACAGGAAATGATCAGAGACTGCACATATATACAGGAGATGATCAGAGACTGCACATAGGATACAGGAGATGATCATAGACTGCACCTAGGATAAAGGAGATGATTGAAGACTGGACATAGGATACAGGAGATGATCAGAGATCTCCTCTATACATGCAAGTCTCTGATCATCAACTGTATGTGCAGTCTCTGACCATCTCCTGTATATCTGTGCAGTCTCTGATCATCTCCTGTATCCTGTGTGCAGTCTCTGCTCATCTCCTGTGTCATATGTGTAGTCTCTGATCATCTCCTGTATATATGTGCAGTCTCTGATCATCTCCTGTATCCTATCTGCAGTCTCTGATCACCTCCTGTATATATGTGCAGTCTCTGATCACCTCCTGTATATATGTGCAGTCTCTGATCACCTCCTGTATATATGTGCAGTCTCTGATTACCTCCTGTAGATATGTGCAGTCTCTGATCATCTACTATATATATGTGCAGTCTCTGATCAACTCCTGTATCCTATGTGCAGTCTCTGATCATCTCTTGTATCCTATGTGAATTCTCTGATCATATCCTGTATATATGTGCAGTCTCTGATCATCTCCTGTATCCTATGTGCGGTCTCTGATCATCTCCTGTATCCTATGTGCAGTCTCTTATCTTCTCCTGTATCCCATGTGCAGTCTCTGATCATCTCCTCTATATATGTGCAGTCTCTGATCAGGAGATGATCAGAGACTGCACATAGGATACAGGAGATGATCATAGACTGCACCTAGGATAAAGGAGATGATTGAAGACTGGACATAGGATACAGGAGATGATCAGAGATCTCCTCTATACATGTGCAAGTCTCTGATCATCAGCTGTATGTGCAGTCTCTGACCATCTCCTGTATATCTGTGCAGTCTCTGATCATCTCCTGTATCCTGTGTGCAGTCTCTGCTCATCTCCTGTATCCTATGTGCAGTCTCTGATCATCTCCTGTATACTATGTGCAGTCTCTAACCATCTCCTGTATCCTTCAGCAGATGATCAGAGACTGCACATGGGATACAGGAGATGATCAGAGACCGCACATAGGATACAGGTGATGATCAGAGACTGCACATAGGATACAAGAGTTGATCAGAGAATGCACAAAGGATACAGGAGATTACCAGAGATTGCACCTATATACAGGAGATGACTGGAGACTGCACATATATACAGGAGATGATCAGAGACAGGAGGTTTTCAGAGACACATAGGATACAGGTCAATGACCAGAGACTGCACATATATACAGGAGATGATCAGAGACTTGCATATGTATACAGGAGATGATGAGAGACTGCACATATATACAGGAGATGATCAGAGACTGCATATATATATATATATATATATATATATATATATATATATATATATATATATACATATATATATATATATATATATATATATATATATATATATATATATACAGGAGACGATCAGAGACTGCACATATAATACAGGAAATGATCACCGACTGCACATATATACAGGAGATGATCATAGATTGCACAGATATACAGGAGATGGTCAGAGACTGCACATACAGGGGATGATCAGAGACTTGCACATGGGATACAGGAGATCATGAGAGACTGCACATATATACAGGAGATGATCAGAGACTGCATATATATACAGGAAATGATCAGAGACTGCACATAGGATACAGGAGATGATCAGAGACTGCAGATATATACAGGAGACGATCAGAGACTGCACATATATATGGGAGATGATCAGAGACTGTACATAGGATACAGGAGATGATCAGAGACTGCACATAGGATAAGGGGGATGATCGGAGACTGCACAAGGATACAGGAGATGATTGAAGACTGCACATAGGATATAGGAGATGATCAGAGACTGCTGTACAGTCTCTGATCATCTCCTGTATCCTATGTGCAGTCTCTGATCATCTTCTGTATCCTATGTGCAGTCTCTGATCATCTCCTGTATGCTATGTGCAGTCTCTAACCATCTCCTGTATCCTACAGGAGATGATCAGAGACTGCACATGGGATACAGGAGATGATCAGAGACCGCACATAGGATACAGGTTATGAGCAGAGACTGCACATAGGATACAGGAGATGATCAGAGATCACCCAAAGGATGCAGGAGATGACCAGAGACTGCACATATATACAGGAGATGACCAGAGACTGCATATATATACAGGAGATGATCAGAGACAGAAGATTTTCAGAGACACATAGGATACAGGTCGATGATCAGGGTCTGCACATATACACAGGAGATCGGCAGAGACTGCACATATATACAGGAGATGATCAGAGACTGCACATATTTACAGGAGATGATCAGAGACTGCACATATGATACAGGAGATGATTAGAGACTGCACATAGGATACCGGAGATGATCAGAGACTGCACATAGGATACAGGAGATGATCAGAGACTGCAAATAGGATACAGGAGATGATCAGAGACTGCACATAGAATACAGGAGATGATCAGAGACTGCACATATATACAGGACATGATAACACACTGCACAGATATACAGGAGATGGTCAGAGACTGCACATACAGGAGATGATAAGAGACTTGCACAAATGTACAGAAGATGATGGGAGACTGCACATATATACAGGAAATGATCAGAGACTGCACATAGGATACATGAGATGATCAGAGACTGCACATATATACAGGAGACAATCAGAGGCTGCACATAGGACACAGGAGATGATCAGAGACTGCACATATATATGGGAGATGATCAGAGGTAACACATATATATGAGGGATGGTCAGAGACTGCACATAGGATACGGGAGATGATCATAGACTGCACATAGGATACAGGAGATAATCAGAGACTGCACATATATACAGGAGATGATCAGTGACTGCACATAGGATACAGGAGATGATCACAGACATGCACATATATATAGTGTATCAGAGACTGCACAAAGGATAGATGACTATGGTAGCTAAGAACTGACCTTGCAATATTACTTTACCTCCATTTACACCTTACCATATCTTTACCTTAAAGTTAATAAACACGCAACACCTGAGGTGGGTTAAATGGCCGAACTTGGGCTTTTATTAACAAGCCAACTTTATTCATATTACACAATATAATTAATCCACCTAAACTTTACTAGCCACAATCAAATGTAAAGATTTTGAGATCCTTGATGGTACCAATCTATCCAATACCCCCTTTTATTGTGTCAGAGGCACCATCTAGCTGAGTTGCCACCCCAGCCGCTACTTATCTAGGCTCGGGGCCTCAACGCAGCTGACCTCAGCCACCCAGGGCCCTTAAGCTAGCCAGTGAACTGTTCCCACTCGAGGATACCATACCTCCCCACTGCTTACCCAAATGCACCAAATTCTACCACCGCCAAGACCCCAAAATGTCACAGCGCCGCAGGTGTAACTCCTTATAACTGCGAGCTCCGCCACACCCGAAAAGCCCTCTGCACTCCATCCTCCAATCCCAGAAACCATATGTCCGTGCCCACTGCGTTGAGGTGAACACCATCACCTCTGAGGAACCGCCACGTCTCGGACTCCAAGTCCAAGTGCCTTATCACCATTCCACTATTCCTGACAAAAAACCTCCCCACCTCCTTATTAACCTTAACTCGGGCTTTGTTGATCTTCTCCACGGATCTGTGCCTCTCCACACAGTACGTGCCACGATCTCTGACCAAACCAAAATGGTGCCTGGAAAGTCACAACGAAGCTGGAGAAAATCAAAACGAATGTCTCTTATCAGTTCCCTAGAATGTCTGATACCCAGATCGTTGCCCACTGCATGTATTACCAGGATATCCGGGGCCCTATCCCAATGGGCAAATCGGTGAACCTCGGGGGCCACTCTGTTCCACAACATGCCCCATACTCCAATCCAGCGTACACTGCCCAAATCCCTGGGTAAACCTAATTGCCTGGCTGTGGGCCTAACCTCTGCCCCCCTGGCTCCCCAGTAAACAAAGGAATGCCCCAGGATCCACACTAGGCATTTCCGACCTGAAAGTAAACAAAGAAACACAGTGCCACCCACCAACCTACACACATAACATATAACAAAAACGACAGCACATGAAACGACCAAAGGGTGGAAAGTAGCAGGAAAATATCACACCCGAAAACAGAAAAGAAAAAGAAACAACCCCCGTGCCCTAAAGCAAATGACGCCTGATGTAGAGCCTAAACCGGTTTGACACCCACCTGCCGATCTGCATGACCGCCGAGTCGCCAAGCCCCCACTAAGATGCCTCAGTGGCGGCGCATATCCGGAAAGAATGAGATCCGTACTGTCTTGGATCCAGGCCAGCCGCTTCCAGACATTTGCGGAAAACCGCTATGAACTGAAATTGTGATAAATACGAGCCATCCTCATGCATCAGTAACGGGCCCTCAATGTTTGACCTTACTGCTACCAGCTGAGATAAGGCCACAACCGGGCTAAGCCCGGTCAACCTTCCCCGAAACAATTCCAAACTTACCCCTTTACCTTCCTGATGCGTTTTTGACTTGCGTATCCCAATCCTCACCGAAATCCCCGAGAAGTCCACATCCTTCCGCAAAACTCCCCCAGCAATGTGTTTGGAAGGACTAACCAATTCCCCTATGAGCAGGGCCCCAAAGAAGGCCAGGAGGAATGCCGCCTGAAATAATATTCGTTCATATATCACCAAACATACCATCAACAGGTTCCCCAAAATAAGCCTCAAAGTGGTGACCGAAACAGGGCACCTGAGATCCCTAGACCTGAGGCCCCGGTGATAACCCTTCATTGCCTGCATATATATACAGGAAATGATCAGAGACTGCACATAGGAGACAGGAGACTATGATAGACTGCACATATACACAGGAGACTATGATAGACTGCACATAGGATACAGGAGATGATCAGAGACTGCTCATATATACACGAGATGATCAGAGACAACACATATATATGGGGGATGGTCAGAGACTGCACATATATACAGGAGATGATCACAGACTGCACAGATATACAGGAGATGGTCAGAGACTGCACATACAGGAGATGATCAGAGAATTGCACATGTATACAGGAGATGATTAGAGACTGCACATATCTACAGGAGATGATCAGAGACTGCATATATATATACAGGAAATGATCAGAGACTGCACTTATATACAGGAGATGATCAGAGACTGCACATATATACAGGAGATGATCAGAGACTGCACATATATAAAGGAGATGATCAGAGACTGCACATATATACAGGAGATGATCAGAGACTGCACATGGGATACAGGAGATTATCATAGACTGCACCTAGGATACAGGAGATGATTGAAGACTGGACATAGGATACAGGCGATGATCAGAGATCTCCTGTATACATGTGCAAGTCTCTGATCATCTCCTGTATATCTGTGCAGTCTCTGATCATCTCCTGTATATATGTGCAGTCTCTGATTATCTCCTGTATCCTGTGTGCAGTCTCTGCTCATCTCCTGTGTCCTATGTGCAGTCTCTGATCATATCATATATATATGTGCAGTCTCTGATCATCTCCTGTATCCTATCATCAGTCTCTGATCACCTCCTATATATATGTACAGTCTCTGATCACCTCCTGTATATATGTGCAGCCTCTGATCACCTCCTGTATATATGTGCAGTCTCTGATCACCTCCTGTATATATGTGCAGTCTCTGATCATCTACTATATATATATATGTGCAGTCTCTGATCAATTCATGTATCCTATGTGCAGTCTCTGATCATCTCTTGTATCCTATGTGAAGTCTATGATCATATCCTGTATATATGTGCAGTCTCTGATCATATGTATCCTATGTGCGGTCTCTGATCATCTCCTGTATTCTATGTGCAGTCTCTTATCTTCTCCTGTATCCTATGTGCAGTCTCTGATCTTCTCCTTTATATATGTGCAGTCTCTGATCAACTCCTGTATCCTATGTGCAGTCTCTGATCATCTCCTGTATACTATGTGCAGTCTCTAACAATCTCCTGTATCCTACAGTAGATGATCAGAGACTGCACATGGGATACAGGAGATGATCAGAGACCGCACATAGGTTACAGGTGATGATCAGAGACTGCACATAGGATACAGGAGTTGATCAGAGAATGCACAAAGGATACAGGAGATTACCAGAGACTGCACCTATATATAGGGGATGACGAGAGACTGCAAATATGTACAGGAGATGATCAGAGACAGGAGGTTTTCAGAGACACATAGGATACAGGTCAATGATCAGAGACTGCACAAATATAAAGGATATGATCAGAGACTTGCATATGTATACAGGAGATGATGAGAAACTGCACATATATACAGGAGATGATCAGAGACTGCATATATATATACAGGAGACGATCAGAAACTGCACATAGGATACAGGAGATGATCAGAGACAACAAATATATATGGGGGGTGGTCAGAGACTGCACATAGGATACAGGAGATGATCAGAGACTGCACATATATACAGGAGATGATCAGAGACTGCACATATAATACAGGAGATGGTCAGAGATTGCACATACAGGGGATGATCAGAGACTTGCACATGGGATACAGGAGATGATGAGAGACTGCACATATATACAGGAGATGATCAGAGACTGCATATATATACAGGAAATGATCAGAGACTGCACATAAGATACAGGAGATGATCAGAGACTGCACATATATACAGGAGACGATCAGAGACTACACATGGATACAGGAGATGATCAGAGACTGCACATATATACGGGAGATGATCAGAGACTGTACCAGAGACTGTACATAGCATACAGGAAATGATCAGAGTCTGTACATATGTACAGGAGATGATCAAAGACTGCACATAGGATACAGGAGATGATCAGAGACTGCACAAGGATACAGGAGATGATTGAAGACTGCACATAGGATATAGGAGATGATCAGAGACTCCTGTGCAGTCTCTGATCGTCTCCTGTATACTATGCGCAGTCTCTGATCATCTCCTGTATCCTATGTGCAGTCTCTGATCATCTCCTGTATCCTATGTGCAGTCTCCGATCATCTCCTGTATGCTATGTGCAGTCTCTAACCATCTCCTGTATCCTACAGTAGATGATCAGAGATTGCACATGGGATACAGGAGATGATCAGAGACCGCACATAGGATACAGGTTATGATCAGAGAATGCACATAGGATACAGGAGATGATCAGAGATCACCCAAAGGATACAGGAGATGACCAGAGACTGCACATATATACAGGAGATGACCATAGACTGCATATATATATACAGGAGATGATCAGAGACTGCACATATTTACAGGAGATGATCAGAGACTGTACATATATACAGGAGATGATCAGAGACTGCACATAGGATACAGGAGATGATCATAGACTGCACCTAGGATAAAGGAGATGATTGAAGACTGGACATGGGATACAGGAGATGATCAGACATCTCCTGTATACATGTGCAAGTCTCTGATCCTCTCCTGTATGTGCAGTCTCTGACCATCTCCTGTATATCTGTGCAGTCTATGATCATCTCCTGTATATATGTGCAGTCATATATATATATGTATATATGTATGTGCAGTCTCTGTACAGACTGTACATAGGGTACAGGAAATGATCAGAGTCTGTACATATATAGAGGAGATGAACAAAGACTGCACATAGGATACAGGAAATGATCAGAGACTGCATATAGGATAAGGGGGATGATCGGAGACTGCACAAGGATACAGGAGATGATTGAAGACTGCACATAGGATATAGGAGATGATCAGAGACTGCTGTGCAGTCTCTGATCATCTCCTGTATCCTATGTGCAGTTTCTGATCATCTCCTGTATCCTATGTGCGATCTATTATCATCTCCTGTATGCTATGTGCAGTCTCTAACCATCTCCTGTATTCTACAGTAGATTATCAGAGACTGCACATGGGATACAGGATATGATCAGAGACCGCACATAGGATACAGGTTATGATCAGAGACTGCACATAGGATACAGGAGATGATCAGAGATCACCCAAAGGATACAGGAGATGACCAGAGACTGCACATATATACAGGAGATGATCAGAGACAGAAGATTTTCAGAGACACATAGGATACAGGTCGATGATCAGGGACTGCACATATACACAGGAGATCGGCAGAGACTGCACATATATACAGTAGATGATCAGAGACTGCACATATTTACAGGAGATGATCAGAGACTGCACATATGATACAGGAGATGATTAGAGACTGCACATAGGATACAGGAGATGATCAGAGACTGCACTTAGGATACAGGAGATGATCAGAGACTGCACTTAGGATACAGGAGATGATCAGAGACTGCACTTAGGATACAGGAGATGATCAGAGACTGCACATAGAATACAGGAGATGATCAGAGACTGCACATATATATAGGAGATGATCAGAGACTGCACATATATACAGGACATGATCACACACTGCACAGATATAGAGGAGATGGTCAGAGACTGCACATTCCAGAGATGATCAGAGACTTGCACAAGTGTACAGAAGATGATAAGAGACTGCACATATTTACAGGAGATGATCAGAGACTGCACATATAAACAGGAAATGATCAGAGACTGCACATATATACAGGAGACGATCAGACACTGCACATAGGATACAGGAGATGATCAGAGACTGCACATATATATGGGAGATGATCAGAGACTGTACATAGGGTACAGGAAATGATCAGAGTCTGTACATATATACAGGAGATGATCAAAGACTGCACATAGGATACAGGAGATGATCAGAGACTGCACATAGGATAAGGGGGATGATCGGAGACTGCCCAAGAATACAGGAGATGATTGAAGACTGCACATAGGATATAGGAGATGATCAGAGACTGCTGTGCAGTCTCTGATCATCTCCTGTATCCTATGTGCAGTCTCTGATCATCTCTTGTATCCTATGTGCAGTCTCTGATCATCTCCTGTATCCTATGTGCAGTCTCTGATCATTGCCTATATGCTATGTGCAGTCTCTAACCATTTCCTGTATCCTACAGTAGATGATCAGAGACTGCACATAGGATACGGGTTATGATCAGAGACTGCACATAGGATACAGGAGATGATCAGAGATCACCCAAAGGATACAGGAGATGACCAGAGACTGCACACATATACAGGAGATGACCAGAGACTGCATATATATACAGGAGATGATTAGAGACAGAAGATTTTCAGAGACACATAGGATACAGGTCGATGATCAGGGACTGCACATATATACAGGAGATGATCAGAGACTGCACATATGATACAGGAGATGATTAGAGACTGCACATAGGATACAGGAGATGATCAGAGACTGCACATAGGATACAGGTCGATGATCAGGGACTGCACATATACACAGGAGATCGGCAGAGACTGCACATATATACAGTAGATGATCAGAGACTGCACATATTTACAGGAGATGATCAGAGACTGCACATAGGATACAGGAGATGATCAGAGACTGCACATATATATATGGGAGATGATCAGAGACTGTACATAGGGTACAGGAAATGATCAGAGTCTGTACATATATACAGGAGATGATCAAAGACTGCACTTAGGATACAGGAGATGATCAGAGACTGCACATAGGATAAGGGGGATGATCGGAGACTGCCCAAGAATACAGGAGATGATTGAAGACTGCACATAGGATATAGGAGATGATCAGAGACTGCTGTGCAGTCTCTGATCATCTCCTGTATCCTATGTGCAGTCTCTGATCATCTCTTGTATCCTATGTGCAGTCTCTGATCATCTCCTGTATCCTATGTGCAGTCTCTGATCATCGCCTATATGCTATGTGCAGTCTCTAACCATTTCCTGTATCCTACAGTAGATGATCATAGGATACAGGAGATGATCAGAGACTGCACATAGGATACAGGTTATGATCAGAGACTGCACATAGGATACAGGAGATGATCAGAGATCACCCAAAGGATACAGGAGATGACCAGAGACTGCACACATATACAGGAGATGACCAAAGGCTGCATATATATACAGGAGATGATTAGAGACAGAAGATTTTTAGAGACACATAGGATACAGGTCGATGATCAGGGACTGCACATATATACAGGAGATGATCAGAGACTGCACATATGATACTGGAGATGATTAGAGACTGCACATAGGATACAGGAGATGATCAGAGACTGCACATAGGATACAGGAGATGATCAAAGACTGCACATATATACCGGACATGATCACAGACTGCACAGATATACAGGAGATGGTCAGAGACTGCACATACAGGAGATGATCAGAGAATTGCCCATGTATACAGGAGATGATGAGAAACTGCACATATATACAGGAGATGATCAGAGACTGCATATATATACAGGAAATGATCAGAGACTGCACATATATACAGGAGATGTTAAGAGACTGCACATAGGATACAGGAGATGATCATAGACTGCACCTAGGATAAAGGAGATGATTGAAGACTGGACATAGGATACAGGAGATGATCAGAGATCTCCTGTATACATGTGCAAGTCTCTGATCATCTCCTGTATGTGCAGTCTCTGACCATCTCCTGTATATCTGTGCAGTCTCTGACCATCTCCTGTATATCTGTGCAGTCTCTGACCATCTCCTGTATCCTGTGTGCAGTCTCTGCTCATCTTCTGTGTCCTATGTGCAGTCTCTGATCATCTCCTGTATATATGTGCAGTCTCTGATCATCTCCTGTTAGCTATGTGCAGTCTCTAACCATTTCCTGTATCCTACAGTAGATGATCAGATACTGCACATGGGATACAGGAGATGATCAGAGACCGCACATAGGATACAGGTTATGATCAGAGACTGCACATAGGATACAGGAGATGATCAGAGATCACCCAAAGGATACAGGAGATGACCAGAGACTGCATATATATACAGGAGATAATTAGAGACAGAAGATTTTCAGAGACACATAGGATACAGGTCGATGATCAGGGACTGCACATATATACAGGAGATGATCAGAGACTGCACATATTTACAGGAGATGATCAGAGACTGCACATATGATACAGGAGATGATTAGAGACTGCACATATAATACAGGAGATGATCAGAGACTGCACATAGGATACAGGAGATGATCAGAGACTGCACATATATACAGGAGATAATCAGAGACTGCACATACAGGAGATGATCAGAAAATTGCACGTGTATACAGGAGATGATGAGAGACTGCACATATATACAGGAGATGATCAGAGACTGCATATATATATATATACAGGAAATGATCAGAGACGGCACATATATACAGGAGATGATCAGGAGATGATCAGAGACTGCACATAGGATATAGGTGCACATAGGTGCAGTCTCTGGTAATCTCCTGTATCCTTTGTCCATTCTCTGATCAACTCTTGTATCCTATGTGCATTCTCTGATCATCTCCTGTATACTATGTGCAGTCTCTAACCATCTCCTGTATCCTACAGTAGATGATCAGAGACTGCACATTGGATACAGGAGATGATCAGAGACCGCACATAGGATACAGGTGATGATCAGAGACTGCACATAGGATACAAGAGTTGATCAGAGAATGCACAAAGGATACAGGAGATTACCAGAGACTGCACCTATATACAGGAGATGACTGGAGATTGCACATATATACAGGAGATGATCAGAGACAGGAGGTTTTCAGAGACACATAGGATACAGGTCAATGACCAGAGACTGCACATATATACAGGAGATGATGAGAGACTTGCATATGTATACAGGAGATGATGAGAGAATGCACATATATACAGGAGATGATCTGAGACTGCATATATATATATATACAGGAGACGATCAGAGACTGCACATAGGATATAGAAGATGACCAGAGACTGCACATATATACGCGAGATAATCAGAGACAACACATATATATGGGGGATGGTCAGAAACTGCACATAGGATACAGGAGATGATCAGAGACTGCACATATAATACAGGAAATGATCACCGACTGCACATATATACAGGAGATGATCATAGATTGCACAGATATACAGGAGATGGTCAGAGACTGCACATACAGGGGATGATCAGAGACTTGCACATGGGATACAGGAGATGATGAGAGACTGCACATATATACAGGAGATGATCAGAGAATGCATATATATACAGGAAATGATCAGAGACTGCACATAGGATACAGGAGATGATCAGAGACTGCAGATATATACAGGAGACTTTCAGAGACTGCACATATATATGGGAGATTATCAGAGACTGTACATAGGATACAGGAGATGATCAGAGACTGCACATAGGATAAGGGTGATGATCGGAGACTGCACAAGGATACAGGAGATGATTGAAGACTGCACATAGGATATAGGAGATGATCAGGGACTGCTGTGCAGTCTCTGATCATCTCCTGTATCCTATGTGCAGTCTCTGATCATCTCCTGTATGCTATGTGCAGTCTCTAACCATCTCCTGTATCCTACAGTAGATGATCAGAGACTGCACATGGGATACAGGAGATGATCAGAGACCGCACATAGGATACAGGTTATGAGCAGAGACTGCACATAGGATACAGGAGATGATCAGAGATCACCCAAAGGATACAGGAGATGACCAGAGACTGCACATATATACAGGAGATGACCAGAGACTGCACATATATACAGGAGATGACCAGAGACTGCATATATATACAGGAGATGATCAGAGACAGAAGATTTTCAGAGACACATAGGATACAGGTCGATGATCAGGGTCTGCACATATACACAGGAGATCGGCAGAGACTGCACATATATACAGGAGATGATCAGAGACTGCACATATTTACAGGAGATGATCAGAGACTGCACATATGATACAGGAGATGATTAGAGACTGCACATAGGATACCGGAGATGATCAGAGACTGCACATAGGATACAGGAGATGATCAGAGACTGCACATAGGATACAGGAGATGATCAGAGACTGCACATAGGATACAGGAGATGATCAGAGACTGCACATGGGATACAGGAGATGATCAGAGACCGCACATGGGATACAGGCTATGATCAGAGACTGCACATAGGATACAGGAGATGATCAGAGACTGCACTTAGGATACAGGAGATGATCAGAGACTGCACTTAGGATACAGGAGATGATCAGAGACTGCACATAGAATACAGGAGATGATCAGAGACTGCACATATATACAGGAGATGATCAGAGACTGCACATATATACAGGACATGATCACACACTGCACAGATATAGAGGAGATGGTCAGAGACTGCACATACAGGAGATGATCAGAGACTGCACATGAGATACAGGAGATGATCAGAGACCGCACATAGGATACAGGTTATGATCAGAGACTGCACATAGGATACAGGAGATGATCAGAGATCACCCAAAGGATACAGAAGATGACCAGAGACTGCACATATATACAGGAGATGATCAGAAACAGAAGATTTTCAGAGACACATAGGATACAGGTCGATGATCAGGGACTGCACATATACACAGGAGATCGGCAGAGACTGCACATATATACAGTAGATGATCAGAGACTGCACATATTTACAGGAGATGATCAGAGACTGCACATATGATACAGGAGATGATTAGAGACTGCACATAGGATACAGGAGATGATCAGAGACTGCACTTAGGAAACAGGAGATGATCAGAGACTGCACTTAGGATACAGGAGATGATCAGAGACTGCACATAGAATACAGGAGATGATCAGAGACTGCACATATATACAGGAGATGACCAGAGACTGCATATATATACAGGAGATAATTAGAGACAGAAGATTTTCAGAGACACATAGGATACAGGTCGATGATCAGGGACTGCACATATATACAGGAGATGATCAGAGACTGCACATATTTACAGGAGATGATCAGAGACTGCACATATGATACAGGAGACGATTAGAGACTGCACATATAATACAGGAGATGATCAGAGACTGCACATAGAATACAGGAGATGATCAGAGACTGCACATATATACAGGAGATGATCAGAGACTGCACATACACATACCTCCCAACTTTTTGAGATAGGAATGAGGGACACCTACTAGCAAATGTATGTAGGCATAGGACACGCCCCCGCCACACCCCCTTAAAGGAGAATTAACCAAAAAAAAGGTTAATTAAATCCACAAGGGACTTTTTTTTACCACTACTATTCCTTTATATTGGCTTTTAAAATGTACAAATGCAGCAATTTAGAAGTTGGATGAAAGGTTTAGCACTGGGAAATACTTTCTGAAAGAAAAAAAGTGCATTTTATATACTATTTTATAAACTATATAGATCAGACCAAAATGAGGGACAAATGAGGGACAGAGGGACATTGCTCCAAATCAGGCACAGTCCCTCGAAATCAGGGACAGTTGGGAGCTATGCATACAGGAGATGATCAGAAAATTGCACGTGTATACAGGAGATGATGAGAGACTGCACATATATACAGGAGATGATCAGAGACTGCATATATATACAGGAAATGATCAGAGACTGCACATATATACAGGAGATGATCAGAGACTGCACATAGGATACAGGAGATGATCATAGACTGCACCTAGGATAAAGGAGATGATTGAAGACTGGACATAGGATACAGGAGATGATCAGAGATCTCCTCTATACATGTGCAAGTCTCTGATCATCAACTGTATGTGCAGTCTCTGACCATCTCCTGTATATCTGTGCAGTCTCTGATCATCTCCTGTATCCTGTGTGCAGTCTCTGCTCATCTCCTGTGTCATATGTGTAGTCTCTGATCATCTCCTGTATATATGTGCAGTCTCTGATCATCTCCTGTATCCTATCTGCAGTCTCTGATCACCTCCTGTATATATGTGCAGTCTCTGATCACCTCCTGTATATATGTGCAGTCTCTGATCACCTCCTGTATATATGTGCAGTCTCTGATTACCTCCTGTAGATATGTGCAGTCTCTGATCATCTACTATATATATATGTGCAGTCTCTGATCAACTCCTGTATCCTATGTGCAGTCTCTGATCATCTCTTGTATCCTATGTGAATTCTCTGATCATATCCTGTATATATGTGCAGTCTCTGATCATCTCCTGTATCCTATGTGCGGTCTCTGATCATCTCCTGTATCCTATGTGCAGTCTCTTATCTTCTCCTGTATCCCATGTGCAGTCTCTGATCATCTCCTCTATATATGTGCAGTCTCTGATCAGGAGATGATCAGAGACTGCACATAGGATACAGGAGATGATCATAGACTGCACCTAGGATAAAGGAGATGATTGAAGACTGGACATAGGATACAGGAGATGATCAGAGATCTCCTCTATACATGTGCAAGTCTCTGATCATCAGCTGTATGTGCAGTCTCTGACCATCTCCTGTATATCTGTGCAGTCTCTGATCATCTCCTGTATCCTGTGTGCAGTCTCTGCTCATCTCCTGTATCCTATGTGCAGTCTCTGATCATCTCCTGTATACTATGTGCAGTCTCTAACCATCTCCTGTATCCTTCAGCAGATGATCAGAGACTGCACATGGGATACAGGAGATGATCAGAGACCGCACATAGGATACAGGTGATGATCAGAGACTGCACATAGGATACAAGAGTTGATCAGAGAATGCACAAAGGATACAGGAGATTACCAGAGATTGCACCTATATACAGGAGATGACTGGAGACTGCACATATATACAGGAGATGATCAGAGACAGGAGGTTTTCAGAGACACATAGGATACAGGTCAATGACCAGAGACTGCACATATATACAGGAGATGATCAGAGACTTGCATATGTATACAGGAGATGATGAGAGACTGCACATATATACAGGAGATGATCAGAGACTGCATATATATATATATATATATATATATATATATATATATATATATATATACATATATATATATATATATATATATATATATATATATATACAGGAGACGATCAGAGACTGCACATATAATACAGGAAATGATCACCGACTGCACATATATACAGGAGATGATCATAGATTGCACAGATATACAGGAGATGGTCAGAGACTGCACATACAGGGGATGATCAGAGACTTGCACATGGGATACAGGAGATCATGAGAGACTGCACATATATACAGGAGATGATCAGAGACTGCATATATATACAGGAAATGATCAGAGACTGCACATAGGATACAGGAGATGATCAGAGACTGCAGATATATACAGGAGACGATCAGAGACTGCACATATATATGGGAGATGATCAGAGACTGTACATAGGATACAGGAGATGATCAGAGACTGCACATAGGATAAGGGGGATGATCGGAGACTGCACAAGGATACAGGAGATGATTGAAGACTGCACATAGGATATAGGAGATGATCAGAGACTGCTGTACAGTCTCTGATCATCTCCTGTATCCTATGTGCAGTCTCTGATCATCTTCTGTATCCTATGTGCAGTCTCTGATCATCTCCTGTATGCTATGTGCAGTCTCTAACCATCTCCTGTATCCTACAGGAGATGATCAGAGACTGCACATGGGATACAGGAGATGATCAGAGACCGCACATAGGATACAGGTTATGAGCAGAGACTGCACATAGGATACAGGAGATGATCAGAGATCACCCAAAGGATGCAGGAGATGACCAGAGACTGCACATATATACAGGAGATGACCAGAGACTGCATATATATACAGGAGATGATCAGAGACAGAAGATTTTCAGAGACACATAGGATACAGGTCGATGATCAGGGTCTGCACATATACACAGGAGATCGGCAGAGACTGCACATATATACAGGAGATGATCAGAGACTGCACATATTTACAGGAGATGATCAGAGACTGCACATATGATACAGGAGATGATTAGAGACTGCACATAGGATACCGGAGATGATCAGAGACTGCACATAGGATACAGGAGATGATCAGAGACTGCAAATAGGATACAGGAGATGATCAGAGACTGCACATAGAATACAGGAGATGATCAGAGACTGCACATATATACAGGACATGATAACACACTGCACAGATATACAGGAGATGGTCAGAGACTGCACATACAGGAGATGATAAGAGACTTGCACAAATGTACAGAAGATGATGGGAGACTGCACATATATACAGGAAATGATCAGAGACTGCACATAGGATACATGAGATGATCAGAGACTGCACATATATACAGGAGACAATCAGAGGCTGCACATAGGACACAGGAGATGATCAGAGACTGCACATATATATGGGAGATGATCAGAGGTAACACATATATATGAGGGATGGTCAGAGACTGCACATAGGATACGGGAGATGATCATAGACTGCACATAGGATACAGGAGATAATCAGAGACTGCACATATATACAGGAGATGATCAGTGACTGCACATAGGATACAGGAGATGATCACAGACATGCACATATATATAGTGTATCAGAGACTGCACAAAGGATAGATGACTATGGTAGCTAAGAACTGACCTTGCAATATTACTTTACCTCCATTTACACCTTACCATATCTTTACCTTAAAGTTAATAAACACGCAACACCTGAGGTGGGTTAAATGGCCGAACTTGGGCTTTTATTAACAAGCCAACTTTATTCATATTACACAATATAATTAATCCACCTAAACTTTACTAGCCACAATCAAATGTAAAGATTTTGAGATCCTTGACGGTACCAATCTATCCAATACCCCCTTTTATTGTGTCAGAGGCACCATCTAGCTGAGTTGCCACCCCAGCCGCTACTTATCTAGGCTCGGGGCCTCAACGCAGCTGACCTCAGCCACCCAGGGCCCTTAAGCTAGCCAGTGAACTGTTCCCACTCGAGGATACCATACCTCCCCACTGCTTACCCAAATGCACCAAATTCTACCACCGCCAAGACCCCAAAATGTCACAGCGCCGCAGGTGTAACTCCTTATAACTGCGAGCTCCGCCACACCCGAAAAGCCCTCTGCACTCCATCCTCCAATCCCAGAAACCATATGTCCGTGCCCACTGCGTTGAGGTGAACACCATCACCTCTGAGGAACCGCCACGTCTCGGACTCCAAGTCCAAGTGCCTTATCACCATTCCACTATTCCTGACAAAAAACCTCCCCACCTCCTTATTAACCTTAACTCGGGCTTTGTTGATCTTCTCCACGGATCTGTGCCTCTCCACACAGTACGTGCCACGATCTCTGACCAAACCAAAATGGTGCCTGGAAAGTCACAACGAAGCTGGAGAAAATCAAAACGAATGTCTCTTATCAGTTCCCTAGAATGTCTGATACCCAGATCGTTGCCCACTGCATGTATTACCAGGATATCCGGGGCCCTATCCCAATGGGCAAATCGGTGAACCTCGGGGGCCACTCTGTTCCACAACATGCCCCATACTCCAATCCAGCGTACACTGCCCAAATCCCTGGGTAAACCTAATTGCCTGGCTGTGGGCCTAACCTCTGCCCCCCTGGCTCCCCAGTAAACAAAGGAATGCCCCAGGATCCACACAAGGCATTTCCGACCTGAAAGTAAACAAAGAAACACAGTGCCACCCACCAACCTACACACATAACATATAACAAAAACGACAGCACATGAAACGACCAAAGGGTGGAAAGTAGCAGGAAAATATCACACCCGAAAACAGAAAAGAAAAAGAAACAACCCCCGTGCCCTAAAGCAAATGACGCCTGATGTAGAGCCTAAACCGGTTTGACACCCACCTGCCGATCTGCATGACCGCCGAGTCGCCAAGCCCCCACTAAGATGCCTCAGTGGCGGCGCATATCCGGAAAGAATGAGATCCGTACTGTCTTGGATCCAGGCCAGCCGCTTCCAGACATTTGCGGAAAACCGCTATGAACTGAAATTGTGATAAATACGAGCCATCCTCATGCATCAGTAACGGGCCCTCAATGTTTGACCTTACTGCTACCAGCTGAGATAAGGCCACAACCGGGCTAAGCCCGGTCAACCTTCCCCGAAACAATTCCAAACTTACCCCTTTACCTTCCTGATGCGTTTTTGACTTGCGTATCCCAATCCTCACCGAAATCCCCGAGAAGTCCACATCCTTCCGCAAAACTCCCCCAGCAATGTGTTTGGAAGGACTAACCAATTCCCCTATGAGCAGGGCCCCAAAGAAGGCCAGGAGGAATGCCGCCTGAAATAATATTCGTTCATATATCACCAAACATACCATCAACAGGTTCCCCAAAATAAGCCTCAAAGTGGTGACCGAAACAGGGCACCTGAGATCCCTAGACCTGAGGCCCCGGTGATAACCCTTCATTGCCTGCATATATATACAGGAAATGATCAGAGACTGCACATAGGAGACAGGAGACTATGATAGACTGCACATATACACAGGAGACTATGATAGACTGCACATAGGATACAGGAGATGATCAGAGACTGCTCATATATACACGAGATGATCAGAGACAACACATATATATGGGGGATGGTCAGAGACTGCACATATATACAGGAGATGATCACAGACTGCACAGATATACAGGAGATGGTCAGAGACTGCACATACAGGAGATGATCAGAGAATTGCACATGTATACAGGAGATGATTAGAGACTGCACATATCTACAGGAGATGATCAGAGACTGCATATATATATACAGGAAATGATCAGAGACTGCACTTATATACAGGAGATGATCAGAGACTGCACATATATACAGGAGATGATCAGAGACTGCACATATATAAAGGAGATGATCAGAGACTGCACATATATACAGGAGATGATCAGAGACTGCACATGGGATACAGGAGATTATCATAGACTGCACCTAGGATACAGGAGATGATTGAAGACTGGACATAGGATACAGGCGATGATCAGAGATCTCCTGTATACATGTGCAAGTCTCTGATCATCTCCTGTATGCGCAGTCTCTGACCATCTCCTGTATATCTGTGCAGTCTCTGATCATCTCCTGTATATATGTGCAGTCTCTGATTATCTCCTGTATCCTGTGTGCAGTCTCTGCTCATCTCCTGTGTCCTATGTGCAGTCTCTGATCATATCATATATATATGTGCAGTCTCTGATCATCTCCTGTATCCTATCATCAGTCTCTGATCACCTCCTATATATATGTACAGTCTCTGATCACCTCCTGTATATATGTGCAGCCTCTGATCACCTCCTGTATATATGTGCAGTCTCTGATCACCTCCTGTATATATGTGCAGTCTCTGATCATCTACTATATATATATATGTGCAGTCTCTGATCAATTCATGTATCCTATGTGCAGTCTCTGATCATCTCTTGTATCCTATGTGAAGTCTATGATCATATCCTGTATATATGTGCAGTCTCTGATCATATGTATCCTATGTGCGGTCTCTGATCATCTCCTGTATTCTATGTGCAGTCTCTTATCTTCTCCTGTATCCTATGTGCAGTCTCTGATCTTCTCCTTTATATATGTGCAGTCTCTGATCAACTCCTGTATCCTATGTGCAGTCTCTGATCATCTCCTGTATACTATGTGCAGTCTCTAACAATCTCCTGTATCCTACAGTAGATGATCAGAGACTGCACATGGGATACAGGAGATGATCAGAGACCGCACATAGGTTACAGGTGATGATCAGAGACTGCACATAGGATACAGGAGTTGATCAGAGAATGCACAAAGGATACAGGAGATTACCAGAGACTGCACCTATATATAGGGGATGACGAGAGACTGCAAATATGTACAGGAGATGATCAGAGACAGGAGGTTTTCAGAGACACATAGGATACAGGTCAATGATCAGAGACTGCACAAATATAAAGGATATGATCAGAGACTTGCATATGTATACAGGAGATGATGAGAAACTGCACATATATACAGGAGATGATCAGAGACTGCATATATATATACAGGAGACGATCAGAAACTGCACATAGGATACAGGAGATGATCAGAGACAACAAATATATATGGGGGGTGGTCAGAGACTGCACATAGGATACAGGAGATGATCAGAGACTGCACATATATACAGGAGATGATCAGAGACTGCACATATAATACAGGAGATGGTCAGAGATTGCACATACAGGGGATGATCAGAGACTTGCACATGGGATACAGGAGATGATGAGAGACTGCACATATATACAGGAGATGATCAGAGACTGCATATATATACAGGAAATGATCAGAGACTGCACATAAGATACAGGAGATGATCAGAGACTGCACATATATACAGGAGACGATCAGAGACTACACATGGATACAGGAGATGATCAGAGACTGCACATATATACGGGAGATGATCAGAGACTGTACCAGAGACTGTACATAGCATACAGGAAATGATCAGAGTCTGTACATATGTACAGGAGATGATCAAAGACTGCACATAGGATACAGGAGATGATCAGAGACTGCACAAGGATACAGGAGATGATTGAAGACTGCACATAGGATATAGGAGATGATCAGAGACTCCTGTGCAGTCTCTGATCGTCTCCTGTATACTATGCGCAGTCTCTGATCATCTCCTGTATCCTATGTGCAGTCTCTGATCATCTCCTGTATCCTATGTGCAGTCTCCGATCATCTCCTGTATGCTATGTGCAGTCTCTAACCATCTCCTGTATCCTACAGTAGATGATCAGAGATTGCACATGGGATACAGGAGATGATCAGAGACCGCACATAGGATACAGGTTATGATCAGAGAATGCACATAGGATACAGGAGATGATCAGAGATCACCCAAAGGATACAGGAGATGACCAGAGACTGCACATATATACAGGAGATGACCATAGACTGCATATATATATACAGGAGATGATCAGAGACTGCACATATTTACAGGAGATGATCAGAGACTGTACATATATACAGGAGATGATCAGAGACTGCACATAGGATACAGGAGATGATCATAGACTGCACCTAGGATAAAGGAGATGATTGAAGACTGGACATGGGATACAGGAGATGATCAGACATCTCCTGTATACATGTGCAAGTCTCTGATCCTCTCCTGTATGTGCAGTCTCTGACCATCTCCTGTATATCTGTGCAGTCTATGATCATCTCCTGTATATATGTGCAGTCATATATATATATGTATATATGTATGTGCAGTCTCTGTACAGACTGTACATAGGGTACAGGAAATGATCAGAGTCTGTACATATATAGAGGAGATGAACAAAGACTGCACATAGGATACAGGAAATGATCAGAGACTGCATATAGGATAAGGGGGATGATCGGAGACTGCACAAGGATACAGGAGATGATTGAAGACTGCACATAGGATATAGGAGATGATCAGAGACTGCTGTGCAGTCTCTGATCATCTCCTGTATCCTATGTGCAGTTTCTGATCATCTCCTGTATCCTATGTGCGATCTATTATCATCTCCTGTATGCTATGTGCAGTCTCTAACCATCTCCTGTATTCTACAGTAGATTATCAGAGACTGCACATGGGATACAGGATAAGATCAGAGACCGCACATAGGATACAGGTTATGATCAGAGACTGCACATAGGATACAGGAGATGATCAGAGATCACCCAAAGGATACAGGAGATGACCAGAGACTGCACATATATACAGGAGATGATCAGAGACAGAAGATTTTCAGAGACACATAGGATACAGGTCGATGATCAGGGACTGCACATATACACAGGAGATCGGCAGAGACTGCACATATATACAGTAGATGATCAGAGACTGCACATATTTACAGGAGATGATCAGAGACTGCACATATGATACAGGAGATGATTAGAGACTGCACATAGGATACAGGAGATGATCAGAGACTGCACTTAGGATACAGGAGATGATCAGAGACTGCACTTAGGATACAGGAGATGATCAGAGACTGCACTTAGGATACAGGAGATGATCAGAGACTGCACATAGAATACAGGAGATGATCAGAGACTGCACATATATATAGGAGATGATCAGAGACTGCACATATATACAGGACATGATCACACACTGCACAGATATAGAGGAGATGGTCAGAGACTGCACATTCCAGAGATGATCAGAGACTTGCACAAGTGTACAGAAGATGATAAGAGACTGCACATATTTACAGGAGATGATCAGAGACTGCACATATAAACAGGAAATGATCAGAGACTGCACATATATACAGGAGACGATCAGACACTGCACATAGGATACAGGAGATGATCAGAGACTGCACATATATATGGGAGATGATCAGAGACTGTACATAGGGTACAGGAAATGATCAGAGTCTGTACATATATACAGGAGATGATCAAAGACTGCACATAGGATACAGGAGATGATCAGAGACTGCACATAGGATAAGGGGGATGATCGGAGACTGCCCAAGAATACAGGAGATGATTGAAGACTGCACATAGGATATAGGAGATGATCAGAGACTGCTGTGCAGTCTCTGATCATCTCCTGTATCCTATGTGCAGTCTCTGATCATCTCTTGTATCCTATGTGCAGTCTCTGATCATCTCCTGTATCCTATGTGCAGTCTCTGATCATTGCCTATATGCTATGTGCAGTCTCTAACCATTTCCTGTATCCTACAGTAGATGATCAGAGACTGCACATAGGATACGGGTTATGATCAGAGACTGCACATAGGATACAGGAGATGATCAGAGATCACCCAAAGGATACAGGAGATGACCAGAGACTGCACACATATACAGGAGATGACCAGAGACTGCATATATATACAGGAGATGATTAGAGACAGAAGATTTTCAGAGACACATAGGATACAGGTCGATGATCAGGGACTGCACATATATACAGGAGATGATCAGAGACTGCACATATGATACAGGAGATGATTAGAGACTGCACATAGGATACAGGAGATGATCAGAGACTGCACATAGGATACAGGTCGATGATCAGGGACTGCACATATACACAGGAGATCGGCAGAGACTGCACATATATACAGTAGATGATCAGAGACTGCACATATTTACAGGAGATGATCAGAGACTGCACATAGGATACAGGAGATGATCAGAGACTGCACATATATATATGGGAGATGATCAGAGACTGTACATAGGGTACAGGAAATGATCAGAGTCTGTACATATATACAGGAGATGATCAAAGACTGCACTTAGGATACAGGAGATGATCAGAGACTGCACATAGGATAAGGGGGATGATCGGAGACTGCCCAAGAATACAGGAGATGATTGAAGACTGCACATAGGATATAGGAGATGATCAGAGACTGCTGTGCAGTCTCTGATCATCTCCTGTATCCTATGTGCAGTCTCTGATCATCTCTTGTATCCTATGTGCAGTCTCTGATCATCTCCTGTATCCTATGTGCAGTCTCTGATCATCGCCTATATGCTATGTGCAGTCTCTAACCATTTCCTGTATCCTACAGTAGATGATCATAGGATACAGGAGATGATCAGAGACTGCACATAGGATACAGGTTATGATCAGAGACTGCACATAGGATACAGGAGATGATCAGAGATCACCCAAAGGATACAGGAGATGACCAGAGACTGCACACATATACAGGAGATGACCAAAGGCTGCATATATAAACAGGAGATGATTAGAGACAGAAGATTTTTAGAGACACATAGGATACAGGTCGATGATCAGGGACTGCACATATATACAGGAGATGATCAGAGACTGCACATATGATACTGGAGATGATTAGAGACTGCACATAGGATACAGGAGATGATCAGAGACTGCACATAGGATACAGGAGATGATCAAAGACTGCACATATATACCGGACATGATCACAGACTGCACAGATATACAGGAGATGGTCAGAGACTGCACATACAGGAGATGATCAGAGAATTGCCCATGTATACAGGAGATGATGAGAAACTGCACATATATACAGGAGATGATCAGAGACTGCATATATATACAGGAAATGATCAGAGACTGCACATATATACAGGAGATGTTAAGAGACTGCACATAGGATACAGGAGATGATCATAGACTGCACCTAGGATAAAGGAGATGATTGAAGACTGGACATAGGATACAGGAGATGATCAGAGATCTCCTGTATACATGTGCAAGTCTCTGATCATCTCCTGTATGTGCAGTCTCTGACCATCTCCTGTATATCTGTGCAGTCTCTGACCATCTCCTGTATATCTGTGCAGTCTCTGACCATCTCCTGTATCCTGTGTGCAGTCTCTGCTCATCTTCTGTGTCCTATGTGCAGTCTCTGATCATCTCCTGTATATATGTGCAGTCTCTGATCATCTCCTGTTAGCTATGTGCAGTCTCTAACCATTTCCTGTATCCTACAGTAGATGATCAGATACTGCACATGGGATACAGGAGATGATCAGAGACCGCACATAGGATACAGGTTATGATCAGAGACTGCACATAGGATACAGGAGATGATCAGAGATCACCCAAAGGATACAGGAGATGACCAGAGACTGCATATATATACAGGAGATAATTAGAGACAGAAGATTTTCAGAGACACATAGGATACAGGTCGATGATCAGGGACTGCACATATATACAGGAGATGATCAGAGACTGCACATATTTACAGGAGATGATCAGAGACTGCACATATGATACAGGAGATGATTAGAGACTGCACATATAATACAGGAGATGATCAGAGACTGCACATAGGATACAGGAGATGATCAGAGACTGCACATATATACAGGAGATAATCAGAGACTGCACATACAGGAGATGATCAGAAAATTGCACGTGTATACAGGAGATGATGAGAGACTGCACATATATACAGGAGATGATCAGAGACTGCATATATATATATATACAGGAAATGATCAGAGACGGCACATATATACAGGAGATGATCAGGAGATGATCAGAGACTGCACATAGGATATAGGTGCACATAGGTGCAGTCTCTGGTAATCTCCTGTATCCTTTGTCCATTCTCTGATCAACTCTTGTATCCTATGTGCATTCTCTGATCATCTCCTGTATACTATGTGCAGTCTCTAACCATCTCCTGTATCCTACAGTAGATGATCAGAGACTGCACATTGGATACAGGAGATGATCAGAGACCGCACATAGGATACAGGTGATGATCAGAGACTGCACATAGGATACAAGAGTTGATCAGAGAATGCACAAAGGATACAGGAGATTACCAGAGACTGCACCTATATACAGGAGATGACTGGAGATTGCACATATATACAGGAGATGATCAGAGACAGGAGGTTTTCAGAGACACATAGGATACAGGTCAATGACCAGAGACTGCACATATATACAGGAGATGATGAGAGACTTGCATATGTATACAGGAGATGATGAGAGAATGCACATATATACAGGAGATGATCTGAGACTGCATATATATATATATACAGGAGACGATCAGAGACTGCACATAGGATATAGAAGATGACCAGAGACTGCACATATATACGCGAGATAATCAGAGACAACACATATATATGGGGGATGGTCAGAAACTGCACATAGGATACAGGAGATGATCAGAGACTGCACATATAATACAGGAAATGATCACCGACTGCACATATATACAGGAGATGATCATAGATTGCACAGATATACAGGAGATGGTCAGAGACTGCACATACAGGGGATGATCAGAGACTTGCACATGGGATACAGGAGATGATGAGAGACTGCACATATATACAGGAGATGATCAGAGAATGCATATATATACAGGAAATGATCAGAGACTGCACATAGGATACAGGAGATGATCAGAGACTGCAGATATATACAGGAGACTTTCAGAGACTGCACATATATATGGGAGATGATCAGAGACTGTACATAGGATACAGGAGATGATCAGAGACTGCACATAGGATAAGGGTGATGATCGGAGACTGCACAAGGATACAGGAGATGATTGAAGACTGCACATAGGATATAGGAGATGATCAGGGACTGCTGTGCAGTCTCTGATCATCTCCTGTATCCTATGTGCAGTCTCTGATCATCTCCTGTATGCTATGTGCAGTCTCTAACCATCTCCTGTATCCTACAGTAGATGATCAGAGACTGCACATGGGATACAGGAGATGATCAGAGACCGCACATAGGATACAGGTTATGAGCAGAGACTGCACATAGGATACAGGAGATGATCAGAGATCACCCAAAGGATACAGGAGATGACCAGAGACTGCACATACATACAGGAGATGACCAGAGACTGCACATATATACAGGAGATGACCAGAGACTGCATATATATACAGGAGATGATCAGAGACAGAAGATTTTCAGAGACACATAGGATACAGGTCGATGATCAGGGTCTGCACATATACACAGGAGATCGGCAGAGACTGCACATATATACAGGAGATGATCAGAGACTGCACATATTTACAGGAGATGATCAGAGACTGCACATATGATACAGGAGATGATTAGAGACTGCACATAGGATACCGGAGATGATCAGAGACTGCACATAGGATACAGGAGATGATCAGAGACTGCACATAGGATACAGGAGATGATCAGAGACTGCACATAGGATACAGGAGATGATCAGAGACTGCACATGGGATACAGGAGATGATCAGAGACCGCACATGGGATACAGGCTATGATCAGAGACTGCACATAGGATACAGGAGATGATCAGAGACTGCACTTAGGATACAGGAGATGATCAGAGACTGCACTTAGGATACAGGAGATGATCAGAGACTGCACATAGAATACAGGAGATGATCAGAGACTGCACATATATACAGGAGATGATCAGAGACTGCACATATATACAGGACATGATCACACACTGCACAGATATAGAGGAGATGGTCAGAGACTGCACATACAGGAGATGATCAGAGACTGCACATGAGATACAGGAGATGATCAGAGACCGCACATAGGATACAGGTTATGATCAGAGACTGCACATAGGATACAGGAGATGATCAGAGATCACCCAAAGGATACAGAAGATGACCAGAGACTGCACATATATACAGGAGATGATCAGAAACAGAAGATTTTCAGAGACACATAGGATACAGGTCGATGATCAGGGACTGCACATATACACAGGAGATCGGCAGAGACTGCACATATATACAGTAGATGATCAGAGACTGCACATATTTACAGGAGATGATCAGAGACTGCACATATGATACAGGAGATGATTAGAGACTGCACATAGGATACAGGAGATGATCAGAGACTGCACTTAGGAAACAGGAGATGATCAGAGACTGCACTTAGGATACAGGAGATGATCAGAGACTGCACATAGAATACAGGAGATGATCAGAGACTGCACATATATACAGGAGATGACCAGAGACTGCATATATATACAGGAGATAATTAGAGACAGAAGATTTTCAGAGACACATAGGATACAGGTCGATGATCAGGGACTGCACATATATACAGGAGATGATCAGAGACTGCACATATTTACAGGAGATGATCAGAGACTGCACATATGATACAGGAGACGATTAGAGACTGCACATATAATACAGGAGATGATCAGAGACTGCACATAGAATACAGGAGATGATCAGAGACTGCACATATATACAGGAGATGATCAGAGACTGCACATACACATACCTCCCAACTTTTTGAGATAGGAATGAGGGACACCTACTAGCAAATGTATGTAGGCATAGGACACGCCCCCGCCACACCCCCTTAAAGGAGAATTAACCAAAAAAAAGGTTAATTAAATCCACAAGGGACTTTTTTTTACCACTACTATTCCTTTATATTGGCTTTTAAAATGTACAAATGCAGCAATTTAGAAGTTGGATGAAAGGTTTAGCACTGGGAAATACTTTCTGAAAGAAAAAAAGTGCATTTTATATACTATTTTATAAACTATATAGATCAGACCAAAATGAGGGACAAATGAGGGACAGAGGGACATTGCTCCAAATCAGGCACAGTCCCTCGAAATCAGGGACAGTTGGGAGCTATGCATACAGGAGATGATCAGAAAATTGCACGTGTATACAGGAGATGATGAGAGACTGCACATATATACAGGAGATGATCAGAGACTGCATATATATACAGGAAATGATCAGAGACTGCACATATATACAGGAGATGATCAGAGACTGCACATAGGATACAGGAGATGATCATAGACTGCACCTAGGATAAAGGAGATGATTGAAGACTGGACATAGGATACAGGAGATGATCAGAGATCTCCTCTATACATGTGCAAGTCTCTGATCATCAACTGTATGTGCAGTCTCTGACCATCTCCTGTATATCTGTGCAGTCTCTGATCATCTCCTGTATCCTGTGTGCAGTCTCTGCTCATCTCCTGTGTCATATGTGTAGTCTCTGATCATCTCCTGTATATATGTGCAGTCTCTGATCATCTCCTGTATCCTATCTGCAGTCTCTGATCACCTCCTGTATATATGTGCAGTCTCTGATCACCTCCTGTATATATGTGCAGTCTCTGATCACCTCCTGTATTTATGTGCAGTCTCTGATTACCTCCAGTAGATATGTGCAGTCTCTGATCATCTACTATATATATGTGCAGTCTCTGATCAACTCCTGTATCCTATGTGCAGTCTCTGATCATCTCTTGTATCCTATGTGAATTCTCTGATCATATCCTGTATATATGTGCAGTCTCTGATCATCTCCTGTATCCTATGTGCGGTCTCTGATCATCTCCTGTATCCTATGTGCAGTCTCTTATCTTCTCCTGTATCCCATGTGCAGTCTCTGATCATCTCCTCTATATATGTGCAGTCTCTGATCAGGAGATGATCAGAGACTGCACATAGGATACAGGAGATGATCATAGACTGCACCTAGGATAAAGGAGATGATTGAAGACTGGACATAGGATACAGGAGATGATCAGAGATCTCCTCTATACATGTGCAAGTCTCTGATCATCAGCTGTATGTGCAGTCTCTGACCATCTCCTGTATATCTGTGCAGTCTCTGATCATCTCCTGTATCCTGTGTGCAGTCTCTGCTCATCTCCTGTATCCTATGTGCAGTCTCTGATCATCTCCTGTATACTATGTGCAGTCTCTAACCATCTCCTGTATCCTTCAGCAGATGATCAGAGACTGCACATGGGATACAGGAGATGATCAGAGACCGCACATAGGATACAGGTGATGATCAGAGACTGCACATAGGATACAAGAGTTGATCAGAGAATGCACAAAGGATACAGGAGATTACCAGAGATTGCACCTATATACAGGAGATGACTGGAGACTGCACATATATACAGGAGATGATCAGAGACAGGAGGTTTTCAGAGACACATAGGATACAGGTCAATGACCAGAGACTGCACATATATACAGGAGATGATCAGAGACTTGCATATGTATACAGGAGATGATGAGAGACTGCACATATATACAGGAGATGATCAGAGACTGCATATATATATATATATATATATATATATATATATATATATATATACAGGAGACGATCAGAGACTGCACATATAATACAGGAAATGATCACCGACTGCACATATATACAGGAGATGATCATAGATTGCACAGATATACAGGAGATGGTCAGAGACTGCACATACAGGGGATGATCAGAGACTTGCACATGGGATACAGGAGATCATGAGAGACTGCACATATATACAGGAGATGATCAGAGACTGCATATATATACAGGAAATGATCAGAGACTGCACATAGGATACAGGAGATGATCAGAGACTGCAGATATATACAGGAGACGATCAGAGACTGCACATATATATGGGAGATGATCAGAGACTGTACATAGGATACAGGAGATGATCAGAGACTGCACATAGGATAAGGGGGATGATCGGAGACTGCACAAGGATACAGGAGATGATTGAAGACTGCACATAGGATATAGGAGATGATCAGAGACTGCTGTACAGTCTCTGATCATCTCCTGTATCCTATGTGCAGTCTCTGATCATCTTCTGTATCCTATGTGCAGTCTCTGATCATCTCCTGTATGCTATGTGCAGTCTCTAACCATCTCCTGTATCCTACAGTAGATGATCAGAGACTGCACATGGGATACAGGAGATGATCAGAGACCGCACATAGGATACAGGTTATGAGCAGAGACTGCACATAGGATACAGGAGATGATCAGAGATCACCCAAAGGATGCAGGAGATGACCAGAGACTGCACATATATACAGGAGATGACCAGAGACTGCATATATATACAGGAGATGATCAGAGACAGAAGATTTTCAGAATCACATAGGATACAGGTCGATGATCAGGGTCTGCACATATACACAGGAGATCGGCAGAGACTGCACATATATACAGGAGATGATCAGAGACTGCACATATTTACAGGAGATGATCAGAGACTGCACATATGATACAGGAGATGATTAGAGACTGCACATAGGATACCGGAGATGATCAGAGACTGCACATAGGATACAGGAGATGATCAGAGACTGCAAATAGGATACAGGAGATGATCAGAGACTGCACATAGAATACAGGAGATGATCAGAGACTGCACATATATACAGGACATGATCACACACTGCACAGATATACAGGAGATGGTCAGAGACTGCACATACAGGAGATGATAAGAGACTTGCACAAATGTACAGAAGATGATGGGAGACTGCACATATATACAGGAAATGATCAGAGACTGCACATAGGATACATGAGATGATCAGAGACTGCACATATATACAGGAGACAATCAGAGGCTGCACATAGGACACAGGAGATGATCAGAGACTGCACATATATATGGGAGATGATCAGAGGTAACACATATATATGAGGGATGGTCAGAGACTGCACATAGGATACGGGAGATGATCATAGACTGCACATAGGATACAGGAGATAATCAGAGACTGCACATATATACAGGAGATGATCAGTGACTGCACATAGGATACAGGAGATGATCACAGACATGCACATATATATAGTGTATCAGAGACTGCACAAAGGATACATGACTATGGTAGCTAAGAACTGACCTTGCAATATTACTTTACCTCCATTTACACCTTACCATATCTTTACCTTAAAGTTAATAAACACGCAACACCTGAGGTGGGTTAAATGGCCGAACTTGGGCTTTTATTAACAAGCCAGCTTTATTCATATTACACAATATAATTAATCCACCTAAACTTTACTAGCCACAATCAAATGTAAAGATTTTGAGATCCTTGACGGTACCAATCTATCCAATACCCCCTTTTATTGTGTCAGAGGCACCATCTAGCTGAGTTGCCACCCCAGCCGCTACTTATCTAGGCTCGGGGCCTCAACGCAGCTGACCTCAGCCACCCAGGGCCCTTAAGCTAGCCAGTGAACTGTTCCCACTCGAGGATACCATACCTCCCCACTGCTTACCCAAATGCACCAAATTCTACCACCGCCAAGACCCCAAAATGTCACAGCGCCGCAGGTGTAACTCCTTATAACTGCGAGCTCTGCCACACCCGAAAAGCCCTCTGCACTCCATCCTCCAATCCCAGAAACCATATGTCCGTGCCCACTGCGTTGAGGTGAACACCATCACCTCTGAGGAACCGCCACGTCTCGGACTCCAAGTCCAAGTGCCTTATCACCATTCCACTATTCCTGACAAAAAACCTCCCCACCTCCTTATTAACCTTAACTCGGGCTTTGTTGATCTTCTCCACGGATCTGTGCCTCTCCACACAGTACGTGCCACGATCTCTGACCAAACCAAAATGGTGCCTGGAAAGTCACAACGAAGCTGGAGAAAATCAAAACGAATGTCTCTTATCAGTTCCCTAGAATGTCTGATACCCAGATCGTTGCCCACTGCATGTATTACCAGGATATCCGGGGCCCTATCCCAATGGGCAAATCGGTGAACCTCGGGGGCCACTCTGTTCCACAACATGCCCCATACTCCAATCCAGCGTACACTGCCCAAATCCCTGGGTAAACCTAATTGCCTGGCTGTGGGCCTAACCTCTGCCCCCCTGGCTCCCCAGTAAACAAAGGAATGCCCCAGGATCCACACTAGGCATTTCCGACCTGAAAGTAAACAAAGAAACACAGTGCCACCCACCAACCTACACACATAACATATAACAAAAACGACAGCACATGAAACGACCAAAGGGTGGAAAGTAGCAGGAAAATATCACACCCGAAAACAGAAAAGAAAAAGAAACAACCCCCGTGCCCTAAAGCAAATGACGCCTGATGTAGAGCCTAAACCGGTTTGACACCCACCTGCCGATCTGCATGACCGCCGAGTCGCCAAGCCCCCACTAAGATGCCTCAGTGGCGGCGCATATCCGGAAAGAATGAGATCCGTACTGTCTTGGATCCAGGCCAGCCGCTTCCAGACATTTGCGGAAAACCGCTATGAACTGAAATTGTGATAAATACGAGCCATCCTCATGCATCAGTAACGGGCCCTCAATGTTTGACCTTACTGCTACCAGCTGAGATAAGGCCACAACCGGGCTAAGCCCGGTCAACCTTCCCCGAAACAATTCCAAACTTACCCCTTTACCTTCCTGATGCGTTTTTGACTTGCGTATCCCAATCCTCACCGAAATCCCCGAGAAGTCCACATCCTTCCGCAAAACTCCCCCAGCAATGTGTTTGGAAGGACTAACCAATTCCCCTATGAGCAGGGCCCCAAAGAAGGCCAGGAGGAATGCCGCCTGAAATAATATTCGTTCATATATCACCAAACATACCATCAACAGGTTCCCCAAAATAAGCCTCAAAGTGGTGACCGAAACAGGGCACCTGAGATCCCTAGACCTGAGGCCCCGGTGATAACCCTTCATTGCCTGCCATACCACAAAAGATTTTGTGACATCCTTACCACCCTGCAACTTGAACCAGAAAGCCAGGCTCGCCAGCTTACGGTCCACTGCCGACACTGACGTCCCCCGAATAAAATTTTTTACATTTAAATAAAGCACCAATGACGACCCATCTGCCCCGGGCTCAAGCCCCCCTACCTCTGCCGGCAACTAAATCCATTCTTTCCATGCACCAGCATACGCTCCCCACGTCGCCACACTCAAAGATTCCCAAATTAATCCTGCGGTGACTTCGATGCGTCCATAACTGTGGAGGAGAAGGTGTTCCATGTTGCTCCGCTTCCGGTGCCAGCATGTGAAACTCCTTCCACTGCGAACAAGACAAGGCATCCGCAATTCTGTTACAAACACCTGGAATGTGAACCACATATATAAAAGCATTCAGACGAAGGCATAGCAGAACCAAATGGCGCAACAAGTGCACCACCGGTGGAGAGGAGGCCGAGAGGTTGTTGATGGCCATTACACCCCCATGTTGTCACAGTGGAAACGCACTTTGTTGTTCCGAAATGCGCTACCCCAAATTTCCACTGCTAACACAATCGGAAACAATTCCAAGAGTGCAAGGTTCCTCAACCAACCAGCCGCCCTCCATGCTTTGGTCCAACTCCCAGCACTCCACTTACCCTGAAAGAACGCTCCATATCCTCCCGACCCATCCGCAAAATTTAATTTGCCCAGCAGTGACTGCAACTCCTTAACCCGTACCTTGCATCTGCCCCCAATGTCCCTCACTTCCTGATGCAAAGCCACCAGTTTACCCACCGGCAAACGGCACTCCATGGCTAACAAATTAAATCGTTATGCCCAGAAAAACCAGCTCCGTCTTCAGGCCTTCCGTTTTTTCTGGTGCCAAAGGAATCCCAAAAACAGTCAGCTATGTGCTGTAGCACCCCCAGCAAGACCGCGCAAGCGTTAGAATCCAGTGGTCCAATACACAGGAAGTCATCCAAGTAATGGATAATGGAATTCAAGCCGGATACATCACGCACCACCCACTCAACAAAGGAACTAAAGGCGTCAAACAGAGCACACCAAATGGAACACCCTATCAGCAGACAACGATCGACAAAATACGACCCTTGCCACCGACAGCCCAAAAGATGAACGCTGTCCGGATGGACCGGAAGCAGGCAAAATGCTGCTTCACCATCCGCTTTGGCCAATAGTGATCGCCAGCTGTACCTTCGCACCCATGTCACCGCGGCATCAAACGATGTATAGGTAACAGCACAGACCTGCGGGTCAATACCATCGTTGGCTGATGCCCCTTTAGGGTGGGAAAGATGATGAATTAAAGGGTACTTGCCAAGTTTCTTTTTGGGAACCACCCCCAGTGGAGAAACAACTAGCCCTGGAAACGGAGGGGAAGAAAACGGACCACTCATCCTACCCAGGAAAACTTCCTTCGCAAGTTTTTTCGAGACCTCCTCTGGGAACAGGCGAGCAGACTGTAAATTGGGAGACACCGGAGGAACCTCCGTTAAAGAGCACGGGATTCGAAAACCCACCGTAAACCCCTCCCGAAGGAGTCACGCCGACTCCCGAGTCGGATACCTATTTAGGAAAGGAAACATCTTTCCCACCCTCACCGGAGTCCTCCCTTTTTCCAGACGCATCCCCTGCCCTATTCTTTCCTGCCTTGAAACGTCATGTGAAGGCATGTCCGCCCCCACACCCTGAGCACTCATGCTTGAAATAACAGGACTCACCGAATCGGCAAGAGCTGTCGTTAAATTGCCAGCAAGTTTGTTGGCCACCCCCCCGGAAAAAACTGGCTCCCACTCCTGGCCGGGGTCATCAGTTTCATCCAGAGCGCGATGTCCTTGTGATCCCAGCGAATCGCCGGCCTAACTGCCTTCCACTGCCTGAACTGTTCGTCATAGCGAAGCCATGCCATGCCGCCATAGACCCTATTCGCCTCCCCAATTGCATCCAAATAACAAAACAAGGCCAAACAGCTCCCTGGCTCCTTCTCGCCGATCACACTTGCCAAGATTGCAAATGCTTGCAACCACTTAGTGAACGTGCGAGGAATAAGTTGATTTCTACGCTTCTCCTCGTCCTCCTTCTTACTCTTTGCTTGACGCAATCCAGATTAAACTTTTCAGGGGGGAGCAAATAAAATATTTCTACGTACTCCCCCTTCCAAATCTTGTCCTGCACCTCAGGCTTGAGGTGCGCACCTAGGGGCCCCTCAAAGCAAACATATACTTCACATTTTGCTGCGTCCGCCAACCGCACCCTGTCCCAGGCTATACTGTCTGGGCCCCCACCCCAGACAGTACAGAGGGAGAAAGAAAAGGCATTAAGACAGAGGCACACTCACCAGGCGGCATGGGGCCAGGAACCCCCCCAGCTGCAGGACCGACTTCCCCAGCAGCGTCCACGATGTCCTCTTCCAGCTCCCCCTCTTCTGCACCGCTGCCATCAACATCCGACCATTCTGCTGGCATCCCGGGATCCAACAGCCTTCGCTTAGCCGACCGTCCCCTCATCCTGTCTGCCATAGGTGAGCTCCAGTCTGCTGACAGACTTTCCGGCCTCCGGCCGGATCTCCTCCTTCCGCTGCCATCATCTGGATGCGCCCAGGCCTGACCCGGACTCCCAGTCACCGCCCGTGACCTGGAGGTGTGCGCCACCATCCTTGATTCTCTATGAGCAGACGTGCCCCTCTTCACTCGCCGCTCCTCTGTCCTCTGTGTGGGGCCGCCGTCCGCACCACGAGACAGGCCAGCGCCCGCCGCTCTCTCTCTCCCCCGTAGGGCTGGAGAGAGCCGCACGCTCCCGACTCCTGACGATGGAGGATGGGGCCGGCATGACTCGCCATAGAGACCCCATCCCCCACAGGCTCCGTCTAGGTTGGGGATTCCTTCCAGACGCACCCAGGCATGCGCTTAGCAGGGGGGCATGAAGGGTCTGATTGCTGGCTCCCGATGCGGCGTTGAGCCTGAGGGGTCCTCTCGGGGGTGAGGCGCACCCAATTTTTGACCAATAATGCTACACCATGAATATTTCTTTTATGCCACACCCTTAACCCTTTTATTGCTGGCTTGCCTTAACACTCTGTCATGTCCCCCCTCCACTGATTACGTTCCTGCTCAGCTATGGGCTTTTCTGGAAATGATCAGAGACTGCACATAGGATATAGGAGATAATCAGAGACTGCACATATATACAGGAGATGATCAAAGACTGCACGTAGGATACAGAAGATGATCAGAGACTGCACATAGGAAAAAGGAGATGATCAGAGACTGCACATAGGATACAGGAGATGATCAGAGACTCCTGTTCAGTCTCTGATCATCTCCTGTATCCTATGTGCAGACTCTGATCATCTCCTGTATATATGTGCAGTCTCTATACATCTCCTGTATCCTATGTACAGTCTCTGATCATCTCCTGTATCCTATGTGCAGTGTCTGATCATCTCCTGTATCCTATGTGCAGTCTCTGATCATCTCCTGTATCCTATGTACAGTCTCTGATCATCTCATGTATCCTATGTGCAGTCTCTGATCATCTCCTGTATATATGTGCAGTCTCTGATCATCTCCTGTATATATGTGCAGTCTCTGATCATCTCCTGTATCCTATGTGCAGTCTCTGATCATCTCCTGTATCCTATGTGCAGTATATGATCATCTTCTGTATACTATGTGCAGTCTCTAACCATTTCCTGTATCATACAGCAGATGATCAGAGACTGCACATAGTATACAGGAGATGATCAGAGACTTGCACATATATACAGGTGATGATGAGAGACTGCACATATATACAGGAGATGATCAGAGACTGCACATATATACAGGAGATGATCATAGACTTGCACATATATACAGGTGATGATGAAAGACTGCACATATATATAGGAGATGGTCGGAGACTGCACATATATACAGGAGATGATCAGAGACTGCGCATATGATACATTAGATGATCAGAGACTGCACATATATACAGGAGCTGGTCAGAACCTGCACATATGATACAGGAGATGATCAAAGACAGCACATAGGATACAGGAGATGATCAGAGACTGCACATAGAATACAGGAGATGATCAGAGACTGCACATAGAATACAGGAGATGATCAGAGACTGCACATATACACAGGAGATGATCAGAGACTGCACATATATACAGGAGATGATCACACACTGTACAAATATACAGGAGATGATCAGAGACTGCACATACAGGAGATGATGAGAGACCTGCACATATATACAAGAGATGATCAGAGACTGCACATACATATAGGAGATGGTCGGAGACTGCACATATATACAGGAGATGATCAGAGACTGCGCCTATGATACATTAGATGATCAGAGACTGCACATATATACAGGAGCTGGTCAGAACCTGCACATATGATACAGGAGATGATCAAAGACAGCACATAGGATACAGGAGATGATCAGAGACTGCACATAGAATACAGGAGATGATCAGAGACTGCACATATATACAGGAGATGATCAGAGACTGCACATATATACAGGAGATGATCACACACTGTACAAATATACAGGAGATAGTCAGAGACTGCACATACAGGAGATGATGAGAGACTTGCACATGTATACAGAAGATGATCAGAGACTGCACATATATACAGGAAATGATCAGAGACTGCACATAGTATACAGGAGGTGATCAGAGCCTGCACATAGGATACAGGAGATGATCAGAGACTGCACATATATACAGGAGATGATCACAGACTTGCACATATATACAGGATCAGAGACTGCACATAGGATACAGGAAATGATCAGAGACTGTACATAGGATACAGGAGATAATCAGAGACTGCACATATATACAGGAGATGATCAAAGACTGCACATAGGATACAGGAGATGATCAGAGACTGCACATAGGATAAAGGAGATGATTGAAGACTGCACATAGGATACAGGAGATGATCAGAGACTGCACATATATACAGGAGATGATCAAAGACTGCACATAGGATACAGGAGATGATCAGAGACTGCACATAGGATAAAGGAGATGATTGAAGACTGCACATAGGATACAGGAGATGATCAGAGACTGCTGTGCAGTCTCTGATCATCTCCTGTATCCTATGTACAGTCTCTGATCATTTCCTGTATCCTATGTGCAGTCTCTGATCATCTTCTGTATCCTATGTGCAGTCTCTGATCAGCTCCGGTATATATGTGCAGTGTCTGATGACCTGCTGTATCCTACAGCAGATGTTCAGAGACTATACATAGGATACAGGAGATGATCAGAGACTGCACATATATACAGGAGATGATCAGAGACTGCACATATATACAGGTGATGATGAGAGACTGCACATATATACAGGAGACGATCAGAGACTGCACATATATACAGGAGATGGTCGGAGACTGCACATAGAATACAGGAGATGGTTGGAGACTGCACATATATACAGGAGATGGTTGGAGACTGCACATATATACAGGAGAGGATCTGAGACTGCACATATATACAGATGATCAGAGACTGCGCAAAAATACAGGAGATGGTCGGAGACTGCACATATATACAGGAGATGGTCGGAGACTGCACATAGAATACAGGAGATGGTCAGAGACTGCACATAGAATACAGGAGATGATCAGAAACTGCATATATATACACAAGAGATGGTCTGAGACTGCACATATATACAGGAGATGATCAGAGACTGCACATAGGATACAGGAGATGATCAGAGACTGCACATATATACAGGAGATGGTTGGAGACTGCACATATATACAGGAGAGGATCTGAGACTGCACATATATACAGATGATCAGAGACTGCACACATATACAGGAGATGGTCGGAGACTACACATATATACAGGAGATGATTGGAGTGTCAGAGAGCTCACCTTGCTGGTCACGGTTTTGGCCGCCCTGGGGCGCGTGCCGGTGCGCATTGGCTTGCGCATTCCTGTGTGTGCTGCTGTGCGTGCTCCTGCAGGCTCTGGTCTATGTACGGGCGCATGCGGGCGCCTGCGTGCACGGCCGCCTGTGAGCGTCCGTTTGGTGCCAACCGGCCTATTTAGGTTTGCCATGCACTCTGCTCGGTGCTGCCTGATCAACAGCTCCCTGTGCCATAGTTCCCATTGCCTGTCTTGTGTTCCTGTGTACCTGATCTCCCTACGACCCGGATTGCCTTCGGATTCTCCTTCTTGCTGCCTGTACCTGACCTCGGCCTGTTTGACTCCGCTTCTGCCTGCTCCTACTGTACCTTTGCTGCCAGCCTGTTGCTGAACCCTGCTTGTGCCCTAACCTGCCTGCCTTGCTCCTGCTCAGCACCTGTTGGCCTGTGTTCCTGACTACTGACCTGCTGCTTGAAGATCATCTCTCATCCAGTACTTGGATCTCTTCAGCAGGCTCTCATACCACTCCGCACTCCTGTGCCTCCTGTCTGCTCTACCAGGGGCCATGAGTCGGATACGTAAGGGAGTCTACCCTCTGCTCAAGTGGACTCATCAGTCTGGTAAGTGGAAGTCTGACAGTATCAGGCAGGCATGACCGAGTACGGGCAGGGGGCCTTCCCCATGGATGAAATGTGTAGACACCTGGCGGGACTCACCCAAGCCATAAAGAGCCTTCAGGAAAGCTACTCAAGACTGGAGGAACAAGTTCAGGCCTTATCTTCTCCTTCCAATCCTCAGGGAGCATCCTCCGCTGGATTCCCATCTGCACCCTCCGTAGTGATGCTTCCTCCAGAGCCCAGAGTACCTACACCTGAAAAGTTTGCCGGAGAACGCAGCAAGTATCGTGCCTTCCGCAATTCCTGCGAGCTCTACTTTGCTGTGCAACCTCGTACCTTTTCCTTGGAAGCAACCAAAGTGGGATTTGTCAATTCCTTACTGACTGGTGAGCCACAAACCTGGGCCCACCGCCTTCTGGAGCAAAAGTCTACTTCCCTGGACAGCCTTGATGCTTTCTTTGTGGCCATGTCCCAACTATATGAAGATCCTCAACTGATAGCGACTGCTGAAGCTGCACTGCACTCTCTTCAACAAGGTCGCAGAGCGGCTGAAGACTATGCGGTGGATTTCAGACGTTGGAGCTCTGACACGGACTGGAACGATGCCGCTCTGCGTCACCAGTTCAGAATGGGGCTATCCGACCCACTCCAGGATGAGTTGGCACGAGTTGGGGTACCTCAGTCCTTGGAAGAGCTCATCAATCTCTCCATCCAGATTGACCATCGCTTAAGAGAGCGTCGGTCAGAGAGGTCTACCAGCCACTTCCGCCCCACCTGGATGTTACCAAAGGTTCCCAGTCCTGTCGGCCAGTTTCCTCCCACTTCTTCTGTTCCAGCTCCAGAAGCCCCTGAGCCCATGCAGCTCGGTGTGCTCTGGCCCACGCTTACTCCTGACTAAAAGCTGCGCAGACGAACCCACAACCTGTGCCTATACTGCGGTGAATCCGGGCATTATGTGAGGGCCTGCCCCAACAAGATGCGTAAGTGCCTTCCTGCCTCCTCAATGTGTGCATCTGTTTTGCGTAAACCTGGTTCTCATCTTGCTCTTTCCATCACTCTGCAGCTTCCAGGAGGGAATCTTCCAGTGTCAGTCATTATTGATTCCGGTGCATGCAGCTGCTTCGTTGACTTGACCTTCGCTGCCAACCACTGTATCCCACTTCAACCCAAGGCCCAGGGGCTTGCTGTTCATCTGGCGGATGGTTCCACCCTTAGTTCCGACCTGGTCACACAGGAGACCATCCCTTTGCTGGCCACCATGTGCATCCATCATCAGGAACTTCTTCGTCTGGATGCCATCTCTTCTCCTCTCTTCCCTATCATCCTGGGAATGCCCTGGCTGCAAGTCCATAATCACAGTATTAACTGGGCCACAGTACAAGTAAAATTCCTCTCGGAGTATTGCCAACAGCACTGTCTACATCGATCTTCTGAAGTGACCTCCCAACTCCTTTGCTTGGACTCAGATCCTGAGCTACGTCAGTCCATTCCCGAACCCTATCTGGACTTTCTGGACGTGTTCAGTAAAAAAGGAGCAGAAACTCTGCCCCCTCACAGGCCTTATGACTGCCCAATAGAACTGTTACCCGGTACCGAGGTTCCTTTTGGGAGAATCTTCCCACTAACTGAGCAGGAGTTAGACACACTAAAGGCATACATAGATGAAAATTTGGAAAAGGGGTTCATTCGTCCTTCTACCCCCCCAGCCGGTGCTGGCATCTTCTTTGTCGAAAAGAAAGACCACTCACTACGTCCCTGCATCGACTATTGTTGAACAAAATAACTATTCCTTGCCTCTAGTACCTGAACTTTTTCAAAGGTTAGGAACCGCAGTCATATTTACAAAGTTAGACCTCCACAGAGCTTACAACTTAATCCATATCAGAAAAGAGGACGAACGGAAGACAGCCTTCCGTACTCTATTCGGGCACTTTGAGTACCTTGTCATGCCATTTGGTTTATGCAACGCCCCCGCAACCTTTCAACATTTTGTCAACAATATTTTCCGTGACTACCTGGACTTGTATGTAATAGCATACCTTGATGATATTTTGATCTTCTCCTCTTCATTAACCGACCACCGTAGACACGTCCGCAATGTTCTAACCCGGCTCAGGCAACATGGGCTTTATGCAAAACTCGAAAAATGTGAGTTTGAACGCCAGTGCATTCAATTCTTGGGCCTAGTCATTTCGGTGGAGGGCATCAAGATGGATCCCCAAAAGGTATCTGCTATTCTGGACTGGCCCGCTCCGATGGATAAAAAAGGCGTACAGCGCTTTATTGACTTCGCTAATTTTTATCGGAAGTTCTTTAGAGGTTTTTCTACAATAATTGCTCCGATTACTGAATTGACTAAGCAGGGAACCCGATTCTCTTGGACCTCTAAGGCCCAGTCGGCTTTCAAAAAACGTAAAGAACTATTCACATCAGCTACCATTCTGAAACACTCTAACCCTGTTCTACCAATTGTCTTGAAGGTCGACGCTTCGGAGATCGCAGTGGGAGCGGTGCTCTCTCAATGGCAGGGCACCAAAGCCCTCCTCTATCCAGTAGCATTCTTTTCACGCAAACTCTCAATGTCAGAAAGAAACTATGATGTGGGAGATCGAGAACTTCTTGCCATCAAGGCGGCTCTGGAGGAATGGCATTACCTGGTGGAGGGTGCTGCACATCCCATCTTGGTCTACACTGACCACAAGAATCTGGAATACCTGAGAACAGCCAAAAGACTAAGACCACGGCAGGCCAGATGGGCACTTTTTTTTTCCAGATTCCAGTTTCACATAACTTACAGACCCGGTTCCAAGAACATTAAGCCAGATGCTCTTTCCCGCATGTTTTACGATTCTGAGAAGACCTTACCTCCTGATACGATCCTTCCTTCTGGGAACTTCTTGCTCCTTCAAGGGGACCTTGTCTCTCAGATAAGACAGGCCTCTGTGGGAATGCTCCCGTATCCTAAAACCAATTTAAGAGAGGGTATGTTTTGGCGAAAAGATATGATCGCGGTTCCTGAGGCCTTAAGGGTAGCTGTAATGGAACTCTGCCAAGACCATAAATTGGCCTGGACATTTCGGTGTCCTGAAGACTACCGAGCTGGTACAGCGCACCTTCTGGTGGCCTCAATTGTCCTATGACTGTAAAAGTTTTGTGGACTCATGCAACACTTGTGCTCGAAGTAAGAACAGCAGGACAAAGGCTTGGGGATTATTAAAACCTTTACCCGTTCCAGAGAGGCCGTGGAAAATGATATCGACGGACTTCATCGTGGAACTTCCTCCTTCCAAGGGATTTTCTACTATCTTTGTTGTGGTGGACAGGCTGTCCAAAATGGCACATTTTCTCCCCATGAAAGGTACACCTTCGGCTATGGATACAGCAAAGATTTTTGTCAAAGAAGTTGTTAGGCTGCATGGGGTTCCATCAAGCATTGTGTCCGATCGGGGTGTCCAATTTACCTCAAGGTTCTGGAAGGCCCTCTGTGGTTCCCTCGAAATAGAATTGGCATTCTCATCAGCCTATCATCCCCAGACGAACGGGCAAACTGAGAACCAACCAAACGTTGGAGCAATACCTCAGGTGCTTCTCTGCCTTCTCTCAGGATGACTGGGTCTCTTTATTACCTGTTGCTGAATTCTCATACAACAATTCCTTGCACTCTGCCATCAATCAAACACCATTTTTTGCTAACTACTGTTTTCATCCATCTTTCCTGCCAACCTCAATACCTGAATGTACCATCCCTGCTGTCTCCAAAACCATGAGTTTCTTTTCCACCAACAACAAACTTCTACAAGAAACTATGGCCAAATTCCAGGATTACAACAAAAAGATGTTTGATAAGAAGAGGCGTGGAGAACTGATCTTGGAGCCTGGCAACCAAGTGTGGTTTTTCGACAATCAACCTAAAAATGGCCTGTCCCTCTAGGAAATTGTGCCCTAAATTTATAGGTCCTTTCCCGGTAAAGAGGAAAATAAATGATGTCACCTAAGTGGAAGTGGAAGGGGTAAAATAAATGATGTCACCTAAGTGGAAGTGGAAGGGGTATGGTCCTGAAGACAACTCTTGGGAGCCAGAGAGCAATTTGCATGCCCTGGAACTTTTACAGACTTTCAAGAATGTTCATGTCTCCAAGCTGGCCCAACTGGGCATCCGGAGGCTGCCCTTAAGGAGGGAGCACTGTCAGCTCACCTTGCTGGTTGCGGTGCTGGCCTGCCAGCCTGTTGCCGAACCCTGCTTGTGCCCTGACCTGCCTGCCTTGCTCCTGCTCAGCACCTGTTGGCCTGTGTTCCTGACTACTGACCTGCTGCTTGAAGATCATCTCTCATCCAGTACTTGGATCCCTTCAGCAGTCTCTCATACCACTCCGCACTCCCGTGCCTTCTGTCTGCTCTACCAGGGGCTGTGAGTCAGATACGTAAGGGAGTCTACCCTCTGCCCAAGTGGACTCATCAGTCTGGTAAGTGGAAGTCTGACAGTATCAGGCAGCCATGACCGAGTCCTGGCAGGGGGCCTCCCCCATGAATGAACTGTGTAGACACCTGGCGGGACTCACCCAAGCTGTAAAGAGCCTTTAGGAAGGCTACTCAAGACTGGAGGAACAAGTTCAGGCCTTATCTTCTTCTTCCAATCCCCAGGGAGCGTCCTCCGCTGGATTCCCATCTGCACCCTCCGAAGTAATGCTTCCTCCAGAGCCCAGAGTACCCACACCTGAAAAGTTTGCTGGAGAACGCAGCAAGTATCGTGCCTTCTGCAATTCCTGCGAGCTCTACTTTGCTTTGCAACCTTGTACCTTTTCCTTGGAAGCAACCACGGAGACTCCACATAGGATACAGGAAATGATCAGAGACTGCACATATATACAGATGATCAGAGACTGAACATATAAACAGGAGATGATCAGAGACTGCACATATATACAGGAGATGATCAGAGACTGCACATATATACAGGAGATGATCAGAGACTGCACATATATACAGATGATCAGAGACTGCACATAGGATACAGGAGATGATCAGAGACTGCACACATATACAAGAGATGGTCAGAGACTGCATATATATACAGAAGATGATCAGAGACTAAACATAGGATACAGGAGATGATCAGAGACTGCACATATATAAAGGAGATGATCAGAGACTAAACATAGGATACAGGAGATGATCAGAGACTGCACATATATACAGGAGATTAGGGATGATCTTTATGTTCGAGTCAAACATGAGTTCGACTCGAACATTGGCTGATACCAGACCCTTATCCGAGCACGCAACCTAGCAGGCCACAGGAAAAGAGGGGGGGCGCCCCCCCTCCAGAACCGTACCAGGCCACATGCCCTCAATATCGAGAAGGTGCTTTGGGGTAGCCCCCCAAAGCACCTTTTCCCCATGTTGATGGGGACAAGGGCCTCATTGGAATCTGGAAGCCCCCTTTAACAAGGGTACCCCCAGATCCCGGCCTCGCCCCCTGTGTGAAATGGTAACGGGGTATTGTAATTGTCATTTGATATAGGGGTATGATCCTATACTAATATCTGGGTGCAGATAAAGGAAATTTGTCGATTGGATCTTAGATCCTGACAGCCTTGTAAGCTGCAGAAACTTCCTGTGAGGACAGATAAATACTCCTAGATCTAACCCTAAAGAATCTCCTGTTGATACAAGGGTGTGGCCTGATAGATTTCCAGGTAACAAACAGAGGGCATTTTGGTGGACCCCAGCGTCCAAACCAGCCTCATATGCTGTATAAATCCTGAGCAGGCACATAAATACCCTTGGATCAAGGATTGAAATATTAAATGTTTTGATAAGATGAAAGAACAGTCAGGAGAACTCAGTCTCCTTGTAATTCTGTAAATGCTCTCTACAAGTTAGTGAAGTATTAAGTAACAAGACACCAGTGTTTTAGCAGGACACAAGATCAGTAATCTAGAAGTGATATATCACGGTTAGAAAGTCTGTGAGTGGCTGCAAGTGATAAGTTACTGTGTGCGTGTGTTGTGTCATTGTGAGAAGACATTAACAAAAAAAAAGAGCTCTGTGTGCATGATAAACAAAATGGGTATGATCCATGGAAAATCTGTTGGTATGAATGAAGAAGTATATGTGTAGTCTAGACAAAGAGAATGTGAAATGTCTTAAGATGTGGAAAACAAAGTATGATTTTGATGCATTTTTAAATAAGGATTGTTGTGTAATACTGTGTAGAAAGCTTAAAAATGATGCCGGCATGAAAATAAGGAAACAGAAGAAATTAGGTCTTCCCCAGGCAAAGAAATGGCTTGAGGAGGCTAACCGTAGGTTAAATTCAGAAAACCATAAAAAAAACTATGTTTTTGGACAAAGAGGAGGACAATAATATGACCATCCTCCGAAGTTTAGTTCAGCAAGTATTGGCTGAACAAAACGCAACAAACCAAATGCACCCGACAGCCCCCGCACATACTTTGGAGAACTCTCCAACCCCACCGACAGTCGCTGCTCACCCTCTGACTTCAGCACCCACTCCCAATTCCCTATATCGTATCGCAGACCTGCAGTCCCCACCACCGTATGGGACAGAGGCATGCAATAAGCCATCCCCACTGACCCCCTGACTATCGACGAATAATCCTTTTACCATGCAACCTGGCTCTCCACTGTTTGTTCCCCTGTGGTCACCTGGGTCACTCGCAGATGCAACCGATTCTCCTATGGCTGCAGCTAATCCCCCTCTCAAGATGACTCTTGCTGTCCAGAGGAGTCCACAAGGGACCCCCCCTTACAGCAACGGTTACAAAATTTCTTGGGGACCTGGTGAACAAATTGATATCCCCCTCAGCTGGGGAACAAACAGAATGTGGAGAGGAAGAGTTTCCACTAACTGAAGTTCCCAACCCTAGGGCAGGACAAAACGTAGGAGGTATAGTAGTCCCCAACACTATGATGGTCTAACGCATTGGACCCCCGAGGATGTTAAAAAAGCTATTGAAGGGATACCACATCCCAAGGCTAACATAGCTCAATTCAGGGACTGTATCATGGGAATGATTGCTAGCTATCATCTCAATGGGAGGGAAATAGCAGGTCATCAGGCAGATCTTGGGTCCCGACTGGCATCATGTAGTGGGAGATTGGTGTGGATTAAACAACCAGGGAGTGGTGTCGCCTCATGATGATGCAGCACTCGAAAACAGGAGAAATGCCCTTATAGCAAGGATAGAGAATAGATGGATATGTCGAGCCGACTGGTCCATTATAAATCAGTGTGTGCAGGGAGAAGAGGAAACAGTGGACAATTTCATTGTTAGGATGAGGGAGATTTTCAATAATCACTCTGGAATAGAAGTCCCAGTAAATTAAGTGAACGCTAGCCCATATGAGCAACAGCTAAAGAATGCAATCTTGAAGGGGCTGCTTGCCCCTATATCAAGTTTTGTTACCAAACACATGATCAACCATAGGATCTGTAGACTTCAGCAGCTGATCGAGTATGTGAGGCATGCTGAACGGCACTTCCAATCAAAAAAGAAAGTAAAGCAAGGGAAAGTGTTTATGGTAGGTGAAGGTAATGATGTGTATGTCATTGAGAAGGAGAACAGAAGGATGGGAAAAACCCAAACAAGGCCCCACATTCAGGATTATGAGGGGAAAAAGAAGAGGGGGGAGTGTTTCCTGTGTGGTAAAAGAGGGCATTTGGCAAAAGAATGCAGGTCAAACAGCGAGGAAGAAGCATGACTAGAAGATGTTGGTATGTCTGCAGAGAGAGAGATACAGAAGGAAATGATGAGTAAGAATCTGAAATTTTGGATCTGTGCACTGTTGAAACTTGTTTGCATGCTGAAGTCAAGCCAGAAATAACCTTGGTTGTGAAGGGTAGATGGGCAACATTTCTCTCTGATACTGGGGCTTGTAGGACCCTAATACACCCGCTGGATATGCCCACAGGGGTAAAGAAAAAAGGTGTAGTATATGTAAAATCTGCAAATGGGTTGATGCACCAGGAGGTCATGTCTGAAGGCCTTATAGGGCGTACACACGGTCGGACTTTGTTCGGACATTCCGACAACAAAATCCATGGATTTTTTCCGACGGATGTTGGCTCAAACTTGTCTTGCATACACACGGTCACACAAAGTTGTCGGAAAATCCGATCATTCTGAACGCGGTGACGTAAAACACGTACGTCGGGACTATAAACGGGGCAGTGGCCAATAGCTTTCATCTCTTTATTTATTCTGAGCATGCGTGGCACTTTGTCCGTCGGATTTGTGTACACACGATCGGAATTTCCGACAACGGATTTTGTTGTCGGAAAATTTTATCTCCTGCTCTCCAACTTTGTGTGTCGGAAAATCCGATGGAAAATGTCCCATGGAGCCCACACACGGTCGGAATTTCCGACAACACGCTCCGATCGGACATTTTCCATCGGAAAATCCGATCGTGTGTACGGGGCATTACTGTGGAAGATCCACAGACAGGTAAAAAGGCTCAGTGTAAAATTGTAATTTCAACTAAATGTCCTTTTAATTTGTTGGGTAGAGACACATTGCATGCTCTTGATATTTCTGTTGTACCAGTGGAGGGAGGTCTCAAAGCCCATCAGCTGTGTGAAAAACAAATCACAGCCGTGGATAATGAGCCCCGATACTGGTACAGCCTGGAATTTGCAAACGGAGGGATTAAATATACCCAAAACCCTGGCAGAAATAATTTACGAAGAGCCTGTGAGGAAAAGATATAAGGTCCAGACAAGCCTCTATTACACCATGTACTATAGAAAGACCTCTGGACCCGATAAGTCCTATGAGAAACAGTTAATGAGTCTCACTAACATTGAAGTGCTCTTAAAAAGCCTGTACTGTGATAAGGAAGGAAATAGCGTGGCTACTTGTCTCCTACCACAGCCTATTCTGCAAACATACAGGCAGGATACTGTACCTCGTGTTTCCGTCATCCGGAACCCCAAGGTATCATGGCATGAGCTAGGAGAACTTATCACGGACTGGGTCCAACTGACAGATGAGAAACCTGTGGGATTCAGAGGTATATGAAGCAAAAGGGAGGGAAAGAGGGGTGGAGACTCGTGCAGGATTTACAGGCGGTCAATAGGGCCGTATTGCCGAGGGCCCCGGTGGTCCCAGACCGCATGTCCTCCTGAACGACCTCTACCCAGAGAACAAGGTATTTTCTGTCATCGACATCAGTAATGCTTCTTTTTCAATCCCTTACACGAAGACAGTCAGTTCTGGTTTGCATTTATGTACAAGGAAAAAAAAAAGTACACATACACTAGGTTATCCCAGGGATATTGTGAAAGTCCAACTATCTTCTCACAAGAAATGTCCAATAATTTGTCTCGGTTTGTACCTCCCAGTGGGAGCTAAATTCTCTTGTATGTGGATGACATTCTGGTAGCGGCTCCTTCGGAGCGACAATGTAAAATTGATGCCTTGGCTCTGATGCATTTCCTCGCAGACCAAGGTCACAAGGTCAGCAAAGACAAATTACAACTGTGGAAAGAAAAGGTGAAATACCTGGGTTATATTTTATCTCAAGAAGGCAGACATTTGGATGAGATCCGAAAAGAGGCCATCCTTCAAGCCCCCAAACCATGTACCAAAAAAGAAATGATGTCATTTCTTGGCAAGGCAAATTTCTGTAGAGCATGGATAGCAAATTATGCTACGGAGGTGGCACCTCTTTCTGATCTCATCTATGGTTCACTAATGTCTGCAAAAGATCCCATCCAGTGGAATGTGCAAGCAGAGGATGCATTTACGTAGGTAAAGCACCTCATTGTGGGTTCCTCTGTGCTTGGCCTTCCCAATTACAGTAAAACCTTTTATCAGACTGTAGATTGTAAGGAAGGGTACATGACTTCTGTTCTCACACAGGTTTATGGGAACAAGCACAAACCAATTGCATTCTATTCAACTAAATTAGATCCAGTGGCCCAGAGTTTACCCCACTGTGTACAAGCTGTAGTAGCAGCATCATTGGCCATATGGTCCTCTGCACTGATAGTACTGTTCCACCCCCTGGTTCTTAAATTCTCACATGCCATTTCAGTAATCTTACTACAAGACAAATTCTCCAATTTATCTCCAACCAGGCATCTATCATGTATGACTACTCTTCTTGGACAGCTGCACATTACAATCGAGAGATGTATCACATTGAACCCGCCACACTAATACCAACACCTAGTGACAGGGATCCACATGATTTTATAGCTCAAATTGATGAATGGGTACTCCCTAGGAAGGATCTCACTGATGTTCCCTTTCCAGATGCTGACATTACCCTTTTTTGTTGATGGGTCTTGTAAAAAGGACGATAAAGGGATAAATCAAACGGCTTACGCTATAGTAACTCATGACCAAGTCATTGAAGCCAGAACCCTTCCCAGTTCTTACTCTGCACAACAAGCTGAAATTATTGCCCTATCCAGGGCCTGTAGTCTAGGGGAAGGGCAAAAAATTAATATTTATATAGACAGCCAATACGCTTTCTCTACTATACACATATTTGCCCAGCAATGGAAAAATAGGGGTATGATCACGCCCACAGGTAAACCAATCTCACATAGAGATCTTATCCTTGCCCTTCTAGAAAATGTACAACAACCAGCACAAGTGGCTATTTGTAAATGTACAGTACACAGAAAGGGAACAGATCCAATTACTCTAGGGAATGCACTAGCAGACAAGACCGCAAAGGAAGCTGCTAAAGGACAGCAAATAACACACATATACTATACAGGTCCCCAAGAAAATGGTGAGGTTCAGAAAGCTATTGATAAAACATGGTTATCAGAAATGCAGAAAACATCACTGGCAGGTGAAAAACGAAAGTGGTTATCTAAAGGGGCAACGCTGGTCAATGGTATATACACAAGTACAGAAGGTAAACCCATACTACCTACATCACTATTTAGATATGCTGCATTATTGAGCCATGGCCAAGCCCATATCTCAAAAGGAGGGATGGTACAGGTGATCAACAAGGTGTTCACAACATATGGGTTTACGAACTACTTTAGAAATTTTTGCCTCACATGTCCACTTTGTTACAGATACCATGCTCAAGGTTAGGGATGAGCTTCGTGTTCGAGTCGAACCCATGTTCGACTCAAACATCGTCTGTTCACCCGTTCACCGAATTGCGAACGATATGGGCCGTTCACGACAAATTCGTGTGGCGCGTCACAGCCCATAATTCACTGCAGCATCGCAGTGCATTGCTGGCTGATGATTGGCCAAGCATGCACTATGACCCGCATGCTTGGCCAATCACAGCGCCGTCTGTAGAGAGAGCTGTAATTGGCCAAAGCCAGGGTGGCTTTGGCCAATTATGGCTCAGGGGGTTTAGTAGTGTAGAAGGTTGGTGGTGTTTTCCTGATCCTATCACTACCGCAGGCAGCTACATTATTTTAACGTTGGTGTAGTGCGACCTCTGCACAGTGTTCAGCTAAAGCTATCTGTAGAAGGTTGGTGGTGTTTTCCTGATCCTATCACTACCGCAGGCAGCTACATTATTTTAACGTTAGTGTAGTGCATCCTCTTCACAGTGTTCAGCTAAAGCTACCTGTAGAAGGTTGGTGGTGTTTTCCTGATCCTATCACTACCGCAGGCGGCTACATTATTTTAACGTTGGTGTAGTGCATCCTCTGCACAGTGTTCAGCTAAAGCTCTGGAAGGCCAACAAGGAGAGGCAATCACAAGCCAATAAAAGAGGGCAAGCAGGCTCTGTGTCTAGAGGCAACAGTGCTGGTCGTGGTGATGGTGCATCCTCATCAGCACGTGGCCGTGGGACACACTTGACCTTTTTTTGGCAGCTGGCCGTGTTGAGCCGCAACATGCGGAAGACTTTGTCGAGTGGATGACCAAGCCGTCCTCATACTCCTCATCCTCTCTCACCCATGCTCAGGGTACTTTGTCTGGCAAAGCAGCTGCCAACGCGGCCTCTTCCTTCGGCTCAATGGCATCAGTGACTCCTTCCCTAGCCCCACCATGTCCTCCTGAGGAGTCCCTGGAACTGTTTGACCACAGTGTTGGGTACATTCTCCAGGAGGATGCCCAGCATTTAGAAGGCTCTGATGATGATACTGAGCTAGATGAAGGCAGTAATGTGAGCACGGACAGAGGGGGTGCCCAAGAAGGACAGCAATTTGGCAGTCATGCTCCCCCTGCTGCAGCATACTGCCTGGTTTGCTCCAGTGATGAGGAGGGAGGGGATGATGAGGTCACTGACTCAATGTGGGTGCCTGATAGGAGGGAGGAGGAGGAGGCACATCACCAACGAGGCAGGATGCCCTCCAGGGGCCAGCCTAAGGGCAGCACACTGACTGCATCACACCGCAAAGCTCCGCATGTGCGCTGTTGTCTCTGTGCGGCCTTTTTTGAGACGAGTGCATCAGATCGCACCGCTGCTATTTGCAACATATGTCCCAAGTGTATCTCGCATGGCCAAAACATCTCCCGCTTGGACACCACATGCTTGACCAGACATATGTTGACCTGCCATACAGTTCGTTGGCAAGTGTATCTAAAAGACCCACACCAAAGAACAAAGAGGACCTCTCCTTGCTCCTCATCAGCTGAGATCTCCAACCCCACTATACCTTCAGTCCTCTCTGAGACCCGCACTGAGAGGAATGAATGTGTAGAATTAGGTGTCTCACAGCCCAGTACTTGTGGGCAATCTGCTTTCGGTACACTGACATCAGATTGTACCAGGCAAATTTCCCTGCCCCAGCTGCTGCACCGCCGAAAGAAGTTCGCTCCCAGCCATCCACATGCCCAGCGGTTGCTAGCTTGGCAAAATTGCTAGTACTTCAACTGCTACCTTTTCAGTTGGTAGACACTGACCCCTTCCTTGAGTTTGTGGAATGTGTGGTTCCTCGGTGGCAGGTACCCAAACGCCACTTTTTCTCACGGAAGGCGATTCCGGCTCTCTCCCGGCATGTGGAAGGCAATGTCCATGCCTCGCTGGACAGGGCGGTCAGCGGTAAGGTGCATATTACCGCTGACTCATGGTCCAGCAGGCATGGACAGGGACGTTGCCTAAGTTTCACGGCGCATTGGGTGACTCTGCTGGCAGCTGGGAAGGATGCAGGACAAGGTGCAGTAGTGTTGGAGGCTGTTCCACCACCACGCCTCCAAAATGCAACTACTAATGATTCTGACACACCTCTCTCCTCCACCCCCTCCTCTTCTTCTTCCTCCATGGCCTCTTCCTTGGCTTTGTCCTTGGAACCAGCGGTGCTCCATAGGCGTTCAAGGGGCTACTCAAGTATGCAGGCCAAAAGATGCCATGCGGTGCTTGAGCTGGAGTGCTTGGGGGACAGGAACCACACTGGGGCAGAGGTTCTGTCAGCTCTGCAGGGCAGGTTCAGAGGTGGTTGATGCCACACCAACTTAAGGCAGGAATGGTGGTTTGCGACAATGGCGCCAACATCCTCTCCGCCCTCCGACAGGGACAAATTACCCATGTGCCCTGTTTGGCTCACATCCTTAACTTGGTGGTGCAGCGGTTCTTGGGCAGGTACCTGGGCTTACAGGATGTCCTGAGGCAGGCCAGGAAAGTCTGTGTGCATTTCCGCCGGTCATATAATGCCAGTGCTTGGCTGGCAGACCTCCAAAAGGAATTTAAGCTGCCCAAGAACCGCCTAATCTGTGACATGCCCACCAGGTGGAACTCAACGTTGGCCATGCTGCAGTGGCTGGACACACAACAGAGGGCCATCAATGAGTACCTGTGCGACTATGGCACCAGGACAGGGTCAGGGGAGCTTGTTTTTTTTTTCCCCATGCCAGTGGGCCATGATCAGGGATGCATGCACTGTTCTGTCACCATTTGAGGAGGCCACGAGGATGGTGAGCAGTGACAGTGCATGCATCAGTGACACTGTCCCCCTTGTCCACCTGTTAGAGCACACGCTGCATGGAATAATGGACAGGGCACTTGAGGCAGAACAGAGGCAGGAAGAGGAGGACTTCCTTAGCTCTCAAGGCCCCCTTTATCCAGACAGTGTTCCTGCGTGCCCGCCGATCACACAGAAAGAGGACGAGGAGGAGGATTGTGTCAGTATGGAGGTGGAGCCTGGCATTCAGCATGAGCAGCAGTCTTTAAGGGATCATTTACAGTCCCAAGAAACACATGAACTTGTATGTGGCTGGGAGGAGGTGGCTGCAGATCAAGTCGTCCTTAGTGACCCAGAGGACTCCGGACCGAATGCCTCAGCAAACCTACGCTGCATGGCCTCCCTGATCCTGCAAAGCCTGTGGAAGGATCCTCATATTCATGGTATCAAGGAGAAGGAACAATACTGGCTGGCAACCCTCCTTGATCCACGTTACAAGGGTAAGGTTGCAGACCTTATCTTGCCGTCGCAGAGGGAGCAGAGGATGAAACATCTTCGGGAGGCCTTGCAGAAAGGTCTGTGCAATACGTTCCCAGAGACTGGGATGTTAAAAACTCCTGTTGCTGAGGCTTCGGTCAGTCAAAGAAGGAGCGGTGGTAGTCCGCAGCCCCAAGGTATGATCGGTTCCAGCAACCATTGCCAGCGTCTGTTTTACATGGTGCAGGAATACCTAGGGGCAAGATCTGACTTGGACACCTTTCCCACCGAAAATCCTCTGGGTTACTGGGTCTTTAGGATGGATCACTGGCCAGAGCTTGCACAGTATGCAATTGAGCTACTGGCCTGTCCTGCATCCAGCATTCTTTCGGAACGCACATTCAGTGCTGCTGGAGGCTTTGTAACCGATCACAGGGTGTGTCTGTCCACCGACTCGGTCGATCGACTGACCTTCATAAAAATGAATCAGTCTTGGATCACCACCAGCTACCAAGCACCTGATGCTGATGTAACCGAATAAATTTTTTTGAAATGTCAGATCCCTTCAAAGACTGCCTTAGCTGATGCTGAGTGACTATCCTGTTATACTGAGTGATTATCCTCTTCCTCCTCAATGATCATGATGATAGCTTGTAAGAACATTTTTGTTTCTGGGCGCTGCCAGTCCCGCCACCAGTGCCTAAGGCCCAATTTTTCAGCCCGTTTAACAGGGGCATGTAATGTAACAATTTTTCATGCAATTCTTTGCAGCAGGGCTAGTTCCTGCACTCCAACTAGAGTATCTGTGAGGGGTTGCAGTGTTGTGGCACCAGCACCAGTGCCTAAGGCCCAATTTTTCAGCCCCTGTTTAACAGGGGCGTGAAATTACAATTTTTGATGCAATTCTTTGCAGCAGGGCTAGTTCCTGCACTCCAACTAGAATATCTGTGAGGGTTTGCAGTGTTGTGGCACCAGCACCAGTGCCTAAGGACAATTTTTCAGCCCCTGTTCAACAGGGGCCTGTAATTACAATTTTTGATGCAATTCTTTGCAGCAGGGCTAGTTCCTGCACTCCAACTAGAATATCTGTGAGGGGTTGTAGTGTTGTGGCACCAGCACCAGTGCCTAAGGCCAATTTTTCAGCCCCTGTTTAACAGGGGCATGTAATTACAATTTTTGATGCAATTCTTTGCAGCAGGACTAGTTCCTGCGCTCTAACTATAATATCTGTGAGGGTTTGCAGTGTTGTGGCACCAGCACCAGTGCCTAAGGCCCAATTTTTCAGCCCCTGTTTAACAGGGGCCTGTAATTACAATTTTTGCTGCAATTCTTTGCAGCAGGGCTAGTTCCTGCGCTCCAACTAGAGTATCTGTGAGGGGTTGTAGTGTTGTGGCAGCAGCACCAGTGCCTAAGGCCCAATTTTTCAGCCCCTTTTTAACAGGGGCGTGTAATTACAATTTTTGATGCAATTCTTTGCAGCAGGGCTAGTTCCTGCGCTCCAACTAGGGTATCTGTGAGGGGTTGCAGTGTTGTGTAACCAGCACCAGTGCCTAAGGCCCAATTTTTCAGCCCCTGTTTAACAGGGGCGTGTAATTACAATTTTTGATGCAATTCTTTGCAGCAGGGCTAGTTCTTGCGCTCCAACTAGAGTATCTGTGAGGGGTTCCAGTGTTGTGGCACCAGCACCAGTGCCTAAGGCCCAATTTTTCAGCCCCTGTTCAACAGGGACATGTAATTTAGAATTCTTGATCTAATATTTCACAGCAGGGCCCGTTTCTGTGCCCACCAAGAGTATCTGTGAGGACTTACAGTGTTGTGGCACCAGCACCATCACCACCACCAAATGCCCAATTTTTCTGCCCCTGTTCAACAGGGGCATGTAATTACAATTCTTGATCTAATATTTCACAGCAGGGCCCTGTGAGGGCTTACAGTGTTGTGGCCACAACAACACCTAAGGCCCAAATTTCTGCTGAGTATATAGGGCAGGCCCCTACTTTCAAACATCCAACTTACAAATGACTCTCACTTGCAAACGGAAGGAGAAAACAGGAAGTGAGATGAAATCTACCCCTAGGAAGGGAAATACTCTCCTATAAGAGTTAATATGGTAAAAACTTTTCTCCTTTCCACTGATGCTTTATCACCAATCCTTGTTTCACAAAAAAAAACAAATTTTAAAAAAACATTTGTCATTGGGACAAAAAGTGAGGTGAAATCTTCTGAAGAGGAGCACAGACAGCAAAACAAATGTCACAGGGGTGATAACCCTTCCCCAGGTTTTCCAAAAAGCTTAAAATAGATTTTTTTGGCTGAAGCTAAACATGTTAAAAATGTACCAGTTCAAAATTACAAACAGATTCTACTTAACAACAAACCTACAGTCCCTGTTGTTTGTACCGCCTGTATACTGATGTTCAGAGTATATAGGGCCTGGGGGCCCCACCCCTTTCCTTTTTTAATTTGGGTGTGGGGTTCCCCTTAATATCCATACAAGACCCAAAGGACCTGGTAATGGACTGGGGGGTACCAATGCCGTTTGTCTCACTGATTTTCATCCATATTGCCAGGACCCGACATTACATTAAAGCCACAAGCAGTTTTAAATGACTTTTTTTCCTTTAAAAATTAAGTTTTGTGCAGGGACTGTTCTAAGCACGGTTAACACGCGTCACTTTACAGGCAAACCATAGACACCCCCCAGGTACGATATTTAAAGGAATATTTCATTTTTTTTTTACTTTAAGCATCATTTAAATCACTTCTCCCGAAAAAACGGACGTTTTTAAAAGCTTTTTTGCATTGACACATTTCCCCTGGGGAAGGACCCGGGTCCCCAAACCCTTTTTAGGACAATACCATGCAAATTAGCCTTTAAAATGAGCACTTTTGATTTCGAACGTTCGAGTCCCATAGACGTCAATGGGGTTCTAACGTTCATGCAAATTTTCAGTCAGTTCGCAGGTTCTGGTGCGAACCGAACCGGGAGGTGTTCGGCTCATCCCTACTCAAGGTGCCCTAAGACCCTTAAGGGGTAATTTCCCACAACCCCCTTATCCCTTTCACACAATATGCATGGATTTTATTGAATTGAACAAATGTGAGAATAAAAAGTTTTGTCTGATTATTGTTGACATGTTTACAAAATGGGTGGAAGTTTTTCCTATGACACACCCAGATGGGCAGTCAGTAGCCAAAGTACTAATCAAAGAGGTGATTCCATGTCAAGGGATCCCCTCTGTGATTTACAGTGACAACGGCTTCCATTTTGTAAACCAAACAATACAACAAATTGGTAAATGGTACAATATTGACCTAAAAAACCACTGTGTCTACCACCCACAGTCTGCTGGCACAGTGGAGAGACACAATGGTACCTTAAAGAGTAAACTAAGAAAATTGATGGAGGAAACAGGGAAAAAATGGGTTCAGTGTTTGCCAATGGCATTGTTGAGCAAAAGAATTACCCCTGCTGCTAAAGGTTCAGACGTTCAGTATAGCCTCATATAACATTTAGTTAATAACAGTGAAGAAGTACCATCATCCACATTGACGTATATAATTAGGGGGGGTTTGAAGATGTGAGGGTAGTTGTCAAAGCTAACTCATACACATAGACACCCAGGGGGAATTAAATGGACTTTCTCGGTACTGATATAACCACAAGATTTGATTAATAAAATGCAAAATTTTATTCTGTGGGGCGTGGCTTAGCTATGGAAGCGTGAGGACGCACCGCCGGGAGCTCTGCACTGGAACGGGCCGTGAATCACCCGTAGCACCGATCAGCTAAGCCATCTCTTCATGCCAGGGGGCCGCAAGCACCCACCGGTCACTGAGGAACGGAGGAGACCTGAAATATCACACTACTTTCTGCGGCAACAACAGGTTTCCTTGCTGGCGGGATGGAGCAAGATGGCGCCGCCTCGAGTCAGCACAGCGGGCGCTGCATCCACAAGTAAGAAGGGCGCGCATACCATCACCTCCGCAGCGGAGGAGGACTTCCCCCCCTCCCGCACAGAGCACCCTCTCCTATATTGTCCCCGGCTCTTATGACTGCCGACACCCTGTTGCCCCCAGACAACGTAGGGGACCTGAGCGGCCTAGTCGAGGGCTCTCTGCGAGACATAGTGTCAGGCCTCCCCACCAAACAGGACTTAAACGCCATGGCCACTTCTATTGTCAACGCACTAACCAGAGAACTGCATGACTTAAAACAGCAGGTGGACGTAGTCGAGGAGAGAGTGACCACGATCGAGGCCTCCCAAACTACCACAGAAGCACGCCTCACTACATTGGAGTCGGAGTACGGGGCCTTCCGCCGCCATCTTGTTGATGTTCAGCTGCGCCTAGACGACGGTGAGAACAGGAGCAGGCGGAACAATTTGCGCCTTAGGGGGATCCCAGAGGCCACCATGGGCCCAGACCTCCGATCCACGGTTGTCGCTATCCTAAATCAGGTACTGGGCAAACCACCGACTGCTGACCTGGAACTGGACAGGGTGCATCGCATCCCAGGCCCCAGACCCCCGCCCTCCGCACAGAGATCATCATCCGAACAGGACTTTCCCCGTGACGTGTTATGTAGGGTGCATTTTTTCACCATTAAAGAGGACATTCTTCGTCTTGCCTGGGAAAAGGGCCCAATAGACTTTGACGGGGCACCCATCAGGATTTTCCCAGACATCTCCAGACAAACGCGTGCCATGCGTGGGCTCATGCGACCCTTACTGGAAGTTATCCGCAAGGCTGATGCCACTTACCGATGGGGTCACCCCTTCCATCTTATAGTCAAGAAGCAAGGGGCGGAATTCTACCTCCGCACGCCAGACCAACTCCCTGCCCTTTTCCACTTCATTTCCAGACCAGGGATTGAGGTGCCCAACTGGTTCGACTTTTTGCTCTCTCAGGATCCACAAGGTCCAGCACCCCCCAGACAACAGAGGGTTCGGCGCTCAAGATCTCGCCCACCAAATCGAGAAATCAGAAGAGCCCATCCAACATCATCCGAGGACTAAACGCTCGCTTTCATACGGATTTCGGTAAGACTCTCAGTACCTCTTATGGACAGTTGTCCCGCACCTTCCCCCCTCTATGGTGATCCTCCCAGGAACATTATAACCTACGCACCTGGACCCTTTTTACATCAGGGAGACTGGCCGTATCGGTCGCTCCACTATTTTTCTTTTTTACCGCTTTGCTAGGTCCCCAGGAAATTTTTGCACCAGATAACATCTTTATTTTTGTTTTCCTGAAGGTGCCTTCCCTTTTTATATGGTTTAGTTCTTTATTTTGGTCAGGGTTGGGGGGGGAGGGGGGATGCATTATAAATGTTGTATTCTTGGTTCGGGCTAGACTTCGTGCACCCCATCCTTATGTGTATGATGTGAAAGATGGCGCTGAAGAGGGGGTGCATGTTCTCATGACTCGCATCTGACTATGCTGCCTTGACGCACTGACAGTCGGGCGGTGGGGGTTTCCACCTGGACCGGTTTGGGAGAAGGGCAACCTGGCTCAGGAGTTTTCCTGTCCTCGGCCGCCTCTGCAGTGCGTCAACACCAGTAGGTCATAGAAGATAGAGGTTTACCTGGTTGCACTCACTTGCTTTAAACGCAGTGGCGTATCTGGATGTTATGCCTAGATTTGTGGTATATATCACTTTACTTATGATGGTTAATATATTGTTTTCTCAATGTATCTGATTCTGAAGGCCCCCCACCCAGTGCATCTCCCATCCACTCCCAAAAATACTTCTTAATATAGTTTTTCTTGCTGCCATAGGTTATAGCAATAACCATCTTATTGCGCACCTTGCTGCATTGACCACCCCCCCTTAGGGCGACCTCCCGGTTGCTGCACTTCTCTTTTTGTGTCTCAGCCGGGAGCTCACAGAATAGTTACTTGACTAACTTAGATTTCTCCCTCCCTCTTCCCCTCCCCTCCTCCCCCCCTTCCTCACCCTCCTCTCCTCTCTTTCTTACCCTGTCCTCTCTTTCCTTGCCACCACCTTCCACCCGGTGCTGTTGCCCTCTGGTTGGGCGGGGACGTGGGCTAAAAGTGACTGCCCTCCTGGTCTTGTCAACAATTCTCAGCGCCACGGCTGCCACAATGGTTCTCCTAAAGGTGACCTCCCTTAATGTACGGGGTCTCAATGTCCCGGAAAGGCGTTCTCAGCTTCTAGCTGACCTACGCAGAACTAAAACTCAAATCGCCTTCCTACAGGAAACTCACTTTCATGGTGAGCATATCTCTAAACTGACTAACAATCTGTTCCCGACGGCATAGCACAGTATCTCACCTATCTCCAAATCAAAGGGGGTTAGCATATTAGTGACAAAGTCTGTACCATGGGCGTTCGGGGCGCAGCGGGCGGACCCCCTGGGCCGTTATCTCCTGATTAAGGGAAAGGTGTCTGACGTTCAGGTCACTTTTGCTAATATCTACTTCCCCAATACCGACCACGCACAGTTCCTGCGTGGGCTGATACCCAAACTGCTTGAGTTCACAGAGGGGATGCTCGTCTTTGGGGGTGACATGAACTTTGCGATGTATCCTCTGTTGGATACCTCGCGGAGCTCCTCCCATCTCTCCTACGCCCGCCTTAAACGAATGAAATCTGACCTTCACTCACTTCGCTTCCTTGGCGCCTCTTGCACCCCAGGGACAGGGACTACTCCTACTTCTCACAAGTACATCATTCGTACTCGAGACTAGATTATCTGCTCCTGTCCCACAAGGACCTGCCAAGGGTAGTAGACTCATCCATAGATGTCATTTCTTTTTCGGACCATGCCCCAATACATTTGACGCTTCAAATGGGACCAATGACTAAATCCCCACCTTCGTGGAGGTTGAACGAGTCATTGCTACAATCTGCAGAGACCCGCGCTGAGATCCAAGCCAAACTACAGGAATACTTTGTACTTAATGAAGCCTCGGTCCCCAACCCCTTGGTAGTGTGGGAGGCGCACAAGCCAGTTATCAGGGGCATTTTGATTAGCACTGGGGCACGTCTCAAGAGGGAAAGAATCCGTAGAACTGAAGAGCTCCTTCTTCAGATTAAGACCCTAGAATGCACACACAAAGCTAGCCTAGCTCGCTCCGTGTACCAGGAGCTACTTAAAGCACGCGAAGAGCTTCGCTCGCTTCTTTTGCACAAAACAAAAGAGAGGTTAGCATGGTCACGTCGCACGATGTACGAATTTTCTAACAAACCTGGCTCTCTTCTAGCCAGAGCTTTACGCGGCCCCCGCACTAAAACTTTCATCCCCCACATTCTGTCCCCTTCCGGTCGGAAGGTCTCTACCTCAACAGAGATGACGGAGGAGTTCCGTTCGTTCTACAGTGGTCTCTATAACTTAGACAAACCCTCTTTTGATGCCCCCAACCCCACTGGGGGACCCACCCCACACGAATACTTAGCCTCCTCTGGCATGCCATCCCTATCGACCGACACCGTGGAGGAGTTAGAGGACCCCATTACAGTGGAGGAGTTGGGGGTAGCATTGGCTAGCTCTAAGCCAAAAAAAGCTCCAGGCCTGGATGGCCTTACTCCAATCTATTTCAAAACCTTCTTTGAGACGCTTTCTCAACCGCTAGTGGCTGCACTTAACTCGATCACGAAAGGTAACTCCTTCCCCGTAGACTCCCTCAGGGCTTACATATCTCTCATCCCTAAAGAGGGAAAGGACCTACTTCGGTGTGGGAACTACCGACCGATAGCTCTGCTAAACACCGATTTGAAACTATTTGCCAAGATCTTGGCAAACAGATTACTCCCACACATACCAAACCTAATTCACAAAGACCAAGCGGGCTTTGTCCCCCAACGGGAACCCCGCGACAACACGATTAGGGTGCTTAACCTTATACATGACGCGAGGACCACGCGACGACCCCTTCTCCTGCTGTCAACAGACGCAGAGAAGGCTTTCGATCGTGTGGATTGGACATTTGTCAGGGCTACTCTTGAACACATTGGTCTCCGTGCGTCGATGCTCAGCTGGATTTTGTCACTCTACTCCAATCCCACAGCTGCGGTTAGGGTCAATGAAACTAGGTCGGGTTATTTCAACATTCGGAATGGTACTCGACAGGGTTGTCCCCTGTCCCCTCTAATCTTTATACTTACCTTGGAACCCCTGCTGTGTAAGATACGGGCCAACCCCCACGTTGAGGGCTTCCGCAAAACATCTGGAACCCATAAGGTCGCCGCTTTCGCGGATGACCTTATTTTCTTCTTGGCTGACCCCATTACCTCGCTCCCCGCTTTGCTTCATTCCTTGAGGGAATATGGGGCCCTGTCTCTATTTAAAATAAACATGTCTAAATCCTCCATGCTCAATATCACACTGGGCTCGCAAAAGATCCGACAATTGCACTTGACATACCAGTTTCACTGGGCAACTGATACCATTCCTTACCTAGGAGTGGCCATCACCCCGGACCCCGCCGACCTTTACCAAGCAAATTTTGCCACTCTGTTACACAGACTCAAAACAGATTTTGCAGCATTGGCACTCCCTCACCTTAACGTGGTTTGGGCGCTGTAATGCCATCAAGATGACAGCACTCCCGAGGATACTTTATCTACTGCAGGCTCTCCCCATACATCTCCCACCCTCCTTCTTCAAACGAGTTGATGCACTTTTCCGAGAATTTGTCTGGTCACACAGGCAGCCACGCATCAAATTACAACTACTCTATATGGCGAAACGCAGGGGAGGGGTGGGACTTCCAGACGTGAAAGCATACTACAGGGCAACGCATCTCACCAGATTAATAGACTGGTACTGTCATTCAGAGGCCAAACAATGGGTTACGATGGAGATAGAAGACTCCGGTGGTACGGCCAAGAGCTGGCCATGGCTCTCTATTCCGATCCCGAAGACCATCGCTGATCACCCAACTCTGGGAAACACACTGAGAGTTGCCAGAGAAACCTTTCGTAAAACCCCGATATCACCCATTCCCTCTCCCATGGTGCCGATCCTAGGCAACCTGGATTTTCTGCCGGGCTGCAAGGGTCCGATTTATAGATCCTTGTCAGCAGGTAATAGATGGCCACACCTCCACGACTTTCTGGATTCCAGTGGCCGGATCAGAGCGGCCGCGGGAATGCAGGATCTGGATCTGCCATTGGATTTCTTGAGCGGTCTCCAACTGCGTAACTTTATACGCCGAAGCGCTCGGATTCTAGGTCCCCCACGTCCACTTACAGAGTTGGAACGTATCTGCCACCGCAGAGAGCCCGTACGCCACTCTCTGTCCTTGATCTACCTGTCTCTGATTGCCCCGGCTGAGGGCTTCGTGCCCCCCTTCCTTACTAAGTGGGAGACAGAATTGGGAGCCCATTTTGATGAAGCACAAAGGGAAAAGATCTTACATTTTGCCCAAAAATCTTCTCTGGCCACAAGGGTCCAGGAGACTTGCTACAAAATCGTGACCAGATGGTACAGAGTACCATCCACTCTTCACCGGTTCCTCCCGCAGGTCCCAAGTCTATGTTGGCGCTGTGGAACAGGAGAAGGAACAATGTTGCACATTTTCTGGGATTGTCCCAAGATTAGGCCCTTCTGGCAGGAGGTCACAGACACGATCGAGCATTTGACGGGTGTCACTCTGGGGGGAGATCCCGGGGCCTGTTTGCTGCACCTCTCTAGAAGTCCAATTAAGAAGTATAAAGCTTCCCTCACTATTCAACTACTCAACGCGGCTAAGGCCTGCATCCCTCTATTTTGGAGATTGGAAACCCCACCAACGAAGGTTCAGTGGTATGCCAGGGTTAACGAACTGCGTGACATGGAAGATCTTACGGCCACCCTGCATGACAGAGAGGAAACCTTTCGGGAGACATGGCGCCCCTGGTAACACTTCATTTTTTCCGAGGCCTACCTCCGTGAGGTGACTTAACTTGGACGCTCCATGGTGCGGGGACCCCGCCTGACTAGGGGAGCGACACCGCCGCCTCTCCTCTTTACCTCTCTCTTTACCTCTTCCTCTCCTAATCCCCCTCCTACTCCCCCTCTCTTCTCTCTTTTTCCCTTCGTCTCTTCCTCCCTATTGATTTTCTAATCTATACCCCCCTCTTCCCCACTCCCCCCTACTCCTCCTGTGTTTACTCACAACCCCCCATATGCTTCCGGCTAAGGGAAGATCTGATCAGATATACTGTATATCATGGATTACATTACACTATGGTAGTTACCCTTTGCCGGACTCTACTGATCAGTAAGGAATATCTCCACCCCTGGTTAGTGGAGAACTTCTTTCTTTGTTATTCTGGTTTACCTAACTTTTTGTCGATAAAGGATAATTACAAGTGTCATCAGTTTATACAAGGCATATCTCAGGGAACTGCTTGTAAATGGGTACTAAGACAGTCATTACATTGGACCCTCCCGTCCAACCAGGCTCTGCCTTGACCTTACAGATTGTTTAATTAAAGAGGAATGTATATGTGTTACATCTTTGTCGACGACAGTTTCTGTTAACGGCTTACCCCTACCTCTGTTTTACATTATACATAAAATGTTATAGATCTTGATAACATGTACATCAATCTGTAACTTGCACTATTGAAAATAAAGGAATTAAAAAAAAAAAAAAAAAAATTTTATTCTGTAACAATGTACAAACAGTATCTTAAAAACACAAAAAAGTATGCAAAAAGAAATGACAAAATATAGTATAATATACACCACACAGAACTAACTAATAACAGGTTTCCCCGGTACAGTTTCTGTTAGGGTGGGGTATAAATATTCCTCTACCGGTTTTGCGGTGTAACCGCTTCTTCAGGAGGATGAGAGGTCTATAGGAAAACAATATATTAATAAAATATACAGGAAAACAAACAATTACAAGGCATGGCAAGGGTAACATAAGTACGGAAAGATCTGCTCACCCAAATGGACCAGGCACGGCTAACAGCAGAATCCCACAAATTCCCCCCCTGGCGGACAAGGGGGAGTGCAAAAAACCGTCTCTAATTTAGAATAAATATATCAGGTAAGAATTGTAAATATTTATTTATTAATTATTTATCAAAGAAAATTAAAAATACTAATGGGTGAAAATTATAGTGATGAGAAACCGAAGAAGGGTGCATTTGTGGTTTAGAATAAGGAAAGGTTAGCAAGAGAAGAGGGGAGAAAAAGGAGACAGAGGGAAAGGAGGGTATGAGGGGAGAGAGGGAAGGAAAAAAAGGGGGGAGGAGGGGGGAGGGAAAACAGAAGGGGGGAGAGGGGAGAAGGGGGGGGGAGGGGGGAAGGGGGGGGAAGAGAGGGGGGGGAAAGGGACCATCCCAGAAATTAGAGACCACACTGCATACTAAATAGGGATCTCACCAAATTGCAATGTACTGGTAAAGGAAATGGCTGGGGCTGAGTTGTTGGAAGGGCAGAAGGGCTTGAATGCAAGTATACATCATCCAGGGTAGTTATCCAGTAAAAATGAGAGCCACTGGGTACTGTAGGTCTAGGTAACTGGTAAGTCTAGCAGGTCTCTAGATGAGAACGCTGGCTGCAGAAGAAAGCACATAAGGGTGGCTCTGTGAGCAAACAGTTGCAGAGTATGGGGAGGAATGGAAGGAAGCGGGTGGAATAAGTAGCAAGAGATTCAGAACATACTGGAGGGGGATGCATTCACAATGATGACTTACCATAGGCGTACTTCTGCCCGTACATCAGCCCAGCGTGAAAGGGTCTTGCTGCTCGTCTAGCAGTCCATGTGGACTGCTATAAGAGCTCCCCAACCCCGCGCGCGTCAGTCTACGCCACCGAAGGCGGCGTCTGACATCACAGGGTCAATTTACCCACACTGCGCAGGTGCATGATTCCGTGCTACTGCGCATGTGCGTCCTGATAGAGCCCATAGGCCAGGAGGTCAAGGCCAGTCAGGGCAAGCCAGGGCGGCAAGAGCCGCCCCTAGCCAGGGTAAACACAAGTCCGCCGGGGAGAATAACAAGGGGGAAGTCATGCTGCCGAACCACCACAAGGGGGAGCAGACCGACCGCACCAATAATAACACAAGAATACAGGGTCTGATGTTTACAATTGAATGTATACCAAGATAAACAAAATAATAAACAACATATTTAATAAAACTAGAATGCTAGAATAATTAAGGCAGAATATCACCAAAAATATATCACAATCGAGGGATAAGGATCATCCATGTCAATATGGGCAATGAACATTTAGGAAAAGGAGGCCAGTGTATTCATAGCATTATGACCAATAGGATATGTTTCCATTCAGGGGGACAAAATGGGCAATAAGGTGGGAAAAGGAGGTGGGGGGGAGAGGTGAAAGTAGCAGGGAGGGAAGGGAAGAACAAACAAAAACACACAGAAGGCATAATAGACGCACCGGGACGCACAAAGGATACACAAAAGAAGGGTGCACACAGCAGGACTCGCAACAATCTATAAAAAAGGGTTTATAAGTGATCATCTCATTAAGGCCTGAGACGTCAGAGGGGGGAGTAGTCACCCGTTACATAACGGGTGACCCTGCCCCCCTCTGACGTCACGGGGAATGCCACAGGGAAGTCTCCATCAAGTCCCCGTGCGTCAGAGGGGGGTGGGTCACCGGGTGGCCCCGCCCTCCATTATTTAAGAACCGACAGAAGAGGAGAAGCGTTACACAGCGGGAGCCTCCCATCATGGTAGATGCGGAGTGGCCCGAGAAGACGAAGGGAAGAAGACACCACGGAGGAAGATGCCGGACGAGAACACCGGAGGAAGAACCAGAAGAAGAAGAAGATGGAGGAAGAAACCGAAGGAAGATAGAAGATAGAAGAAAGAAGAAGTATTTAAATAAAGGAATTGTCAAAAACTGTCTCTTGTCATTTTTAACATTTTTTACCCTTTTTTTGTGAAATGGTAGGGGTACTTTTGTACCCCCTTACCATTTCACACAGGGGGGAGGGTCGGGATCTGGGGTCCCCTTGTTAAAGGGGCCTTCCAGATTCAGATAAACCCCCCGCCCGCAGACCCCCACAACCACTGGGCAAGGGTTGTGGGGATGAGGCCCTTGTCCCCATCATCATGGGGACAAGGTGTTGTGGGGGGCTACCCCAAAGCACCCTCCCAATGTTGAGGGCATGTGGCCTGGTACGGTTCAGGAGGGGGGGGGCGCTCTCTCATCCCCCCCTCTTTCCGTGCTCAGATAAGGGTCTGGCATGGATTTTTGGGGGGACCCCACGCCATTTTTTTTTTTTAATTTTGGCGCGGGGTTTCCTTTAAAATCCATACCAGACCTGAAGGGTCTGATATAGATTTTGAGGGGGACTCTAGGCCATTTTTTTTTTTAATTTTGGCCGGGGTTCCCCTTAATACCCATACCAGACCTGAAGGGCCTGGTATGGAATTTAGGGGTACCTCCCACGTCATTTTTTTTTTAAATTTTGGTTTGGGGTTCCCCTGTGGGGAATTCCCATGCAGTTTTTATCAATGAACTTTTATGTGTATCGTCGGACTGACAATTCATTAATAGCCGCGAGTAGTTTTAAATGACTCTTTTCCCTTTGAAATGTCATTTTGCTGTCAGACTGTTTTAAACACGGGAAACATGCGCACCTTTACAGGCATACTATAGACACCCCCCAGGTACGAAATTTAAAGGAAGATTACACTTTTATTGTTTCACTTTAAGCATTATTAAAATCACAGCTCCCGAAAAACTGCCATTTTTAAAACTTTTTTTGCATTGATCCATGTTCCCTGGGCAGGACCCAGGTCCCCAAACACTTTTTATGTCAATAACTTGCATATAAGCCTTTAAAATTAGCAGTTTTGATTATTCGTGTTCGTGTCCCATAGACTTTAACGTGTTCGAACAAATTTTTTGCCTGTTCGCATGTTCTGGTGTGAACCGAACAGGGGGGTGTTCGGCTCATCCCTAATACCAACGTATGTGCTTGACCATTCTTAATAACCTCCATTGGTATCAACCCGTTTCCCCATCCTTGGTGTCAACCTTTTCCCTGGAACTCCAAGTCCTTTGCAGTGAGGCCTTCAGGCTAGGCCTCATTGACAAGAACACATTGGAGTTCCTTGTTCCCAAGTTTACTTGGGTCCCTACCTTTTATGCCCTTCCCAAGACTCACAAGAATGTACATACTCCCCCTGGGAGACCCATCGTTTCCGGGATTGGCTTCCTAACGGACAATGCAAGCAAGTTTGTTGATGCTTTCTGATGCCCCATGTGCGGCATCTTCCTTCACACATCAAAGATACCACAGACCTCCTACAACATCTGGAGGGGATCCAGATCCCTCCGGACGCCCTGCTCATGGCTATTGATGTCGAGGCTCTGTACTCGAGCATCCCCCATGAGCAGGACATCCGGATGGCTGGATCCTTTCTGGGAGAACAAGATACCACCACCTGGCCTCTCAATGACTTCATTCTCAAACTGCTGCACTTCATTCTGACTAAAAACTACTTTACTTTTAATGACCAACTGTTTTTGCAGACTCAAGGAGTTGCCATGGGGACATCATGCGCTCCGTCCTATGCTAACCTTTATCTAGGTGGATGGGAGAGATACATTTATTCCAATGAAAAATTCTCAGATTTTCTGGACAATAACCTGGTATAGTTTATAGATGACCTGTTCCTAGTGTGGCGTGGGACCAGGGAGAGACTCTTGGAATTTATTCAGAATATTAATGATAATGATTTCAATCTTAAATTTACGTTTCATTGTGATAATGACCAGATCCCATTTTTGGATCTGTCCATTATCAAACAACCTGATGGCACACTAGGCACCGATTTATTTCGGAAACCCACTGCCGGGAACACATTACTATACGCAACTAGTGCCCACCCTAAACCATTGGTACGCCGCATACCCTTTGCGCAATACTTGCACCTTAGAAGGAATTGCACACTTGAGAATGACTTCAGGACTCAAGCTAACATTCTGCGTGAAAGACGACTATTAAGAGGGTATTCTCGTACTAATCTCAGAAGGGCCTTTAATAAAGCCCTCTCACGTCCGAGAAATTCTTTAGTATACAAACGTCCTAATCCACCCTCTGCCAATGAATCCGTCAAATTTATAACCACATATTCATCACAAAACATTGAGAACGATTCTATCCAATCACTGGCATTTACTTGTTGAACATCCTATCCTGCATAGGCATGTACGACCTGCCCCAGAACTTTTATTTCATAGTGTTCGTTCTTTACGCGATTGTTTGACTTCTAGCCACTATGTGGCTAAAAACCCCCCCAGACTCGGACCTCCTGGTACTTATAGATGTGGCAACTGTCCCCGATGCCCATGGGTTTTAGAAGGTAAATATTTCACCTTTTATCTCCAGGCACCTTCACAGATTGTGGAATGAGGGGAGTCATTTACTTGATGGTATGCAGGTGTAAAGCATTCTATGTCGGTAAAACCATCCGACAACTTAGACAAAGGATAGGAGACCACCTTTACTATTTTGATAATGGCAAATTTACCACCATAGGTAGACACATAGTACTGTATCATCGCTATGATGTCTCTATGGTTCAATTTCTGGTACTTGAAGTGGTTCAACCAAGCCCTAGAGGTGGCGATTGGGACCGAACGATCCTACAGAGAGAGACACTATGGATCGAACAGCTCAACGCCACCTATCCCCCAGGCCTTAATGAGATGATCTCTTATAAACCTTTTTTATAGATTGTTGTGAGTCCTGCTGTGCGCACCCTTCTTTTGTGTATCCTTTGTGCGTCCCGGCGCGTCTATTATGCCTTGTGTGTTTTTGTTTGTTCTTCCCTTCCCTCTCTGCTACTTTCCCCTCTCCCCTTCCGAATTCCCCTTCCTCCCCCCCTCCTTTTCCCACCTTATTGCCTATTTTGTCCCCCTGAATGGAAACATATGCTATTGGTCATAATGCTATGAATACACTGGCCTCCTTTTTCTAAATGTTCATTGCCCAGATTCACATGGATGATCCTTATCCCTCGATTGTGATATATTTTTGGTGATATTCTGGTTTAATTATTCCAGAATTCTAATTTTATTAAATATATGTTTTTTATTTTTGTTTATCTTGGTATACATTCAATTGTAAACATCAGACCCTGTATTCTTGTGTTATTATTGGTGCGGTCGGTCTGCTCCCCCTTGTGGTGGTTCGGCAGCACATTCTCCCCGGCAGACTAGTGTTTACCCTGGCTAGGGGTGGCTCTTGCCGTCCTGGCTTGCCCTGACTGGCCTGGACCTCCTGGCCTATGGGCTCTATCGGGAAGCAAATGCGCAGTAGCACGGAATCGTGCACCTGTGCAGTGTGGGTAAACTGCCCCGTGACGTCAGACACCGCCTTCGGTGATGCACACGGGGTTGGGGAGCTCTTATAGCAGTCCACATGGACTGCTAGACGAGCAGCAATACCCCTCCACGCTGGGCTGATGTACAGGCAGAAGTACGCCTATGGTAAGTCATCATTGTGAATGCATCCCCCTCCAGTATGTTCCGGATCTCTTGCTACTTATTCCACCCGCTCCCTTCCGTTCCTCCCCATACTCTGCAACTGTTTGCTCACAGAGCCACCCTTATGTGCTTTCTTCTGCAGCCAGCGTTCTCATCTAGAGACCTGCTAGACTTACCAGTTACCTAGACCTACAGTACCCAGTGGCTCTCATTTTTACTGGATAACTACTCTGGATGATGTATACTTGCATCCAAGCCCTTCTGCCCTTCCAACAACTCAGCCCCAGCCATTTCCTTTACCAGTACATTGCAATTTGGTGAGATCCCTATTTAGTATGCATTGTGGTGTTCTCTAATCTCTGGGATGGTCCCTTTTCCCCTCCTTTTTTTCCACAATTCTTCCCCCCCTCTTCTCCCCTCTTCTCCCCCCTTCCCCCTTTCCCTCCCCCCCCTCCTCCCCCCTTTTCCTCCTTCCCTCTCTCCCCTCCTCCCCCCTTTTCCTCCTTCCCTCTCTCCCCTTATCCCTTCCTTTCCCCCCATACCTTTCCCTCTGTCTCCTTTTTCTCCCCTCTTCTCTTGCTAACATTTCTAAACCACACATGCACCCTTCTTCGGTTTCTCATCACTATAATTTTTCACCCATTAGTATTAGTATTTTTAATTTTCTTTGATAAATAATTAATAAATAAATATTTACAATTCTTACCTGATATATGTATTCTAAATTAGAGATGGTTTTTTGCACTCCCCCTTGTCCGCCGGGGGGGGTTTGTGGGATTCTGCTGTTAGCCGTGCCTGGTTAATTTGGGTGAGCAGATCTTTCTGTACTTATGTTACCCTTGCCATGCCTTGTAATTGTTTGTTTTCCTGTATATTTTTTTAATATATTGTTTTCCTATAGACCTCTCATCCTCCAGAAGAAGCGGTTACACCGCAAAACCGGTAGAGGAATATTTATACCCCACCCTAACAGAAACTGTACCGGGGAAACCTGTTATTAGTTAGTTCTGTGTGGTGTATATTATACTATATTTTATTTGTTTATATTTTATTTGTTTTTTTATTTGTTTACTATTATTTTAATTTGTTTTTGCATACTTTTTTGTGTTTTTAAGATACTGTTTGTACATTGTTACATAATAAAATTTTGCATTTTATTAATCAAATCTTGTGGTTATATCAGTACCAAGAAAGTCCATTTAATTCCCCCTGGGTGTCTATGTGTATGGGTTAGCTTTGGCAACTACCCCCAACTACCCCCACATCTTCAACCCCCCCCCCCACCCCCTAATTACCTACTGCTAAAGGATTAACACCATATGAAATGCTGTATGGTAAACCTTATTATATTATAATAATAATTAATATTATATTCTTATTAACTAGCCACCGTTCCTCTCCCTGAAGAGGAAGCAGACTTGACTTGTATAATAAGAATGTTTTCAGAAAATATTACTGGGTCGGAATGTGCAAATGAGAAAAAGAGCTACCCTAAGACTAAAATGCAAAGTATACCCCCATCAGTACAAGCATTACCAGGAAATTTTACTTGTTTATCTAACGATGACAGGAACGGTACAAAAGTTGGCACCCTATCTCCTGAATACTGTGCAACTACAACCCTTACTACAGACATTAAGTACCAACTAAAATGGTTTCAGGAACAGAAACAGCAATTGGCTGATGTTTGGTGGCTGTGTGGAGATAGGAGACTAAGGCCCAGACAACCACCTAGATGGGAGGGTAGTTGTGCCCTTACCCCATTGCTGCTTCCGTTTTATATAGTTCCTATGAGTAATAAATCAATGAAACTGCCAGGTAAATACTATTTTAAGCAAATTAAGCAAGAAATACCACAAGGATCATTTGACAACCGAGTGTATATAGACGAAATAGGTGTTCCATGAGGAGTTCCAGATGAATTTAAAGTGCAGAATCAAATAACAGCAGGACTCACCTCACTCTTCATATGGGTCCAGCCCAATAAGAACGTTGACTGGATAAACTACATCTACTACAACCAGCAGAGGTAAGTGAATTACACCAGAGATGCTATCAAAGGTATAGCAGCACAATTGGATGCCACCTCTTTGACAGCGTGGCAGAACCGTATAGCGTTGGATATGTCACTGGCAGAAAGGGGCAGGGTATGCAAAATGTTCGGCACCTTCTGCTGTACTTTTATTCCAAACAATACGGCGCCTGATGGAAGTATCACCAAGGCCTTACAAGGCCTACAAATGCTATCTGAAGAATTAGCTGAGAAACAATACGGCGCCTGATGGAAGTATCACCAAGGCCTTACAAGGCCTACAAATGCTATCCGAAGAATTAGCTGAGAACTCTGGTGTAGAAAATCCCCTGACAGGACTCTTCGAAAAATGGCTTGGTAAGTGGGGTGATCTTGCAAAAAATTTGCTCATCTCTATTGTCATGGCAGCCACAGTTCTTACATTGTGTGGATGTTGCTGCATTCCCTGTATTAGGGGAATTCTTCAAATACTGATTGATACATCTTTAACAAAAACTATGCTCCTCCAGAGAGACACGGAACTATACTCGGAACCTGATGATGAATTTATAACTCTCGCTAAGGACTCATCTGTCTAAATGATAATACCTGGTAAAATAAAAGAACCTGGATATTTGAATTATTGACATTATGAGTATAAAAGGAGGGAGATGTTAGAGGAATTATACTTTAAATGTCAGTTATGAAAAAACGCCATTTTGTATTAATATGGCCTAGATATAATCTAGATATAACCTAGATATAACTTAGATATAACTTAGATATAGCTTAGTGATAATATGCTTAGACTTGCATTATTTGAGTACATCCTGTATTTTTGTGTAGGCTTGGGGAGTTTTCAAGTCAGTATCCTGTATAACCATTGTGAATGTAGATAAAAAAGTCTGTGACACTTCCACCTTTCCTGTTGTGTTCAGAATAAAGTTGAAAATACATATGACTGGGCATTTCTAACAGGAAAGGGGGGTGTCCGAGGGCCTATAAAAAGACATGTACCACAATATTTGCCTCAGAAATGAAATGACACCACATGAGCTTGTAATGCAAATGTAGTTCATTTCTCTTGCATATGCAATAAATGTTATCTTGATTCCCGAGGATGGTCTTAGACAGTGACGTATTTCCATAACAGAGAAGCCATAGGGATGTCCCAGTGCATCAGAGGGGGGCGGGGTCACCCGGGGACATCACCATGTGGCCCCTCCCTCAGTTATAAAAAACTGTTACCTGTGAGGACACATCATATGGCGGGTGCCTCCCATGGAGGCGGGTCGGTGCGGCTTTTTTTTTTTCTTTTTCGGTCCATAGGCGGAGTAAGAGAAGAAGAAGAATGGACTACGTGGGACATTTTTATTTTCATTTTTTTAATAAAGGACTTTACCCAAGCCATGTCTTGTCATTTTTACCATTTTGACACTTTTTGTGAAATGGTAGGGGTACATTTGTACCCTGTTACCATTTCACACAGGGGGGAGATGATATACAGGGGATTATCAGAGACTGCATCATCTCCTGTAAATATGTACAGGATATACATATATACAGGAAATGATCAGAGACTGCACATAGGATACAGGAGATGATCAGAGACTGCACATATATACAGGAGATGATCACAGACTGCAAACATATACAGGAGATGGTCAGAGACTGCACATATAGGAGATGATCAGAGATTGCACATAGGATATAGGAGATGATCAGAGACTGCATATATACAGGAGCTGATCAGAAACTGAACATAGGATACAGGAGATGATCAGAGACTGCACATATATACAGGAGATGATCAGAGACTGCACATATGATACAGGAGATAATCAGAGACTGTACATATATACAGGAGATTATCAAACACTGCACATAGGATACATGACTGGTGTATGTTGATGTATGGTTTTCTAACCTGTTAACCACCCCACTCTTGTATTACTTACCCTTACCTTCACAATAAAACACCCCACACCTTCTGAATTAAATGGCCGTCTGGTCCCTTTATAAACAACCATAACAAAATTCAATAAATTAACTTCTATTTAAATAGGATTAGGAATAGGAAATTGTCACTCTTTGTGTATAGCTCAAAAAAAAAAGCAGAGGTGATTAAATAGCACCAAAACAAAGCTCTATTTGTGGGAACAAAAGGACGCAGATTTCATTTGGGTACAGCATTGCATGACCACATTTGGGTACAGCATTGCATGAAATTTGAGCTGAGCACATACCGTATATCTGCATTGTTTTGTTATCTCTCTTCAAAGCCCTGTGTCCTGTAGCTGTCTCCTGCTCCGTTCTTCTATTATCAGCCTGACAAATTATTCATCACCTATCTTAAAAGCAGCCTGAGTTTTGTGTTAGGGAGGAAATTATAAATATATTAGCAGAGCCCTGAACTATAGAACTAGCGGAGCTGAAAGTCTCTACCTATGAGGAGAGGGGGTGTGTGCCTTTCCTCCAATAAGCTATCTTGGCTGTATGCCCAGGCTTCTCTGCAGTCTTAACCAGGAAGAGAAAATCTGTAACACGAAGAGCACTTTCTAAACAAGATATACAGTTGAAGACAGCAGATATACATGTAAAACTTATATAGAGAGATTTGTTTCATCCCTGTCTATCATCTCAGGCTGTTAACTTCACTGGGTATATGTAAGGGTTTACATCCACTTTAACCACTTCCCCACTGCCGCTAGGGATGAGCTTCACATGTTCGACCGTTCGTCGAATTGCGAACGTTATGGGCCGTTCGTGCCAAATTCAAGTGGCGCGTGACGGCCCATAATTCACTGCGGCATCGCAGTGCATTGCTGGCTGATGATTGGCCAAGCATGCGCCGTCAATACAGAGAGCCGTAATTAGCCAAAGCCAGGGTGGCTTTGGCCAATTATGGCTCAGGGGGTTTAGTACACATCCCACACTATATAAGACCGCCTGTGTGGCGGCCTTGTGCAGTGTGTTGCGGTGGCGGGGAGATAGACAGAGAGACAGTGTCATTTGATTTAAGTTAGATTAGAGTAGGTTAGAGTAGGCAGGCGAGTCAGTTAGCTGCACTTACAGTGTATTGTGTATATATATATATATGCATCCTAGGTGTTGTATAAATATAAAATATTCCATAGACTCAACATGCCTCTCAGCAAATAGCTTGGGGTGTCTACTTTCCAACATACAACCATGGCATGTGTGAGCAATATATCATTTAGTGACAACTTTTTGTAAAAATTTTTTTTTGTCATTATTCAATCACTTGGGACAAAAAAAAATTTAATATTCAATGGGCTCAACATGCCTCTCAGCAAATAGCTTGGGGTGTCTACTTTCCAAAATTGGGTCATTTGGGGGGGGGGGGGTGCCATTTTGGCATTTTATGGCCCCTTCAAAACTGTGATAGGTAGTGAGGAGAGAAATCAAAAATTTACGCCCTTAGAAATCCTGAAGGCAGTGCTTGGTTTTAGGCACCCCGTATGCGGCTAGGCTCCCAAAAAGTCCCACACATGTGGTATCCCCTTACTCAGGAGAAGCAGCAGAATGTATTTTGTTGTGTAATTTCAAATATGCCCATGGCATGTTTGAACAATATATCATTTAGTGACAACTTTGTGCAAAGAAAAAAGTTTGTCATTTTCCCGCAACTTGTGGCAAAATATAAAATATTCCATGGACTCAACATGCCTCTCAGCAAATAGCTTGGGGTGTCTACTTTCCAACATATAACCATGGCATGTGTGAGAAATATATCATTTAGTGACAACTTTTTGTAAAAAATTTTTTTTTTGTAATTTTTCAATCACTTGGGACAAAAAAATTAAATATTCAATGGGCTCAACATGCCCCAGCAATTTCCTTGGGGTGTCTACTTTCCAAAATGGGGTCACTTGGGGGAGGGGGGTTGTACTGCCCCGCCATTTTAGCACCTCAAGAAATGAGATAGGCAGTCATAAACTAAAAGCTGTGTAAATTCCAGAAAATGTACCCTAATTTGTAGACGCTATAACTTTTGCGCAAACCAATAAATATACACTTATTGACATTTTTTAATGAAAGGCATGTGGCTGAATACATTTTGGCCTAAATGTATGACTAAAATTGAGTTTATTGGATTTATCTTATAACAAAAAGTAGAAAATATCATTTTTTTTTCAACATTTTCGGTCTTTTTCCGTTTATATCACAAAATATGAAAATAGCAGAGGCAATCAAATACCATCAAAAGAAAGCTCTATTTGTGGGAAAAAAAGGACGCAAATTTTGTTTGGGTACAACATTGCATGACTGGGCAATTACCAGTTAAAACAGAGCAGTGCCAAATTGTAAAAAAGCCTCTGGTCTTTAGGCAGCCAAATGGTCCGGGGCTTAAGTGGTTAAGGTAACAAACTCTAAGGCTTTAGAACCACTTTAATTATAATGCCCACTATTCATGGTTGAAACAGATCCCCCCACACATAGACTTAAGTTGGCCATGGATTGCAGAAAAGAAAATCAATCTAATCCCTCATCAACACAGACAGCGTTGACAGAGGATTCCTTCCCGCAGAGCAATTGTGTTCACAGTGACACCGTGAACACAGTGATTATTGCCAGCAGCTCTAACTGCCGCTAGCAATAATAGCATGTAAAATCAGGCAGGCTGGTTGTGCCCAAGTTGATCAATTGATCAACTTAGGTACATCAGCCTACCCATATGGCTTTATCTAAAAAAACTTACTACTTATTACTAATGTAAACATAAAGAACTGGTCCACACTCACCGATTGGTCCAGGCTCATTGATTACTGGTTGCTAGAGGTTACTGCACATACTTACCACTCACTGATTGTTTGCTAGAGGTTACTGCTGCACCCACCAGAGGGATTCGCTGCACCCGCTACACCTGGAAAAATATTTGCAGGCAGAGCTAGCTCAGAGGGCAGCTGCTTTGGGTCCCACAACAATGGTTGGGCCCAAGGCAGATGCTCCTTTTGTCCCACATTAAAGACAGCCCCATTTAGTGCTTGTTTGTGTGTTTTGTTAGGAGAGGGACATTAAAGTATAGAGATTTTCCATGGGGAAGGTGTGTTAATTATTCATTTAAATGGACTTGTTTAATGCCTTTTTAATACTTGGAAATAACATGGTTTGGTTGAGGATTTGCATAATTTAATTTACAGAACATGCGCACAACTTTGAAGATTTTTTTTTTATTGTGACGCAAACAACAAATAGGACAAAATAATAGAAAAAGTCAATGTACATAACTATTCACCCCCCTAAAGTCAATACTTTGTAGAGCCACCTTTTGCGGCTATCACAGCTCCAAGTCACTTTGGATAAGTAGCTTGCCACATCTTACCACTGGGATTTTTGCCCATTCCTCCTTGCAAAACTGCTCCAGCTCCTTCAGTTTGGATGGCTTGCACTTATGAACAGCAATCTTTAAGTCTGACCACAGATTTTCTATTGGATTGAGGTCTGGGCTTTGACTAGGCCATTCCAACACATTTACATGTTTCCCCTTAAATCACTCAAGTGTTGTTTTAGCAGTGTGTTTGGGGTCATTTTCCTGCTGGAAGGTGAACCTCCGTCCTAGCCTCAAATCACACACAGTTGTACAGGTTTTGCTCAAGAATATCCCTGTATTTAGCAACATCCATCTTTCCCTCAACTGTGACCAGTTTCCCAGTCCCGACTGCTGAAAAACATCCCCACAGCATGATGCTGCCACCACCATGTTTCACTGTGGGGATGGTGTTCTTTGGGTGATGTGATGTGTTGGGTTTGAGTCAGACATAGCATTTTCTTTGATGGTCAAAAAGCTAAATTTTAGTCTCATCAGACCAGAACACCTTGCGCCATACATTTTCGGAGTCTCCCACATGCCTTTTTGCAAACTCAAAACGTGCCATTTTGTTTTTTGCTGAAAGTAATGGCTTTCTTCTGGCCACTCTGCCATAAAGCCCAACTCTATGGAGCGTACGGCTTATTGTCGTCCTATGTACAGATACTCCAGTCTCTGCTTTGGAACTCTGCAGCTCCCCAGGGGTTACCTTAGGTCTCTGTGCTGCCTCTCTGATTAATGCCCTCCTTGCCCGATCCGTGAGTTTTGGTGTGTGGCCATCTCTTGCCAGGTTTGCTGTTGTGCCATGTTCTTTCCATTTGGTTATGATAGATTTGATGGCACTCCTAGGAATCATCAAAGATTTAGATATTTTTTTATAACCTAACCCTGATTTGTACTTCTCAACAACATTGTCCCTTACTTGTTTGGAGAGTTCCTTGGTCTTCATGTCAGTGTTTGGTTAGTGGAGCCTCTTGCTTAGGTGTTGCAGCTTCTGGGGCCTTTCAAAAAGGTGTGCATTTTTAATGACAGATCATGTGACACTTAGGTTGCACACAGGTGGACATCATTTGACTAATTATGTGACTTCTGAAGGTAATTGGTTGCACCAGAGCTTTTTATGGGCTTCACAACAAAGGGGGTGAATACAAACGCACAGGCCAATTATCAATTTTTAATTTCTGAAAAATAGTTTTATGTATATATTTTTCTAATTTTACTTCACCAACTTAGACTATGATGTTCTGATCCATCACATATAATTTAGATTAAAAAAAAAACATTGAACTAAAGGCTGTAATGTAACAAAATGGGAAAAAAAACCAAGGGGGGGGGGTGAATACTTTTGCAAGGCACTGTAAATGATGCCAACCATAAACAAAAATTTGTATGTATGTGTTGGTGTAACAGCTGCCCCTTTAAGTGTAAATTACACCTAAATGCAAAAAATCAATAATGTTGAGGTGCTATTCCCTTAAAAAAATGTAAAGTGAAATCCATATAAATGTGCTCTATTGTGTCATACCTCTATACATTTGAATACATTCCTTGCTAAGATACAAATAAGCCTCGTGAAACACGTTACATATATTATTGCAATGCACACTAAAAAGATATATAACTACTAAATAATAAATAGCAAGTACTTACTAAAAATACCTAGAGCCACACACATATCTAACAAAGATGATGAATGACTGATCCGTTAACATCAATCAGAGCAATTAATAAACCTAAATAAATGTCAAACTACCATCGATGAAACATAAATTCCAACAAATAAATTTGTATCCAGTGTTCAATAACTATGGTACTTCAAGTATAATCCAATCACATGGGTAAATCCCAAATGACTTAATGTGCAAAAAATATTAAAGTGCATATGCTATGTAAAAACAATCAACACATGACATATATTCATAAAGATCCAAATGAACATGTGCCAAAAAATTAATTAATTATTTGTGCAAACAAGCAAATATAAGTGACAAAAAACAGGTTTTAAATATCTAATAGTGCATAAGGGGAAAAAGTCCCATTATAAAGTGCAGCAGTGATCCAAATGTCTTTAAAAAAACATGTCCAAACGTGCAGCAAACCGTTCATCAAATTAAAGTGCAAGTGCCAACATCCGATATGTTGCCACCTTCCAATGTGCGACACACTATTTGCCCCAGCCTCTCACCTCATATACTGTTAAATTGAACCTCTCTGATGTTTTTCCACTGGACGATCAGTCTCCTCAAGAACGTTCCCAATAGTATCACAATCAATGGTTAAATGTACTCATTGGCATGGAAAAGAAGAGGAGGGCTTCCATAGTGTAGTATTTCAATAATAGATTTATTCAAAAAACGTAGTGACTTACAGTTAAAATTGGAGCAAACAGCGTAGAAATCACATAGACTTCTGGTCTCAGCCGCGGCCGGAGGTGACGACACCTGGCTCTCTCCCTAATATGTTGCATCACTGAACCGCTGTCATGGTAACCATCATAAGAAACATCAAACATCTAATAGGCATAGTAATTTCTAAGTGTTGATCTTCTTACATACCTTGGACTGAATTCAGAACCTTTACCTCTATGTTCTAAAATAATATTTAATATCTAATACGCTGCCAGTCATTTTCATTATGAGGCTCCACCTAGTGGATGATTAGATAATGGCAGCAGAAAAAACAATAAGTGGAAGATACAATGCCGATTAAGAACCGGCTACACCATCTAGTGGATAATAATAGAATTCCAATTCCAATAATATTGTTTAGGGAGCTCCATCTAGTGGACAATAATAATTAAACCTCTTCTTAAAAACAAATACTCCATCTAATGGATAAATAAAAACAGGCAGATAGTAGACCGAGATCAATATAATACCGTAGAACCAACAGGGACATCTACTGGATCAATAGGAAATCCCAATATTTTCTTACTTCACTTACTTAAATAATCCAACTAAAAGAAATACTCAATTATAAACCCCTTTAAAACCGTCAAAGGATAATGAGATAAATGGGTCCAATAACTAATTTAATATAAATTTAAAATAAACTACTGTATTAAAATATCTAAAATCCATAAAAATTCCAGGTGATTAAAAAAATATAGGAGAAGGAAAAATACAATTCAATAATTAGATATAAAACAATTTAAATAGAATTCTACATTATGTCCTAACGGAACCAACGAGATTTGGATCCAGTGAGGTTTGTATTTTTCAATTCCCCACACCATTAGAGAGGAGGGATCGCTGTTATGGTACTGGTCATAGTGTTTGGACAAACTATGTTTTGGGAAACCATCCTTTATATTTTGTGCATGTTCCCTCAATCTTTTCCACAGCTCCCTCTTTGTTCTTCCAACATATTGGATCTGACAAGGACATTCTAGGAGGTAGACAACCCCTTCTGTTCTGCAAGAAATGAAATCTTTAATCTGATATTCTCTTCCAGTAACTTTCGATTTAAAACTTACTTCTTTCTTTTTGCTTTCTTTCATGTGCCTACAGGTGTAGCATGTTTTACAGGGATAATATCCCTCCCCTTCAAAAAATTAGAAATGATTTTGGGCCGATGGGTCCAACACATTCTTAGCCATGAGATCTCTGAGGGTTGGAGCCCTCCGATACGTGAATTTTGGCTTTTCGGGTAATACAACTCCAAGGTGTCTATCAGCCTTTATGATATTCCAGTATTTCCTACATATCTTCTCAATCTGTTTATGCTGGATGTTATAATCCATAACCAGTGGGACACCATTCATATATTCTATATTTTTGATCGAATCTTGAAAAAATTTCTCCCTGTCAAGAGAATTGGCATCCTTTATTTTTTTCTTCAATAAAACTGTGTTTATACCCTTTTTGAAAGAATCTCTCATCAATAAATTCAGCTTGTTTAAGAACACATCATTTTTGGTGCAATTTCTTCTTAGCCTAATTAATTGGCCTTTAGGTATGTTTTCTAGCCACGGGGTATAATGGCAGCTATCCAGTGGGAGAAAACTAGTCTGATCAACTGGTTTAAAATGAGTTTGTGTCATCAATCTTCCCTCTACTTTTGAGATCCCCAGGTCTAAAAAATGGATTTTCTCATCACTAATTTCCTAAGTTAGTTTGATATTTTTATTGTTCGTGTTTAGTTCAAAGCCAAAGTCTATCAAACTAACTCTAGTTCTTCACTACCAATCACAACATTATTGTCAAACAGGCCGATAAAGGAGGTAGTCTGGTGGTCCAGGACAGACCAGACTACCTCCGAGAGGCTTATCGATTATTATCAAAAACTGACACCTATTTAATACTCCCTTCTGATCCTTTTCCTGTTTTTCAATGTCAACTGGTTGCCCTGATAGAGGCGGGTCATAGAGAGGGTGTGCTCGATGCTAAAGAAAAAGGTTTTTTGCTCCCAAAAACATGTAGCACTCCCTACTTCTACCATCTTCCAAAAGTGCACAAACGTCTGGTCGATCCCCCCAGGAGACCCATTGTCGCCAGCACAAACAGTTTCACCAGTGGCCTGTCGGTGTATATCAATCATCTATTGCAACCGATAGTATGCCAACTAGCGTCATACATCAAAGATTCCAGTGATGTCATTGACATTTTGAAAGTTTACTCCTGGCCGGATGACTACATGTGGGCATCGTTAGATGTTGCTTCACTGTACACATCAATACCCCACGAGGTGGGTATCACTGCTGTTCAGCACTTTTTAGGAAAAAATGAGGACATGAATTCCAGGCAAGCAGAATTTTTGCAATCCTTTCTCCCAATACATTGTTTTTTTCGGCCGTTATATAGATGATGTCCTATTGATTTGGAGTGGGGGTCCAGATCTCTTTTCCACCTTCATGGCTTATTGCAATGATAATTCACTGGGTTTGTCCTTCACACATGAAATAGATCAGCACAAATTGGTGTTTCTGGATCTAGTTTTGTCTCATGAGGAACAAATTATCATCACTAGCAACCACAACAGCCCACATTCGGTAACTCTTACCTCCATTATAATAGTTGCCATCACCCCATATGGAAAGACAATATTCCCAAGTGTCAATTCCACCGATTACGCAGAAACTGTACCAAAACAGAAGATTACATGGCGCAAGGACACCTTATGCAAAGAAAATTTGAGGAGAAAGGTTACCATAAAGGCTTTAGTACTGGACGCATTTCTCCAAAATCAGACACAGTTCCTAAAAAACAAAAATAAAAATGACAGGTCATTGACCATGACCCATACGGCAAAATTCGTGTCCACTTTCAATAGTAAATACAGGGCCATCACTAAAATAATAAATAAACATTATGACATCCTGAAACTTGATCCAGTTCTAGCCCCCCTACTTCCTTACAGGCCACAGGTCACGTTTAGACGTTCATGTATGGTCAAAAACATCATTGCCCCCAGCAAACTGACCAAACCCAAACAGAACAATAAGGGATCCTTTATTGACATCAGAACTTTTTTGACAATATAACTGGGATTTTTCAGTGTCGTAAGAGAGGCTGCCTCACTTGCCAGTCAGTTCCCCATGGTCGCTCTGAAATAACTACCAATGGAGGCAAGTCCTTCAAGATAAAACAATTCATTACCTATTCCACGGAATTCGTTATATATGTCCTGCGTTGCTCATGTGGTCTTCTATACGTAGGCCGCACTATACGGACTCTGCAAACTAGAATAGATGAGCATCACAGACTAACCAAGAAGGGATGCATTAAACATAGTGTTCCGCGACATTTCCGTCTGGTACACAACAAAGATTTTTGACAAATAGAAGTATTTGCCATCGAGGCCATCCCTAGAGGTACCCTAACAGAAAACAAAAGGTTCTTCCTTCTGTGCCGAAGGGAGACTTTTTGGATATATTTAACCAGTTGGCGACTGCCTAACGCAGATATACTGCGGCAGAATGGCACGGGCAGGCAAAATCACGTACCTGGTACGTGATCTGCCTCCCGCGGGCTGGGGGCGCATCGCGTCCCCCCGGTGCCCGAGGTGGTCGGCATCAGTGGGGAAGCTATACAGGCTGAGGAGGAGGCCACTCATTCGTGGCCACCCCCTCGCGATCGCTCCCCACAAATGAAATTCTTCCTCTGCTGCTGTAATGTAAACAGCGGCAGAGGAAGTGATGTCATCACTCCTCGAGCTGGTCTTTTTCGTTCCGGCACCGAGGAGAGAAGACATCAATGTGAGTTGCACCAACACTACACTTACAGTAGAACACGCAGGCACACTTTTCACCCCCCAGTCACCCCCGGATCACCCCCCGATCACCCCCCTGTACCCCCTGTCACAGTGACACCAATAGCAGTTTTTTTTGCATTGTGTCAGTTTGTGACAGTTATAAGTGTTAGGGCAGTTAGGGTTAGCCCCCTTTAGGTCTGGGGTACCCCCCTTTAGGTCTAGGGTACCCCCCTAACCCCCCTAATAAAAGTTAACCCCTTGATCACCCCCCGTCGCCAGTGCCACTAAGCGATCATTTTTCTGATCGCTGTATTAGTGACACAGGTGACGCTAGTTAGGGAGGTAAGTATATAGGTTCGCCATCAGCGTTTTATAGCGACAGGGACCCCCATATACTACCTACTAAAGGTTTTAACCCCCTGATTGCCCCCTAGTTAACCCTTTCACCAGTGATCACTGTATAACTGTTACGGGTGACGCTGGTTAGTTAGTTTGTTTATCATAGTTTATTATAGTTTTAGGGCATCCGTCGTTTATTAGCTAATAAAGGTTTAATCCCCCTAATTGCCCGGCGGTCATATAAGTTATGTTTTTAGGGTCAGATAAGGTCTGCGTCGCCCCAGGCAGCGTCAGGTTAGCGCCAGTACCGCTAACACCCACGCACGCAGCATACACCTTCCTTAGTGCTATAGTATCTGAACGGATCAATATCTGATCCGATCAGATCTATACTAGCGTCCCCAGCAGTTTAGGGTTCCCAAAAACACAGTGTTAGCGGGATCAGCCCAGATACCTGCTAGCACCTGCGTTTTGCCCCTCAGCCCAACCCTGCCCAGCCCACTCAAGTGCAGTATCGATCGATCACTGACACTTACAAAACACTAAGCACACATAACTGCAGCGTTCGCAGAGTCAGGCCTGATCCCTGCGACCACTAACAGTTTTTTGGTAGCATTTTGATACAGTCTCTGACAGTCAGGAGCTTTTTTGCCTGTGAGTCTCACTAGTGTACCCCTAAATTTAGAGCCCAAAATGGCAAATCGAAGGTACACTTGTGAAGAGGCCTACATGTTTCTAAGCATGACAGATAGTGAAGAGGAAGTCACTCATCTGTCAGATTCAGGCTCAGAATACGATCCTGTAGACGACAGCGGCTCCATGACAGATAGCTCTGATGACGGAATTGTGGTCCCTGCCAAGGTCAGGCGTACCAGACCCCAATCTTCTTCTTCTATCCTTGAAGTGCAAGAACTGCAGGTCCCTCGTATGGAGCAGAGAAGTACTAGCGCCACTATTCCTTCTGGTGAACTGGCAAGCACCAGCGGCCTAGTACACCCTGGTCGTACATCCAGTACTGCAGTATCATGTGGTGACGTGGCGAGTCCCATAAGTGCAGTTCAAGCTGGCGAGGTGGCAAGCACTAGTAGTGTCCCACTGCCACCAAGAAGACGAACACAGGCCCGTCGTGCCCATAGTGCCCTTCCTGCTGCATTCGCCAATCTGAATTGGGAACCCACCACTTCTGCAGCACCCGTACTTCCCCCATTTACTGGCCAACCCGGAATTCAGGTGGAAACAGTTGATTTTACGCAACTTGATTTTTATTCACTGTTTTTCACTGAAGATCTCTATAGATCTATTGTGGACCAAAGCAATTTATACGCTGGTCAACACATCGCCACTATTCTCCAGTCCTCCCTTGCCAGAGATTGGAGACCAATTACGGTCTCCGAATTTAAGCTCTTTCTGGGCCTTTCCCTCAACATGGGCATAACTAAAAAGAGTGAGTTGCGGTCATATTGGTCCACTGACCCAATTCACCATATGCCCTTGTTCTCTGCCTCCATGACCAGGGCATGATATGAGCAGATTTTGCGGTTCATGCACTTCAACAACAATGAACTCTGTCGTCCTCGTGGAGACCCTGAATACGATGGGCTGTACAAAATTCGGCCCCTCGTAAACCACTTCAACCAACGTTTTGCAGACTTGTTTACTCCCCATCAAGTTGTCTGCGTTGATGAGTCCCTGATTAGATTTTCTGGCCGCTTGTCATTCAAACAGTACCTTCCCAGCAAGCATGGGTCAAGATGTATAAGCTCTGTGACAGGGCCACAGGCTATACATGTAGTTTTATGGTTTACGAGGGCAAAGATAGTCATGTAGAGCCGACAAACTGCCCTGATTACATAGGAAGTGCTGGCAAGATAGTGTGGGACTTGGTGTCACCCTTATTCGGAAAGGGGTACCACTTGTACGTGGACAATTATTACACGAGCGTGCCACTTTTTAGTCACCTTTTTGATCATGAGATTGGAGCATGTGGCACTGTGCAACCTAATCGCTGGGGCTTTCCCCAGCGGCTTGTAGATTCCCGTCTTAGGCTGGGGGAGAGAGCCTGCTTGCAGTGTAATAATTTGCTCACTATGAAGTGGAGGGATAATAAGAATGTTTTCGTTCTTACCTCCCTTCATGCGGACACGACGGTCCAAATTACTACGGTGACTGGTGTTGTGGAAAAACCCCTCTGTGTCCACGAATATAACCAAAATATGGGAGGGGTGGACCTCAACGACCAGTTGTTGGTGCCGTACCTAGTTGCCCGTAAGGCCAGATGCTGGTACAAAAAAGTGTCTGTATGTGCTATACAGAGCTTCAGGACGGACCGGATCCCTCCTTAAATTCCAGGAAGAGATCATCAGAGCCCTTCTGTTTCCAGACGGTGCGCCACCTCACCTTTCCCAACCAAATGCAGTAAGCCGGCTGCATGAGAGGCATTTTCTTTATGTCCTCCCGAGTACCCCTACCCAATGAGCCCCCCAAAAAAGATGTGTCTGCAGCAAGCGTGGATTTAGGCATGACACCCGGTATTATTGTCCCTTCTGTCCTGACAATCCTGGTCTTTGCATTGGTGAATGTTTTGAACGCTACCATACACTAGTTGAGTATTAGCGTAGGATACAGCACTGCACAGACTAGGACACACTTTCACAGGGTCTCCCAAGATGCCATCACATTTTGAGAGACCCAAACCTGGTACCAGTTACAAAAGTTAAAGTTACAAAAAAAGTGTAAAAAAAGAAAAAAAAAAAAGTAAAAAAAAAAAAAAAAAAACAAAAAAATATAAAATAATAAAAACCAAAATTAGTTGTCATTTTATTGTTCTCTCTCTCTATTCTCTCTCTGTTGTTCTTCTCTTTTTTACTGTATTCTATTCTGCAATTTTTTTTGTTCTTATGTTTTTATCATGTTTGGTAACCATTTTTTTGTTTTCAGGTACGCCATTCAGCTGCAGAGTGGATTTATTTATCTTGACACGCAACAGCGTTTGCTCCCACGATACATAAAGCCGTGACTCCAGCGCTGTCGGAGGTGATTTCACCACCACAGTTACATACTTCAGCATATATGCCAAAGCGTGGGGGCAGCAGTGGGTGGATTAGCAATTTGCTCCTGCCTTTTGCGGGAGGATGCCCCCATACTTCGGCATATATAAACGGTGCATGTATGCCCATCATTAGAAGTGGGTGGATGAAGGGAGGTATTCTAATGGTGGGCATACCCACCGATCAATATCTTTTTTTCGTTCAAACCCACAGGCTGCATGAAAAAAGTTTACAATATATGCCCAACAAGGACCAGCAATGTACTGGTATGTTGCTGGACCTTGAGTGGTTATACCAGAATGATGCCTGCAAGTTTAGGTATCATCTTGGTATCATTCTTTTCAGCCAGCGGTCGGCTTTCATGTAAAAGCAATCCTAGCGGCTAATTAGCCTCTAGACTGCTTTTACAAGCAGTGGGAGGGAATGCCCCCCCCCACCGTCTTCCATGTTTTTCTCTGGCTCTCCTGTCCCAACAGGGAACCCGAGAATGCAGCTGGTGATTCGGCCAGCTGACCATAGAGCTGATCAGAGACCAGAATGGCTCCAATCATCTCTATGGCCTAAGAAACCGGAAGTTACGAGCATTTCATGACTTAGATTTCGCCAGATGTAAACAGCGCCATTGGGAAATTGGGAAAGCATTTTATCACACGATCTTGGTGTGGTCAGATGCTTTGAGGGCAGATGAGAGATCTAGGGTCTAATAGACCCCAATTTTTTCAAAAAAGAGTACCTGTCACTACCTATTGCTATCATAGGGGATATTTACATTCCCTGAGATAACAATAAAAATTATTAAAAAAATCAAAAAATGAACAGAACAGTTTAAAAATAAGATAAAAAAGCAAAAAAATAATAAAGAAAAAAAAAAAAGCACCCCTGTCTCCCCCTGCTCTCACGCAAAGGCTAACGCAAGCGTCGGTCTGGCGTCAAATGTAAACAGCAATTGCACCATGCATGTGAGGTATCACTGCGAAGGTCAGATCGAGGGCAGTAATTTTAGCAATAGACCTCTTCTGTAAATCTAAAGTGGTAACCTGTAAAGGCTTTTAAAAATGTATTTAGTTTGTCGCCACTGCACGTTTGTGCGCAATTTTAAAGCATGTCATGTTTGGTATTCATGTACTCGGTGTAAGATCATCTTTTTTATTTCATCAAACATTTGGGCAATATAGTGTGTTTTAGTGCATTAAAATTTAAAAAAGTGTGTTTTTTCCAAAAAAAATGCGTTTGAAAAATCGCTGCGCAAATACTGTGTGAAAAAAAAAAAATGAAACACCCACCATTTTAATCTGTAGGGCATTTGCTTTAAACAAAAGATATAATGTTTGGGGATTCAAAGTAATTTTCTTGCAAAAAAAAATAATTTTTTCATGTAAGCAAAAAGTGTCAGAAAGGGCTTTGTCTTCAAGTGGTTAGAAGAGTGGGTGATGTGTGGCATAAGCTTCTAAATGTTGTGCATAAAATGCCAGGACAGTTCAAACCCCCCCAAATGACCCCATTTTGGAAAGTAGACACCCCAAGCTATTTGCTGAGAGGCATGTCGAGTCCATGGTATGATTTATATCGTGACACAAGTTGTTGGAAAAAAACAATTTTTTTTTTTTTTGCACAAAGTTGTCACTAAATGATATATTGCTCAAACATGCCATGGGAATATGTGAAATTACATCCCAAAATACATTCTGTTGCTTCTCCTGAGTACGGGGATACCACATGTGTGAGACTTTTTGGGAGCCTAGCCGCGTATGGGACCTCAAAAACCAAGCACCGCCTTCAGGCTTTCTAATTTTTTTTATTTCACTGCCTTCACTGCCTATCACAGTTTCGGAGGCCATGGAATGCCCAGGTGGCACAAACCCCCCCCCAAATTACCCTATTTTGGAAAGTAGACACCCCAAGCTATTTGTGAGAGGTATAGTGAGTATTTTGCAGACCTCACTTTTTTTCACAATGTTTTGAAAATTGAAAAAAAAATTTTTTTCTTGTCTTTCTTCATTTTCAAAAACAAATGAGAGCTGCATAATACTCACCATGCCTCTCAGAAAATAGCTTGGGGTGTCCAATTTCCAAAATGGGGTCATTTGTGGGGGTTTGTGCTATCTTGGCATTTTATGGCCTTCGAAACTGTGATAGGTAGTGAGGAGTGAATCAAAAATTTACGCCCTTAGAAATCCTGAAGGCGGTGATTGGATTTCGGGGCCCCGTATGAAGCTAGGCTTCCAAAAAGTCCCACGCATGTGGTATCCTCGTACTCAGGAGAAGCAGAAGAATTTATTTTTGGGTGTAATCCCACAAATGCCCATGGCCTGTGTGAGAAATATATCATTTAGTGACAACTTTGTGCAAAAAAAAAAAGTTTGTAATTTTCCTGCAACTTGTGTCAAAATATAAAATATTCCATGGACTCAACATGCCCCTCAGCAAATAGCTTGGGGTGTCTACTTTCCAAAATGGGGTCATTTGGGGGGGTTGTGCCATCTGGGCATTTTATGGCCTCAAAACTGTGATAGGTAGTGAGGAGTGAAATCAAAACTTTATGCCCTTAGAAATCCTGAAGGCGGTGCTTGGTTTTCGGGGCCCCGTACGCGGCTAGGCTCCCAAAAAGTCCAACATATGTGGTATCCCCATACTCAGGAGAAGCAGCAGAATGTATTTTGGGGTGTAATTCCACATATGCCCATGGCATGTTTGAGCAATATAACATTTAGTGACAACTTTGTGCAAAAAAAAGAAAAAAAAAAGTTTGTAATTTTCCCGCAACTTGTGTCAAAAAATAAAATATTCCATGGACTCAACATGCCTCTCAGAAAATAGCTTGGGGTGTCTACTTTCCAAAATGGGGTCATTTGGGGGGGGGGGGGGTTGTGCCATCTGGGCATTTTATGGCCTTCAAAACTGTGATAGGTAGTGAGGAGTGAAATCAAAAATGTACGCCCTTAGGAATCCTGAAGGCAGTTCTTGGTTTTCGGGGCCCCGTACGCGGCTAGGCTCCCAAAAAGTCCCACACATGTGGTATTCCCATACTCAGGAGAAGCAGCTAAATGTATTTTGGGGTGCAATTCCACATATGCCCATTGCCTGTGTGAGCAATATATCATTTAGTGACAACTTTTTGTAAATTTTTTTTTGTCATTATTCAATCACTTGGGACAAAAAAAAATGAATATTCAATGGGCTCAACATGCATCTCAGCAATTTCTTTGGGGTGTCTACTTTCCAAAATGGGGTCATTTGGGGGGGGGGGGTTGTACTGCCCTGCCATTTTAGCACCTCAAGAAATGAGATAGGCAGTCATAAACTAAAAGCTGTGTAAATTCAAGAAAATGTACCCTAGTTTGTAGACGTTATAACTTTTTACATATTGCCAATTCAATACCTGTTTATTTAGGGAATAGGAAATCCCCATTACGTTCCTGCTCCCAACCCAGTACTATCGTTATCTAACCACAGGTGCAGTGCGGGCATTCCCTCTCCTCCCCCGGTCTTCTTAGGGGAGTCTATGTGATCCTTTGTAAGGTGCGGTGGCTCGATGCTCGTTCTCCCCCGGGGGGGGTTAGTTCACCGTTTGGTGGACGGAGAGGAGGAGGGGGGGAGGTGTTGACTTCTCCACACTACGGCCAACCATCAGAAGGAATCTAATTGGTAAATATACACAATACACAGGGATGTAACATGTATAAATATAAGTGCCATGTATTTATTGTATACTACCATATGTATATTTTTTACCACTCTTTGACTGCCAATGTTACATTGAGTTGTATGTTGTTGGTTTGTAAAAATCTTGTGATATATGCTTACATTTCCACAGTTGTTAATCATCTGTCCTCTGAAGATGACCCTCCAGGGTCGAAACGCGTCAGTTCATCAATAGTAAAATTTGATCTTGTTGCTTTGGATATATTGTACTATATATTGTTGCTGGCCTTTTAAGAATTTTTTGTATTATAGTTTGTCCTGACTTTCAATGTCAGAAGTCATCGATCATATTTAATAATTTTTGTACCAATAAATTAATTTGACTATCCTATCATTCTTTTTCATCATTAGCTGCATTAGAGCCCCACCTAGGGGGTTTTTTCCGTTTTTTTCTAGTACCCTAGTTTGTAGACGCTATAACTTTTGCGCAAACCAATAAATATACGCTTATTGACATTTTTTTTTACCAAATACATGTGGCCAAATACATTTTGGCCTAAATGTATGACTAAAATTGAGTTTATTGGATTTTTTTATAACAAAAAGTAGAAAATATCATTTTGTTTCAAAATTTTCGGTCTTTTTCCGTTTATAGCGCAAAAAATAAAAATGGCAGAGGTGATCAAATACCATCAAAAGAAAGCTCTATTTGTGGTAAGAAAAGGACGCAAATTTCATTTGGGTACAGCATTGCATGACCGCACAATTACCAGTTAAAACAACGCAGTGCCAAATTGTAAAAAGTGCTCTGATCAGGAAGGGGGTAAATCCTTCCGGGGCTGAAGTGGTTAATGGGTTCCCTCTCGCCTGAGGGACTCAATGAAGAAATTGATGTGCTCAGCATGATTCAACAATGATCAAGTCCAGGCTGGGAGTACAACATCCCCCGATTTATACTGATGATTTTTACCGATTTTTATTGACAATTTTACTGACATCATTACTGTCATTTTACTGATTCTTTTGAAAAATCCGAAAAATTCTTCTGGTTCATCTCTCTTTACCCAAACCTGCTTTCTCTCTTGTATTAGTTCTCAGCCACCATTTAATTAATTTTTTTTTAAATTTCATTTTATAATCAACATAATATATATAGACCTGTACTTATATTCATATATGTATTTATTTTGTTTATTTTATATATTGATGTCAATACTATTTATTGTAGCATTTTCATTATTTATTATTTTTTATTTTTTATCTTTTATTATTTTTTATTATTTTTTATCATTTTTCCAATCATTTTATACTATTATTTTCCTTGTTCCCCGTTCCCATTTTTTTCATCATTATTTACCTTTTATCCTTCTCTTTTTGCTATATATTCCTCACATCCATTACTGTGGTTCTATGCAGTAATCGTACTTGTGTATTACTTGTGTATTTTTTGCATACAAGGGGTTAACATCACAACAGCTGACACTCTCCTTCCCCTCCCACCTATATGCCTATTTATCTCCCTTTCCCGACAGCACCAGAGACTTTGACAAAGTGCAGGCGCGGGAAACATGTCAGTCACGGTCGTCATGGCAACCTAACGGAGCTTGCGATCCGCCCAGCACTCGTCTCCACACAGCATTGGTTTCCCCTCCCTTCTGGCAATCATCGGCTCTGGTCGGCTTTACTCGGGCTTTCCCGGTACTTGGAAACAAACATACGAGCTCAAGCGCTGTTTACAAGCCAGGTCCCAGCGTGTTCGGCCAGCCAGCGTGACAAGTGTCATCTTTCAACGCAGCCCACTCTACACCTCTGGTCACAGTGAGTCTGGCAGTCCTAGCTGCCTCCTTCATTGCATTCCAGAAAACTGTCACCCTCTTATCCCATCATTCACTTGCATCATAGCCACAGAGTCTGCTGTTGAAGTTTGAGGCACACACAACTACTTGCTGACATTAACCCCTTGATTACTGGAGTCATGGTGGATCGCTGTCACTACTATTTCAGAGTACTTCATTCTTGATTTTTATTGTGTACATTGACTTTTAACCAAGGTTGATTTTAATTTCGAAGGTTGTCTACAATGTCAGACTTTTCACTTTTATATGCATTCAATAAATTAACTTGATTGTTTACACTCCTTATAACAATCTCTTATTACTGGCCCCCATTGAGCGCTGCGTGTTTGTCCATTTGCTTTTCATTTCCCTCCAGGAGTTGACAGCTGCACTGGGACCCAGCCTTATGATGAACTATAGCAAGACAAGACAATGGTTTTACAATGATACCAGTTTTTAGCGCTTAAGGACCTATACTGTTGTTTTTCTATCTTAATCTCCGGCCCAGATTACAATGATATCATCAATGAATCTCTTGAATAGGAGCAGTTGCTGTGGTTTCTTGTATAAGGCATTCTCCTCCCACTCTGCCAGATTTGTCACACTTGGTGCATATTTAGTACCCATTGCTATGCCACAAATCTGTTTATAATAATTTTTATCATACCAGAAATAATTGTGGTCCAGACTGTATTTTAGACAATTAATAAGAAATTTCCTTTGTGTATATTTTAATTCACTAAATTCTTTTAAAGCCCATTTTGTTGCTTGTATTGCTTCTTCATGGTTGATAATTGTATAAAGCGACGCTACGTCTGCTGTTGCAAAATACACAGGTCACACTAATACACTAATTGGATGATATTGAACTTGATGATATCAAGTTCAATATCATCCAATTAGTTGTAGCAAGATACAAATTGTTTTTTCTTACTAATGGCTGTAAGAACCAGTCTATATATTCCCCAATCCTCGCTCCATCTGAATTTATTCCATTCACTATAGGTCTTCCCGGAGGTTTTTCCCTATTTTTATGGATCTTAGGGAGAGTGTATAATATCGGAATCCTGCACCCAAGAGGCTGGAGATACTTCCCTTCTTTTTTATTCAACAAACCTTTTTCCATACCCTCTTCTATCAAATTTGCTAATTCATCTTTATACCTTACTATTGGATTACTGGGTAATCTTTGGTAGGTAGCTTCATCTCGTAGTTGACAATCAAACTCATCTTGATACGCTTTTTTTTGATTGTATTACAATAGCTCCTCCTTTGTCAGTATGTCTCACTATGACGACTTTCCTTTCTTCAAGTCTTTTAATACCATTCTTTATATCACCAGGGGCATGTATTTTCTTTATTTTTAAATCCTGGAGATCTTTTAAAACCATCCTTCAAAATATCTCAATGTGTCCTTCAGTCCCAATTGGAGGGTTAAACAGGGATTTTTTTCTCAGATTACTAAACTTGATCTCGCTCTCCACAACATTATTTCTTACTATATTCTCTCCTGGTTTATTTAGCATATATTTCTTTATGTGTAGGCTCCTAGCGAATTTGTTAATATCGACATAGTCGTTAAATTTGTTTAATTTCCTTTTTGGAGCAAACTTCAGGCCCCTGTCTAATACACTAATCTCTTCTTTTGTAAGTTCAACTCCACTAATATTTATAATCCCTTCTCCCATCACTCTCTTCTTCTTCTGTTTTTTGGCTCCTGCCCTGTATCCTCTTCCCGATTTGTGTTTCCTCCAGGTTTGCTTTCTGGTGTTCTTCTCGAAGGTCTCCTTGATCGTTCTTCCCTCGCTTGATCTTTCTGGGGTTCTCAATTTTTCTCTTCCTCCCTATTTTCCTTCCAGGTTTGTGGTTTGGGCTTCGCCTGGTTGAGCTCTGGGGTCCACTCTCCACATGATAACACCTTGAGTCCCGGCGTCTCATCCCTAAAAAACGCCAAGGGGTTCTGTCTCATTTTTCTCTTTCATATTTATTTCTAGGAGTTCTTCCTCTTTCAAACTGATCCCAAGGGATTCTTCCTCCCTCTTCATTTCTTCTCAATTGTTCATAACGATTGTATGTTGGGATATTATATTGGTTCTCATATATTATTCGTTCCCGTCCATCATCATAATGATATTGCCCGTTTTCTCTCCTTCCATTTTCATAGTGATAATTTTCATTTTGGATCACATGATTTCTCCATGATGGTGTAGGAGATCTTCCCTGAAATGGCTGTTGTACAGGTCTAGGGGAATTATGGGAATTATTATTATACCAGTTATTTTTCCAAAATGGTTTCTTCTTCTTATTATTCCCATTTCATCTTTGTTTCTGATTTGGCTTATTATAATTATTATAATTCCTTCCGAGTCATTATTAGGCTGATTCTTCACTCTATTCATGGCATCTTTTGTTCTCACTTCCTTCTATTATTCAATTCAATCGTTGATTCTTCCAATTTATTTTGCCATTTAAACACAAAGTCATCTTCATAATCCTTCATGTCTCTTTGATATTTTCTTTTTTTCCCTGCAGCAGTTTCCTTATCTTTCTGTTCCATAACTCTCTGTAGTTGTTCTGATAAGGCAATAAACTCAGGAAGTTCTTTAAATGTTTCCACATTGACTTTCAATTCAGAAATGGTCCAATCCAATGCCCTGATTTTTCGTTGTTTTTATTTTATCAAAAGATCTGACAACTCAAGGCCCATATCATTAAAGAATTGGAACCACTCCTCCGTGGATTCCTTATCCAACAATCCATCATTGATGGGGACATTCCAACTTAACCTCCTTGGTATTAATCTATCATTAATATATTTCTTATGAGTAGCTATATCCCACCATGAATTAATCTTTTTTTCCATCAGATGTCCCATTTTTCTAAAACAATTCTCTATGTCTCCCACTGGATTCACTTCTTGTTTCTCAAATATAATATCCAGGTCTACTGTTCTATTTTCTAAGAACCCAAATACTTCCATGGCTGCAGCACAAGAAAATAATGATAAACAGCTAGTTTTAAAAAAGAGGTGGAATACTAATGCGCAAACCAACAGGGTGATGAAGAAATTGAGAATGTATCATCGCATAGTGGTTATGCGGATACAGGGTACGTATATGTGCCGCGTCTAATATAAATTGTTTAGAGGACATAAAAGTGTGGGCAGGCACCAAGACTTTGTAGGCACAATAAGGATACTAAGATCATAAAAGGTCTGATTTTTATTTCAAAAATAATATATTAAAAGCGGGGAAAGACAAAAATAGGATAAAAACTGAGTATAGTATACATCATTTACAGAATATGCACTCCATACACAATATATCAAGAGACAACGGAACTACAGGATCAGTAAGGGACACACAGACAACTTATTGATCTATATAGTTACAGTACATATCGTTGAATCAAACGCCATGTGATGGTGGTGGTCAACAATTCTGTATAAACTTATAAGCTCGACATGTTGCGCGCCTTAGCGCTTCCTCAGGAGCATGCAATACGATAACTGTAATGAATAGTACATTATTAACATCATTTCCAAAATATTTTTGTATGTGTATAATATGGTATAAACACTTCCATATAGGTCAACAGATAATACATGGGGACCGCTTGAAAAGAACACCAGGGGAACAACTGCACTGCAAGCGTGTCAGGTCGGAAAGGGGCAATGTGGGGACGGATGTAACATAGTATGGATATGTAGTTTAGAATAAGGAGGATATATAGGTAAGATATAGCATATATTAGATAAGGAGGGGGGGAAAAAAAGAAGGGGAAGAAGACAAGGAGGGAAAGAATATGGGAGGGAAAGCAAGGGAAAGGGGAAGGAAAGGTGGGGGAGGGGGGGAGGAGGGGAAGGGGGGAGAGGAGGGGGGGAAAAAAAGAGGGGGGGGGGAGGGGGAGGGGGGAGGGGGGGAGAGGGGGGGAAAAAGGGGGGACCGAGGGAAAGAGAACAGGGGAAGGGACAAGGGAAAGGGAGCATGGGAAAATAAGAAGGGGGGGAGGGGGGGTTGGGGAGGGGAAAGGAGAGGATGAAGGAAATTAGTACAATTGGAAGTGGTAATAACAAATGGACTATGCGATATATGTATGGTTATTAATATATGTATGTGTACAAATCTCGTAAATAATATAAGCAGATGATTACCAATATAAAATAGTGGAAATCGCATGTCCATTAACAAAAGGCTAGTTGGAATAAAGTACAATGCAATGAAATTTACCCTAGTCAGTGTAAGGCTATTGTATAAGAACGGGAGGGGATGGAAAAAACCAGACCCTCAGCTGTTTCCCTATTAGACGGAGGTAGTTCCCAGCAATTGGGTGAAACAGGGGAGAAAAAGTTGTCGGTCACAGACTGGCTTATAAGGTTCATCTAAATGTATGAACAAAATAGTTCCCTGCGGTTTGTGTTCCCAGTCTTGCTGAGTCTGTTAAGGTAGGTAAAAAACAGATGGTGAAATAAAATATCTAAGTTAAGTGAAAGTTAAGAGGGGGAGGGATAAAGACAATGTACGCTTACCTAATAGTAGAGCTTGTAAATGTAGTAGTTGGTGGTGGAGCGTTAGAACGCCATCCCACCACAGGTAGTGGTTAGTGCAAAATGTATCGCAAGAGACGCCAATTGCGGCGTCTCTTGTACACCCGCCCCACCTGTAGTCACCAATCGGCGTAGCCGACGTGACGTCATCCAGGTCGGCCGCTGGCGCGTACTGCGCATGTCCCAATTCCCGGCGCGGTTCCGGTGACGGAAGAGCGTCAGGAAGGGGAAAGGCAGCCGCGTCCAGGTATCCAGGCAACCAAGGGGGCCGGGCCCGTCGTGTCACTCATCATCCCCCAGCGGGCAGACCATGCAGCAACACAGGGAAGGGGAGGGGTGGAAAAAGGGGAGGGGGCAAGTATAGCCCGAGCATCCCAGTATCATAGGGATGCGGGGAGGTCCCCCGCCACTACCCCCCTCCCATCCAGGGCCGCCGATGGGCGCCCGTCCACAATAGGGAAAGGGGGAGAAATGAAAACACAGCGGCCAGCCCACGCCACCGCAGCAGCCACGGAATACCACATGCGCCATCACCTGCAAGCAAGGAACAGTGCAGATGTGGCGCTGGGCGGCCGCACATTGCTCCTGATGATCCTACCCAAGTAGCGCAGACAGGAGGTGCACCCATGGTGTAAAAGACGGCCCCCATATTACATCTGTAGAGAAGATGAAAATAGATATGGATATAGACATATTACAAATAAACAAATATTGTAAGAAAAAAGATTTATATTCACATAGATGTGAATATTAGGACCGGCATCCAGGGGTCATGGTAACAATTGAGTTGGGAAAAAAAACAAAAGGACAACAAAACAACACAACAACAAAACCCAAGCAAAACAAAAGATAGGCAGCAAGCACAGAGTATACAATATATAGCAGTACATAATGTTTTACCATAAATTCTTTTACGCAGTGTATGATATGTATTACCCTGATATGTACCCAGAGGCATATAGGGAGTTCAGAAATGGTACATATCCAAAGGTCTATAGGGAATTCAAAAATAATGATAATAATAATAGCTAGAGCCAATGGATCGGGCTCTCGAACAGCCTGATTTCAATAAATGGAGGAAACAATTTAGTATGCATGTATCATTGTGCATAACGTTTGAAGGTATTAAGTTAAAGGAATGGTTTATATGACTGGGTCTCATTGATCCCAGGGGGGACAGTAGCCCCCAAGCGCTCAATCCAGTGCGTTTCTTGTTGGCATACTTTTTTGTCCCACTCTCCACCCCTGGGATCCGGTGGGATAACTGTTAATGCAATGAATGAGACAAGGGAGGTATTAAATTTGTGATAGAGGTCAAGGTGTCTGCTGACTGCCGTTATCATTTTTCCTTCCCCAGAATAATAAATATGATCCCTAATTCTGCAGCGTAGATGTCTAATAGTCTTCCCAACATAAAATGCGCCGCATTGGCACATCATTAAATATACCACACCTTTTGTATCGCAGTCTGCATAAAATTTGGGTATAAACTTTTCTCCATTAGGTAGTATAAAGGAATTTCCTTCTTTCAACCACGGGCAGAAGGAGCATTTACCACATTGGGCCATTCCCAGTTTGGGATGCATAATTTTGGGTGTAACGGAAAAATGGCTTGAAATTAGTTGGTCACCTAAAGACTTAGTGCGTTTGAATGTGATCTGTGGGAAGGGGCTGATATATTTATTTAGGATAGGGTCCTCCTGAAGAATCGGCCAGTGTTTGTTCAAAATATCCCTAAGTTTATGATGTTGTTGGGAGAATTTGGTAATAAATCTCACTGGGGTGTTGGTCAGAACTTTTTTTTGTTTAAAAAGTAAAGAATTCCTTGATTGGCGAATGGCTTTGTTGTATGCACTGCGTAGTATGGTTTTCTTATAGCCTCTTAGTAGTAATCTCTGGCGAAGTGCTAGAGCTTGAGCTTTGAATTCCTCCAGATGTGTACAGTTGCGACGTAATCTGAGATATTGTGCATAAGGAATACTCTTAATAAGCGATCTAGGATGGGCACTGCCCGCATGTAATAAGGTGTTTCCTGCCGTTTCTTTTCTATACAGAGTGGTAGCTAGACAATTGTCTTGATCTTTGAAAATAGTTAGATCTAGAAAAGTTATTTTGTTTACATGAGTTGAAGTAGTGAACTTAAGATTCATTGAATTCTGGTTAATTGTCTGGACGAATTCATCCAGTAGTTTATGAGTTCCTGTCCATACTAGGAAAATATCGTCTATATACCTCCGCCATATAGGAATATGGTCGGTGTATACAGACAGGTCCTCCTGTGAGAAGGTATCACGTTCCCACCCCCCCAGGTACAGATTGGCGTAGGCCGGCGCGCAACAAGTGCCCATGGCCACGCCCTGTACCTGGAGGAAGTGGGAATCTTTAAAGCAAAAGTAATTACGGGTCAATACAAAGTGAAGTAATTCGAGTATGAATTCACAGAATTCCCAACTATAATGATCTTGTTCCCTTAGAAAGGTGCGTATCATCCCGATGCCCTGCTCGTGCGGGATGCTAGAGTACAGAGACTCAACATCCAAGGTCACGAGGAGGGCATCGGGAGGGACAGGCAGACCTTCAATTTGTTTCAGTAGATCCAATGTGTCACGTGTGTAAGATGGAAGGCTTAATACATGTGGCATTAATATAGAATCTATAAAACGGCTGGCATGTTCAGACAGCGAACCAATACCGGAGACGATTGGTCGGCCGGGGGGCAGTGTAGGATGCTTATGTATTTTTGGTAGGGCGTAAAAAGTAGCCTCTTTAGGGTTTCTAACATTGAGATAGTTGTAAATATCTTGGTCGATTAGGCCTTTTTGAAAGGCTTTACCAATGGTCTCTAGGTATTCTTGCCTAAATATTTTAATCTGTGTCTCAGATAGCAAGCGATAGCAATGTTTGTCCGCTAAGATTTTAGTAACCATAGTTTCATAGTATGCTTTGGTCATCAGGACAATGTTCCCTCCTTTGTCCGCAGGTTTTATTTCTAAATCTGGTTGATTTTTTAGGGCTAAAATGGCTTGTCTTTGTGAGTAGGACAGATTTCCTGGGGTTATTGGCATGGACATCTCTTTTATATCTTTGATGGTTCCAATAAGGAAGGCCCAGATATGTGCATTCGAGGTTAATTCTGGAAATCGTTGTGATTTAGGTTTAAATTTTTTAATATTGGTTGTATGTGCAGTAGGTGTTTTTATTTCTTGTGTAGAATTGGAGGGTTCGTTTTCCTCCAGTAAAAGTATGAGATCTCGAAGGGCTCGAAAATCTTCCATAGAGAAATGTTTGACTTGTTCTGATATCGCCTTGTCTTGTTTAGACTGTATTACATCTTTGTCAAAAAGGAATTTGTATGTTAAATTACGTGAAAAAAGATAGACATCTTTTATTGGTCTCATACTTGTCAATGTTAGTTGAGGGACAGAAGCTTAGTCCAAGTTTGAGGACCTCAAGTGTCTCCTTCTCAAACAGGTAAGGAGTTAAATTAATAATTTCCATGCCTAGAGTCATGTCGGCATTGTCGTGTTCATGGGAATTTGAAAATTTAACTGTGTCTGTGGAATTTGGATATGTGCATCTAGTGTGCTCTGTCTAGTGTTGGGTGTTCGTTGTGTCAACGGTAAGGGGGTACTAAGGGGATTTATGCCCGTATCCATTGGGCCTAACGTGCTAGATTGTGTCAAGTTGGGTGTTTGTGATTGATTATTCAATAGCTGTATTGCTTGTAAGGCAGTGGCTCCTAAATATTTGGGTTGTGCTGGTGGTTTTCCATTGGGGTGTGATGTGTGTCCTTTAGTTTGTGAATGTGTTGGAAATCTCGTGTCCATTTTCGGGGGGCGTTTAGAAGAGGGTGTATGTGGGTCCCCACCATAGTCTCTTTTCTGTGCTGTAGTATTATTACGGGAATAGTGTTGGTTATGTCTCGGGGCAGAGGGTGTAGATCTGAGTGAAGAATCTGACTCAGTATCTTCATCAGTGGTCCCATAGTTGTTGGTTTTCATGACCCGGTGATGGTTTCTAGAACCTTTACGTAGCATGGTATTCTGCCAGTGATATGCAAAGCCTTCAGAGAAGGCTAATCGGTCTTTTGATAGTTTGTTTTGTTTTTTATAGATGATGTCTTTAGTGATCTTTGTTATATAATCTTTTGTTTCTTGGACTCGTTTAGAAAAGAGGGTATGTTCCCTAATGGTTTCATTAGATGTTTGTAGTAGAAGGATCTCCTGATCTAGTGTATTTAATTCTGTCTGGTAGTGGAGTATCAACAATTTCATAAGTTCCATACTGCATTGGGTCAGTATGTTTTCCCATTTAAGTCTAAATTCTGCAGAGGTTACTTGAAAGGAGGGATAAAGTTGGATTCTGAGACCTAGAGGGTTAATAGTTTCCCGTACATATTTCTGGAGAAATTCAATATGCCAGTGCAAGTTGGCTTTCTTTTTAAGAACGCGTTTAAGTTTGGCCATGTACTGGTTTATACCAATTTCTTGTTCGGTATCTGTGTTACAATTCGTTTGGATCTCTGTCATGTAGCCCAACCAACCATTCCCAATGAAATCCATACTGTATACAATTATACATACAATTATATGCAATATTTACTAGCTATAGAAAGGGGAGAAGAGGAAAAACATACAACAATAGTGGAAGGGAGGGAGGGGAAGAGGGAAGGGCAGGGGGAAACACAAGAGTGATGCCCTTGAGGTAAAAAGGCCGTACAATGGGTAGTCTTTATAGAAAAATAAGGGTGTAATAGCCACTAAAAAATGCCCGGGTGCTTCCACCCATATTAGATTAAAGAAATTGAGAATGTATCATCGCATAGTGGTCATGCGGATACAGGGTACGTATATGTGCCGCGTCTAATATAAATTGTTTAGAGGACATAAAAGTGTGGGCAGGCACCAAGACTTTGTAGGCACAATAAGGATACTAAGATCATAAAAGGTCTGATTTTTATTTCAAAAATAATATATTAAAAGCGGGGAAAGACAAAAATAGGATAAAAACTGAGTATAGTATACATCATTTACAGAATATGCACTCCATACACAATATATCAAGAGACAACGGAACTACAGGATCAGTAAGGGACACACAGACAACTTATTGATCTATATAGTTACAGTACATATCGTTGAATCAAACGCCATGTGATGGTGGTGCTCAACAATTCTGTATAAACTTATAAGCTCGACATGTTGCGCGCCTTAGCACTTCCTCAGGAGCATGCAATACGATAACTGTAATGAATAGTACATTATTAACATCATTTCCAAAATATTTTTGTATGTGTATAATATGGTATAAACACTTCCATATAGGTCAACAGATAATACATGGGGACCGCTTGAAAAGAACACCAGGGGAACAACTGCACTGCAAGCGTGTCAGGTCGGAAAGGGGCAATGTGGGGACGGATGTAACATAGTATGGATATGTAGTTTAGAATAAGGAGGATATATAGGTAAGATATAGCATATATTAGATAAGGAGGGGGGGGAAAAAAAGAAGGGGAAGAAGACAAGGAGGGAAAGAATATGGGAGGGAAAGCAAGGGAAAGGGGAAGGAAAGGTGGGGGAGGGGGGGAGGAGGGGAAGGGGGGAGAGGAGGGGGGAAAAAAGAGGGGGGGTAAAAAGGGGGGACAGAGGGAAAGAGAACAGGGGAAGGGACAAGGGAAAGGGAGCATGGGAAAATAAGAAGGGGGGGGGGAGGGGGGGGTTGGGGAGGGGAAAGGAGAGGATGAAGGAAATTAGTACAATTGGAAGTGGTAATAACAAATGGACTATGCGATATATGTATGGTTATTAATATATGTATGTGTACAAATCTCGTAAATAATATAAGCAGATGATTACCAATATAAAATAGTGGAAATCGCATGTCCATTAACAAAAGGCTAGTTGGAATAAAGTACAATGCAATGAAACTTACCCTAGTCAGTGTAAGGCTATTGTATAAGAACGGGAGGGGATGGAAAAAACCAGACCCTCAGCTGTTTCCCTATTAGACGGAGGTAGTTCCCAGCAATTGGGTGAAACAGGGGAGAAAAAGTTGTCGGTCACAGACTGGCTTATAAGGTTCATCTAAATGTATGAACAAAATAGTTCCCTGCGGTTTGTGTTCCCAGTCTTGCTGAGTCTGTTAAGGTAGGTAAAAAACAGATGGTGAAATAAAATATCTAAGTTAAGTGAAAGTTAAGAGGGGGAGGGATAAAGACAATGTACGCTTACCTAATAGTAGAGCTTGTAAATGTAGTAGTTGGTGGTGGAGCGTTAGAACGCCATCCCACCACAGGTAGTGGTTAGTGCAAAATGTATCGCAAGAGACGCCAATTGCGGCGTCTCTTGTACACCCGCCCCACCTGTAGTCACCAATCGGCGTAGCCGACGTGACGTCATCCAGGTCGGCCGCTGGCGCGTACTGCGCATGTCCCGATTCCCGGCGCGGTTCCGGTGACGGAAGAGCGTCAGGAAGGGGAAAGGCAGCCGCGTCCAGGTATCCAGGCAACCAAGGGGGCCGGGCCCGTCGTGTCACTCATCATCCCCCAGCGGGCAGACCATGCAGCAACACAGGGAAGGGGAGGGGTGGAAAAAGGGGAGGGGGCGAGTATAGCCCGAGCATCCCAGTATCATAGGGATGCGGGGAGGTCCCCCGCCACTACCCCCCTCCCATCCAGGGCCGCCGATGGGCGCCCGTCCACAATAGGGAAAGGGGGAGAAATGAAAACACAGCGGCCAGCCCACGCCACCGCAGCAGCCACGGAATACCACATGCGCCATCACCTGCAAGCAAGGAACAGTGCAGATGTGGCGCTGGGCGGCCGCACATTGCTCCTGATGATCCTACCCAAGTAGCGCAGACAGGAGGTGCACCCATGGTGTAAAAGACGGCCCCCATATTACATCTGTAGAGAAGATGAAAATAGATATGGATATAGACATATTACAAATAAACAAATATTGTAAGAAAAAAGATTTATATTCACATAGATGTGAATATTAGGACCGGCATCCAGGGGTCATGGTAACAATTGAGTTGGGAAAAAAAACAAAAGGACAACAAAACAACACAACAACAAAACCCAAGCAAAACAAAAGATAGGCAGCAAGCACAGAGTATACAATATATAGCAGTACATAATGTTTTACCATAAATTCTTTTACGCAGTGTATGATATGTATTACCCTGATATGTACCCAGAGGCATATAGGGAGTTCAGAAATGGTACATATCCAAAGGTCTATAGGGAATTCAAAAATAATGATAATAATAATAGCTAGAGCCAATGGATCGGGCTCTCGAACAGCCTGATTTCAATAAATGGAGGAAACAATTTAGTATGCATGTATCATTGTGCATAACGTTTGAAGGTATTAAGTTAAAGGAATGGTTTATATGACTGGGTCTCATTGATCCCAGGGGGGACAGTAGCCCCCAAGCGCTCAATCCAGAGCGTTTCTTGTTGGCATACTTTTTTGTCCCACTCTCCACCCCTGGGATCCGGTGGGATAACTGTTAATGCAATGAATGAGACAAGGGAGGTATTAAATTTGTGATAGAGGTCAAGGTGTCTGCTGACTGCCGTTATCATTTTTCCTTCCCCAGAATAATAAATATGATCCCTAATTCTGCAGCGTAGATGTCTAATAGTCTTCCCAACATAAAATGCGCCGCATTGGCACATCATTAAATATACCACACCTTTTGTATCGCAGTCTGCATAAAATTTGGGTATAAACTTTTCTCCATTAGGTAGTATAAAGGAATTTCCTTCTTTCAACCACGGGCAGAAGGAGCATTTACCACATTGGGCCATTCCCAGTTTGGGATGCATAATTTTGGGTGTAACGGAAAAATGGCTTGAAATTAGTTGGTCACCTAAAGACTTAGTGCGTTTGAATGTGATCTGTGGGAAGGGGCTGATATATTTATTTAGGATAGGGTCCTCCTGAAGAATCGGCCAGTGTTTGTTCAAAATATCCCTAAGTTTATGATGTTGTTGGGAGAATTTGGTAATAAATCTCACTGGGGTGTTGGTCAGAACTTTTTTTTGTTTAAAAAGTAAAGAATTCCTTGATTGGCGAATGGCTTTGTTGTATGCACTGCGTAGTATGGTTTTCTTATAGCCTCTTAGTAGTAATCTCTGGCGAAGTGCTAGAGCTTGAGCTTTGAATTCCTCCAGATGTGTACAGTTGCGACGTAATCTGAGATATTGTGCATAAGGAATACTCTTAATAAGCGATCTAGGATGGGCACTGCCCGCATGTAATAAGGTGTTTCCTGCCGTTTCTTTTCTATACAGAGTGGTAGCTAGACAATTGTCTTGATCTTTGAAAATAGTTAGATCTAGAAAAGTTATTTTGTTTACATGAGTTGAAGTAGTGAACTTAAGATTCATTGAATTCTGGTTAATTGTCTGGACGAATTTATCCAGTAGTTTATGAGTTCCTGTCCATACTAGGAAAATATCGTCTATATACCTCCGCCATATAGGAATATGGTCGGTGTATACAGACAGGTCCTCCTGTGAGAAGGTATCACGTTCCCACCCCCCCAGGTACAGATTGGCGTAGGCCGGCGCGCAACAAGTGCCCATGGCCACGCCCTGTACCTGGAGGAAGTGGGAATCTTTAAAGCAAAAGTAATTACGGGTCAATACAAAGTGAAGTAATTCGAGTATGAATTCACAGAATTCCCAACTATAATGATCTTGTTCCCTTAGAAAGGTGCGTATCATCCCGATGCCCTGCTCGTGCGGGATGCTAGAGTACAGAGACTCAACATCCAAGGTCACGAGGAGGGCATCGGGAGGGACAGGCAGACCTTCAATTTGTTTCAGTAGATCCAATGTGTCACGTGTGTAAGATGGAAGGCTTAATACATGTGGCATTAATATAGAATCTATAAAACGGCTGGCATGTTCAGACAGCGAACCAATACCGGAGACGATTGGTCGGCCGGGGGGCAGTGTAGGATGCTTATGTATTTTTGGTAGGGCGTAAAAAGTAGCCTCTTTAGGGTTTCTAACATTGAGATAGTTGTAAATATCTTGGTCGATTAGGCCTTTTTGAAAGGCTTTACCAATGGTCTCTAGGTATTCTTGCCTAAATATTTTAATCTGTGTCTCAGATAGCAAGCGATAGCAATGTTTGTCCGCTAAGATTTTAGTAACCATAGTTTCATAGTATGCTTTGGTCATCAGGACAATGTTCCCTCCTTTGTCCGCAGGTTTTATTTCTAAATCTGGTTGATTTTTTAGGGCTAAAATGGCTTGTCTTTGTGAGTAGGACAGATTTCCTGGGGTTATTGGCATGGACATCTCTTTTATATCTTTGATGGTTCCAATAAGGAAGGCCCAGATATGTGCATTCGAGGTTAATTCTGGAAATCGTTGTGATTTAGGTTTAAATTTTTTAATATTGGTTGTATGTGCAGTAGGTGTTTTTATTTCTTGTGTAGAATTGGAGGGTTCGTTTTCCTCCAGTAAAAGTATGAGATCTCGAAGGGCTCGAAAATCTTCCATAGAGAAATGTTTGACTTGTTCTGATATCGCCTTGTCTTGTTTAGACTGTATTACATCTTTGTCAAAAAGGAATTTGTATGTTAAATTACGTGAAAAAAGATAGACATCTTTTATTGTCTCATACTTGTCAATGTTAGTTGAGGGACAGAAGCTTAGTCCAAGTTTGAGGACCTCAAGTGTCTCCTTCTCAAACAGGTAAGGAGTTAAATTAATAATTTCCATGCCTAGAGTCATGTCGGCATTGTCGTGTTCATGGGAATTTGAAAATTTAACTGTGTCTGTGGAATTTGGATATGTGCATCTAGTGTGCTCTGTCTAGTGTTGGGTGTTCGTTGTGTCAACGGTAAGGGGGTACTAAGGGGATTTATGCCCGTATCCATTGGGCCTAACGTGCTAGATTGTGTCAAGTTGGGTGTTTGTGATTGATTATTCAATAGCTGTATTGCTTGTAAGGCAGTGGCTCCTAAATATTTGGGTTGTGCTGGTGGTTTTCCATTGGGGTGTGATGTGTGTCCTTTAGTTTGTGAATGTGTTGGAAATCTCGTGTCCATTTTCGGGGGGCGTTTAGAAGAGGGTGTATGTGGGTCCCCACCATAGTCTCTTTTCTGTGCTGTAGTATTATTACGGGAATAGTGTTGGTTATGTCTCGGGGCAGAGGGTGTAGATCTGAGTGAAGAATCTGACTCAGTATCTTCATCAGTGGTCCCATAGTTGTTGGTTTTCATGACCCGGTGATGGTTTCTAGAACCTTTACGTAGCATGGTATTCTGCCAGTGATATGCAAAGCCTTCAGAGAAGGCTAATCGGTCTTTTGATAGTTTGTTTTGTTTTTTATAGATGATGTCTTTAGTGATCTTTGTTATATAATCTTTTGTTTCTTGGACTCGTTTAGAAAAGAGGGTATGTTCCCTAATGGTTTCATTAGATGTTTGTAGTAGAAGGATCTCCTGATCTAGTGTATTTAATTCTGTCTGGTAGTGGAGTATCAACAATTTCATAAGTTCCATACTGCATTGGGTCAGTATGTTTTCCCATTTAAGTCTAAATTCTGCAGAGGTTACTTGAAAGGAGGGATAAAGTTGGATTCTGAGACCTAGAGGGTTAATAGTTTCCCGTACATATTTCTGGAGAAATTCAATATGCCAGTGCAAGTTGGCTTTCTTTTTAAGAACGCGTTTAAGTTTGGCCATGTACTGGTTTATACCAATTTCTTGTTCGGTATCTGTGTTACAATTCGTTTGGATCTCTGTCATGTAGCCCAACCAACCATTCCCAATGAAATCCATACTGTATACAATTATACATACAATTATATGCAATATTTACTAGCTATAGAAAGGGGAGAAGAGGAAAAACATACAACAATAGTGGAAGGGAGGGAGGGGAAGAGGGAAGGGCAGGGGGAAACTCAAGAGTGATGCCCTTGAGGTAAAAAGGCCGTACAATGGGTAGTCTTTATAGAAAAATAAGGGTGTAATAGCCACTAAAAAATGCCCGGGTGCTTCCACCCATATTAGATTAAAGAAATTGAGAATGTATCATCGCATAGTGGTCATGCGGATACAGGGTACGTATATGTGCCGCGTCTAATATAAATTGTTTAGAGGACATAAAAGTGTGGGCAGGCACCAAGACTTTGTAGGCACAATAAGGATACTAAGATCATAAAAGGTCTGATTTTTATTTCAAAAATAATATATTAAAAGCGGGGAAAGACAAAAATAGGATAAAAACTGAGTATAGTATACATCATTTACAGAATATGCACTCCATACACAATATATCAAGAGACAACGGAACTACAGGATCAGTAGCCTTTTGTTAATGGACATGCGATTTCCACTATTTTATATTGGTAATCATCTGCTTATATTATTTACGAGATTTGTACACATACATATATTAATAACCATACATATATCGCATAGTCCATTTGTTATTACCACTTCCAATTGTACTAATTTCCTTCATCCTCTCCTTTCCCCTTATAAGTTTATACAGAATTGTTGACCACCACCATCACATGGCGTTTGATTCAACGATATGTACTGTAACTATATAGATCAATAAGTTGTCTGTGTGTCCCTTACTGATCCTGTAGTTCCGTTGTCTCTTGATATATTGTGTATGGAGTGCATATTCTGTAAATGATGTATACTATACTCAGTTTTTATCCTATTTTTGTCTTTCCCCGCTTTTAATATATTATTTTTGAAATAAAAATCAGACCTTTTATGATCTTAGTATCCTTATTGTGCCTACAAAGTCTTGGTGCCTGCCCACACTTTTATGTCCTCTAAACAGGGTGATGAAATCTAAACCTAATGCTAGTAGCTGCCAACATAAGTTAGTAATCACACTAAAACATATATAATAAATAGCAAGTAATGTGGCGCTTACTAAAAATACCTAGTGTCCACACAGATATCTAACAAAGATGATGAATGACTGATCCGGTAACATCATATTGTTTACGTAACCAGGTGGCCCCGCTCCCCTCTGACCCCCCGGGAAAGCCATGGTAAAGTCCCTGTGCATCAGTAGGGGCGAGGTCACCCGGGAACGTCCCTCTGTGGCCCAGCCCTCAGTTATATAAGAACTGTCAAAGCGAAGACGCGTCATATGGCGGGTGCCTCCCATGGTCGGTCAGGCCTTTGTTTTTGTTTTTTTCTTTTTCGGTCCGGCGGAGCGAGAGAAGATGAATGGACTTCATGGGACATTTTTATTTTTTAAATGTTTAATAAAGGTCCCTAGCTGTGTCTTGTCTTTTGTACCATTTTGACACTTTTTTCTGAAATGGTATGGGTATATTTTGTACCCCGTTACCATTTCACATGGGGGAGGCCGGGATCTGGGGGCTTCCAGATTCTGATAAGCTCCCCGCCCGCAGACCCCCACAACCACTGGGCAAGGGTTGTGGGGATGAGGCCATTGTCCCCATCAACATGGGGAGAAGGTGCTTTGGGGGGCTACCCCAAAGAACCCTCCCCATGTTGAGGACTAGGGATGAGCCGAACACCCCCCTGTTCGGTTCGCACCAGAACATGCGAACAGGCAAAAAATTTGTTCGAACAAGCGAACACCGTTAAATTCTATGGGACACGAACATGAATAATAAAAAGTGCTAATTTTAAAGGCTTATATGCAAGTTATTGTCATAAAAAGGGTTTGGGGACCTGGGTCCTGCCCCAGGAGACATGGATCAATGCAAAAAAAAGTTTTAAAAATGTTTTTTTAGGAGCAGTGATTTTAATAATGCTTAAAGTGAAACAATAAAAGTGTAATATCCCTTTTAAATTTCGTACCTGGGGGGTGTCTATAGTATGCCTGTAAAGGGGAGCATGTTTCCCGTGTTTAGAACAGTCTGACAGCAAACTGACATTTCAAAGGAAAAAAAGTCATTTAAAACTACTCGCGGCTATTAATGAATTGCCGGTCCGACAATACACATAAAAGTTGACCCTTTTTTTGTGAAATAGTAGGGGTACTTTTGTACCCCCTTACCATTTCACACAGGGGGGAGGGCCGGGATCTGGGGGTCCCCTTGTTAAAGAGGGCTTCCAGATTCCGATAAGCCCCCCGCCCGCAGACCCCCACAACCACCGAGCAAGGGTTGTGGGGATGAGGCCCTTGTCCCCAAAGCACCCTCCCAATGTTGAGGGCATGTGGCCTGGTACGGTTCAGGAGGGGGGGCGCTCTCTCGTCCCCCCCTCTTTTCCTGTGGCCTACCAGGTTGCGTGCTTGGATAAGGGCCTGGTATGGATTTTTGGGGAGACCACGCCATTTTTTTTAAAATTCTGGCGCGGGGTTCCCCTTAAAATCCATACCAGACCTGAAGGGTCTGGTATAGATTTTGAGGGGGAGCCCATGCCATTTTTTAAAAAAATTTTGGCCGGGGTTCCCCTTAATATCCATACCAGACCTGAAGGGCCTGGTAAGGAATTTAGGGGGACCCCCACGTCATTTTTTTTCAAATTTTGGTTCTGGGTTCCACTGTGGGGAATTCCCATGCCGTTTTTATCAATGAACTTTTATGTGTATTGTCGCACCGGCAATTCATTAATAGTCACAAGTAGTTTTAAATGACTTTTTTTCCTTTGAAATGTCATTTTGCTGTCAGACTGTTCTAAATACGGGAAACATGCGCCCCTTTACAGGCATACTATAGACACCCCCTGGTATGAAATTTAAAGGTATATTACACTTTTATTGTTTCACTTTAAGCATTATTAAAATCACTGCTCCCGAAAAAACGTCCGTTTTTAAAACTTTTTTTTGCATTGATCCATGTCCCCTGGGGCAGGACCCAGGTCCCCAAACACTTTTTATGACAATAACTTGCATATAAGTCTTTAAAATTAGCACTTTTGATTTCTCCCATAGACTTTTAAAGGGTGTTCCGTGGCTTTCGAATTTGCCACGAACACCCCAAATTGTTTGCGAACTGGCGAACAGCCAATGTTCAAGTCAAACATGAGTTTGACTCGAACTCTAAGATCATCCCTATTGAGGGCATGTGGCCTGGTCCAGTTCTGGAGCGGGGCGTTCTCTCGTCCCCCCCTCTTTTCCTGCGGCCTGCCAGGTTGCATGCTCAGATAAGGGTCTGGCATGGATTTTTGGGGGACTCCCACGCCTTTTAAAAAAAAAAATTGGCACGGAGTTCCCCTTCCACCTGAAGGGTCTGGTATGGATTTTTAGGGGGACCCAAACACCATTTTTTAAAAAAATGTTGGCACAGGGTTCCCCTTAATATCCATACCAGACCTGAAGGGCCTGGTATGGAATTTGGGGGACCACCACGTGATTTTTTTTAAATTTTGGTTTGGGGTTCCCCTTAATATTCATACCAGACCCACAGGGCCTGGTAATGGACTGGGGGATCCCATGCCGTTTGGGGCCATCTTTGAAGAGGTATGTGTAATAAACTTTTTATTGTGATATATATGGTCCGATTTCCACCAATGTCCAATGTTAACCCCTAGCCAATCAATTGACATGGAGTTTAGTATAACACATACCTCTTCAAAGATGGCCCCACTAGAGCCTGAGGAAGAAGCACGCATGCTTCGAACGTGCGCACCCTCCCGCTGACCTTGCACCCGGAAGTGACGACATCACAGCACTACGTTCTGGTGTTTGAAAATCCTCTTCCCCAGATACCAACAGCGTTGGAACTCACCACTGCAGTCGTTACAAGGGACGGCTTCACGGCATACGCCGGTCACAGTCTGCTCCTTCTGGACAAGTGTGGATGACTCCTATGATACATGCCTTTCCCCATCGCCTGTTTGTGAGTGCATCTGTTATTATTATACACCGAACCTATTAAAAATTTTAATCTACTACGCTTAGAAGGCGCCGCTTTTTTCCCTGTTCAGGTGTGAATGGGGCCTAAGTGTTAAACCAGTGTGACCAGATGTGGTAGTCAGTCCTTTTCCTGCATCAACTGCTTACTCCTCCAACATATATTCTCCCATCAATTGGTTAGAATTAATCACCAAAAGAGAAATCCCCAGTCAATTGCACTTGCCATCCCCAGTCAATGGCACCCAGACCAGAGCCAGCTCAATCAACTCATATGAACACTCAATGTGCTCAAATTACGGCGAATGGTTCAAATGCACCGCCGTTACCTTCCAAGCCCCGCTGTGCATTTCACCTCGCCCGGATGTGATGTCACTTGCTATCCAAGACAACGAGCAGTGACACAACCTCTATGCATTTCACTGTGAAAGTGTCATTTTCCTGGATACCTTTATAACTGTTGCCTTGTTATTATTGGTGGACATGTCCTCTCTCCCATAGCCCATTTATTTTGCTACTTCTCATAGCAAAACTGTTAAAAATTATTGGAAGGATGTTGTCCACACATATCAGGCTTAATGGTGGTATCGATTCCTATCCCTATCAATCATTTGTAAAAGGTATACGGCTACTGCTACCATCTCCTGTTCATTTGTTCCTCAAAAAATAGAGGATTGGCTTGATTATCAGAACGATAATGAGTTAAATCTAAAATTCACAGGATATTCAGATTCTAGCTCAATTTCCTTCCTGGCTGTGAACTAGGGATGAGCCGAACAACCCCCGGTTCGGTTCGCACCAGAACCTGAGAACGGAACGAAAATTTGCGCAAACTTTAGAACCCCTATAAAGTCTATGGGACTCGAACGTTCGAAATCAAAAGTGCTAATTTTAAAGGCTAATATGCAAGTTATTGTCCTAAAAAGGGTTTGGGGACCCGGGTCCTGCCCCAGGGGACATGTATCAATGCATAAAAAAGTTTTAAAAACGTCCATTTTTTCGGGAGCAGTGATTTTAATGATGCTTAAAGTAAAAAAAGTGAAATATTCCATTAAATATCGTACCTGGGGGGTGTCTATAGTATGCCTGTAAAGTGGCGCATGTTTCCCATGCTTACAACAGTCCCTGCACAAAATAACATTTTTAAAGGAATAAAAGTCATTTAAAACTGCTTGCGGCTTTAATGTATTGTCGGGTCCCGGCAATATGGATGAAAAACAGTGAGGCAAATGGCATGGGAACCACCCCCCTAGTCCATTACCAAGCCCTTTGGGTCTTGTATGGGTATTAAGGGGAACCCCGCACCCAAATTAAAAAAAGGAAAGGCGTGGGGCCCCCAGGGCCTATATACTCTGAACAGCAGTATAAGGCGGTGCAAACAAGACAGGGACTGTAGGTTTGTTGTTAAGTAGAATCTGTTTGTAATTTTGAACTGGTACATTTTTAAAGCTCCAGCCAAAAAATCTATTTTAAGCTTTTTGGAAAACATAGGGAAGGGTTATCACCCCTGTAACATTTGTTTTGCTGTCTGTGCACCTCTTCAGAAGATTTCCCCTCACTTTCTGTCTCAATGACAAATGTTTTTTGAAAATTTGGGGTTTTTAGTGAAACAAGGATGGTGATAAAGCATCAGTGAAGAGGAGACACATTTTTCCCATATAAACAGGAGAGAATTTCCCTTCCTAGGGGTAGATTTCATCTCACTTCCTGTTGTCTCCTTCCGTTTGCAAGTAGGAGTCGTTTGTAAGTTGGATGTTTGAAAGTAGGGGCCTGCCCTATATACTCTGCAGAAATTGTGGCCTTAGGTGTTGGTGTTGCCACAACACTGTAAGCCCTCACAGTTACTCTTGGTGGGCGCAAGAACGGGCCGTGCTGTGAAATTTTAGATCAAGAATTGTAATTACATGCCATTGTTGAACAGTGGTAGAAATATTGGGCCTTTGGTGGTGATGGTGATGCTGGTGCCACAACACTGTAAGTCCTCACAGTTACTCTTGGTGGGCTCTGGAACGGGCCCTGCTGTGAAATATTATATCAAGAATTGTAATTACATGCACCTGTTGAACAGGGGCAGAAAAATTGGGCCGGTGGTGGTGTTGCCACAACACTGTAAGCCCTCACAGTTACTCTTGGTGGGCGCAGGAATGGGCCCTGCTGTGAAATATTAGATCAAGAATTGTAATTACATGTCCCTGTTGAACAGGGGCAGAAAAATTGGGCCTTGGGCACTGGTGCCACAACACTGCAACCCCTCACAGATGTTATAGTTTGAGTGCAGGAATGAGCCCTGCTCCAGAGTTTGCATCAAAAATTGTAATTGCACGCCCCTGTTAAACAGGGGCAGAAAAATTGGGCCTTGGGCACTGGTGCTGGTGCCACAACACTGAAACCCCTCACAGATACTATAGTTGGAGCACAGGAATGAGCACTGCTGCAAAGTATTGCATCAAAAATTGTAATTACATGCCCCAAAAATTGAGCCTTGGCCACTGGTGGCGGTGCCCAGAACCAAACATGTTCTTACAAGCTATCAGCATGAAAATCGAGGAGGAAGAGGATTGTCACTCAGCATAACAGGATAGTCACTCAGCATCAGCATAGGCAGTCTTGAAGGGATCTCACATTAAAAAAAAAAATCAATTGGTTTCATCAGCATCAGGTGCTTGGAAGCTGGTGATCCAAGACTGATTCATTTTTATGAAGGTCAGACGATCGACAGATTCGGTGGACAGGTGCACCCTGATTGGTTACAAAGCCTCCAGCAGCACTGAATGCTAAATGTGCATTCCGAAAGAACGCCAAATGCAGGACAGGCCAGTAGCTCAATTGCATACTGTGCAAGCTCTGGCCTGTGATCTATCCTCAAGACCCAGTAACCCAGAGGATTTTCAGTGGGAAAGGTGTCCAAGTCTGATTTTGACCCTAGGTAATCCTGCAGCATGTGAATCAGACGCTGGCGATGGTTGCTGGAACTGATCAGACCTTGGGGCTGCGGACTAAAAAATTGTCTGAACGCATCGGTCAGATGGCCACCTTCTCCTTCTGTGGCTGACCAAAGCCTCAGCAACACGTTGTCCTGGAGGACCAGGAAATTGTAACCTCCCAGGCTCTGGAAACGCATTGCACAAACCTTTCTGCAAGGCCTCCCGAAGAGGTTTCATCCTCTGCTCCCTCTGCGACAGCAAGATAAGGTCCTCAACCTTACCCTTGTAACGTGGATCAAGGAGGGTTGCCAGCCAGTAATCATCCCTCCCCTTGATACTACGAATACGAGGATCCTTCCGCAGGCTTTGCAGGATCAGGGAGGCCATGCAGCGTAGGTTTGCTGAGGCATTCGGTCCAGAGTCCTCTAGGTCACTAAGGACGACATGATCCGCAGCCACCTCCTCCCAGCCATGTACAAGTCCATGGGTTTCTATGGACTGTAAATGATCCCTTGAAGACTGCTGCTGATGCTGAGTGCCAGGCTCCACCTCCATGCTGACAAAGTCCTTCTCCTCTTCCTCCTCCTCTTCCTGTGTGATTGGCGGGCACGCAGGAACACTGTCTGGATAAAGGGGGCCTAGAGAGGTAAGGAAGTCCTCCTCTTCCTCCCTCTGTGCTGCCTCAAGTGCCCTGTCCATTATTCCACGCAGCGTGTGCTCCAACAGGTGGACAAGAGGGACAGTATCACTGATGCATGCATTGTCACTGCTCACCATCCTCGTGGCCTCCTCAAATGGTGACAGGACAGTGCATGCATCCCTGATCATAGCACACTGGCGTGGGGAAAAAAAACAAGGTCCCCTGACCCTGTCCTGGTGCCATAGTCGCATAGGTACTCAGTGATGGCCCTCTGCTGCATGTGCAGCCACTGCAGCATGGCCAATGTTGAGTTCCACCTTGTGGGCATGTCACAGATTAGGCGGTCCTTGGGCAGGTTAAATTCCTTTTGGAGGTCAGCCAGCCAAGCACTGGCATTATATGACCTGCAGAAATGCACACAGACTTTCCTGGCCTGCCTCAGGACATCCTGTAAGCCCGGGTACCTGCCCAAGAACCGCTGCACCACCAAGTTAAGGACATGAGCCAAACAGGGCACATGGGTCAGTTGTCCCTGTCGGAGGGCAGAGAGGAGGTTCATGCCATTGTCGCAAACCACCATACCTGTCTTAAGCTGGCGTGGCATCAACCACCTCTGAACCTGCCCCTGCAAAGCTGACAGAATCTCTGCCCCAGTGTGGCTCCTGTCCCCCAAGCACACCAGCTCAAGCACCGCATGGCATCTATTTGCCTGCGTGCTTGCGTAGCCCCTTGAACACCTACAGAGCACCTTTAATTAGTTAAAGTATCAACACATAGTGGTAATGTGGATACACATATGATACTCGGTGCCACGTCCTGATATGGTTACAAAGAGAGTAGTAGATTGGACTTTGGACTTTCTGGGCACAATAATCACTATATATGATTGTATTAAAAATATGATTTATTGAAAATTATTAAAAAACAAGAGTAAAAAGGACAGAGCCAGAAATCAGTTCATAGCAATACAATTTACAGTTATGCACTCCATACATAGCTCTACAATAGAAATAAATCATATAAAAATTGGGGATACCAATCCTTAATCCATGTAGTTATAGTGTGGTACACTGGGAGCTATGCAATGATAACAATCGATGTCTATAGCTTGCTCAACATGTTACACGCCAAAGTGCTTCTTCAGGAGCACAGAACAGATTACTGAAATATATAAAACATCCAATAAGTATAGCTTTAGTGAACTCACTATAAAAAGACTATAGCCAGATAATAAACATATTGCGAACTTGGTGTCATTGCCACCGGGACCCATCAGATGATGCCATTCCCATAAAGCCCAAGTAACATTCAAACACTATGGGAACGTGTGTAACATGATAGTAATAAGTATCATGGTTCATAGAGAGGAAAAAAGGTATGGCTGACAGTAGAAAATTAGAAGGGGGGAGGGAGGGGGGGGAGGGAAGAGGGAGGGAGAAAGGGAGGGGAAAAGGAGGGGGAAGGGAAGAAATAGGGGAAGGGAAGGGAGAAGGGGAAGGGAAAAGGAGGGAAGGGGGAAAGAAAGGGGATTGGAAAAAAAAAAAAAGGAAGACAAAAGAAAGATATCAAAGTGCCTATAAGTGCCAGTTCATATGAGATAAATAGAAAAATAATACATTGGTATGAAAAGGGGGATGGGCTAGTATGAAAATCCCATTCCAAATAGGTGACCAAATGTGTGTCTATATAGAGATCTATATATACGATCTCCATGATTTTCTAGTTGTACTACTACTATTTATAGCTAATGTGATCAATAGTTATTTTTGTATACCTGCGGTATTACTGAAACAATATTAAATTATTTGTAACTATTGGGACCAATAGTTATTTTTATATACCTGCGGTATTACTGAAACAATATTACAGTATCTAGTATTGATAAGGTATTTTCAAAATTGATTTAATCTGTATGACATGAAAATTATTTTTAATGGATACTAAGTATACAGTCAGTTAGCTATCAATATAGAAAAGGTACATTTCACTTACCATTATCATATTAGTAAAATAAAAAATATCTATGAACCGCAGGGATAAAAAGACTTTTTATGTCTTCACTCTATGTCTTTGCATACAGCAGTGTGTTGCTGGAAGTATAAATTATAGCCAACAAAACTGTTACACCGGCCAGACAGCGGAAAAACGATATGTCAAGCTTCTGATAAGTATCGCCAGTATATGGTGTTAGGGAATTGGTCGGTATCCAAATCGTTGGGCTGTAGCACTGAGAGGACAGTTCCAGAGAAAGAGATAATGATAAACAGAAGGAAAAGTGTCAGAACAGCATGTTGTATTATACAGCCTAACCGCGATAGAGCCAGTATCTTCTACTGTGCAATAGCATACCTGTTAGTAGTTCAAGATAGAACACCTGTAGCCAGGGAGGACGTCCACCCAGCCGCTCGGGTAGAGAGCGACTGGCAGTCTGGAGCGTGGATAGAGAGACATAACTGACGTCTCTTGTACACATGCCCCGCTCGTAGTCACCAATCAGCGGAGCTGATGTGACGTCATCCGCACGAGACAGGGAGAGAGCGGTTGCAACCCAAGGTATCCTGGAGGACCAGTGATACCCGTGTGCGCCTAACGCCCTCGTAGGGGGGCGTGGCGCTGGGCGGCCGCATAGTGATGAAAATTGTACCAGGGCAATACAGAGTACACCTACCTGAGTGGTCATGACCGCAAGCACAGCAAATTCGCAGTTAGAAAAATTCTAGGATAAGTCAACATGACATAGTATTAGTATTGATACAATATTGATATTAGGAGCAGCTGTATTGATAATGACAATAATCAGGATTATAGATAGAAGACATGATAGACAACTTTAAACAACCAAATGTAAAGACAATAATGAAGGAACAATCTCTGCAATGTTTTTAAATTACCCCAAATAAGTTCATAATATTGCATTGGGATAAACCACTTTGAAGGAAGGAGAGACATGTAACAAAAGAAATTAAAAAAAAAAAATTAATTTAAACTTTACATTGTTAAGGCGGCAGAGAATATACTATAAGATAGGTTTATATGTATGAGCCTCATTAATACCAGGGGGGTAGGTAGCACGTTCTATCCACATAGTTTCTTTTTGACACACAACTTTGTCCCAGTCTCCACCTCTGGGATCTCTTGGGACCACTGTCAATACAATAAATGATATTAGGGATACATCAAACTTATGATATAAGTCCAGATGCCGGCTGACTGCTGTAACCATTTTGCCTTCTGCTGAATAGTAGACATGATCTTTTATTCTGCATCGTAGATGTCTAATAGTCTTGCCTACATAGAAGGCGCCACATTGGCATGACATAAGATACACTACTCCTTCAGTATCACAGTTTGCATGGAATTTTGGGGTGAAAGTTTCGCCATTCGGCAATATAAATGTTGTCCCTACTTTTACCCATGGACAAAATGAACATTTGCCACATTGTGAGATCCCTTGCTTCAGTTGTTTGTGTTTTGGAGTCGTTAGGTAATGACTAGAAGTTATGTCACCCAAAGATCTGGCCCATCTAAAGGTAATCTGCGGGCAGGGACCAATATATTTTTGAATAATGGGGTCCTCTTGGAGGATCGACCAATGATTACTTAGAATGCCACGTAATTGCTCATGTTGTTGCGAGAATCTTGTAATGAATCTCACCGGGGGATCGGTAATGGTTGATTTCTTCTTGTATAATAAGGAACTTCTCGACTGACGTAAAGCTTTGTTGTAGGCGCTACGTAGTAACGTTTTAGTGTAGCCCCTCGCCAGTAACCTGACACGGAGCGCATCCGCTTGAGATTTAAATTCCTCTAAATGAGTGCAATTACGGCGCAATCTCAGGTATTGTGCGTATGGAATGCTCTTAATCAGTGGTCTGGGGTGAGCACTGTTAGCATGTAGCAGAGTGTTCCCTGCCGTCTCCTTTCTGTAAAGAGTGGAGGCCAGACAGTTCCTACTATCTTTAAAGATAGTTAAGTCTAGAAACATAATCCGTTGGGGATTAGTAGAGACCGTAAACTTCAAATTAAAAGAATTTTGATTGATAGTTTGAATGAATCCATCAAGTAGATCCTGAGTGCCTGTCCAAACCAAAAATAAATCATCGATATAATGTCGCCAAATAAGGGCGTGTTCAATGAAGGGAGTAAGTGAGTCGTCTGAGAAAATATGGCGTTCCCACCCCCCCAGGTACAAGTTGGCGTAGGCCGTTGCACAACAGGTGCCCATAGCCATGCCTTGTACCTGGAGGAAGTGGGAACCTTGAAAGCAAAAGTAATTATGGGTAAGCACAAATTTCAGTAGTTCCAGGATAAACTCACAATAATCCCAGCTATAATGATCCTGTCCTCGTAGAAAGGTACGAGCCATCCCGATGCCCTGCTCGTGAGGGATGCTAGAGTACAATGACTCAACATCCAGAGTCACGAGGAGGTCATCGGGAGGGACAGGCAACCCCTCCATTTGTTTCAACAAGTCCAGTGTATCACGAGTATAGGAAGGTAGACCCAGTACATGTGGCATAAGGACAAAGTCCACCAGACGACTGGCGTTCTCTGTCAGGGAACCGATCCCGGATACAATCAGACGACCTGGGGGGGTTGAACCGTGCTTGTGTATCTTTGGTAAGGGGTAGAATGTAGCCTCCCTTGGTTTTTTGATATTTAGATAGTTGTATGTGTCTTGATCGATAAGGCATCTCTGGTGGGCTGATCCGATGATACAGAGGTATTCCTGCCTAAATTCCAAAATCCTGGCCTCCGATACACGTGAGTAACATTGTTTATTTTGTAAAATCCTCATGACCATAGATACATAATAGGACTTCGTCATGAGGACGATGTTACCCCCTTTGTCTGAGGCCTTAATCTCCAAATCTGGGTGATCTCGTAGGGATTTGATAGCTCGTATCTGAGAGGGGGAAAGGTTCCCTGGATTGGATGAAATGGCCATCTGTTTAATGTCATTAATGGTTCCTATCAGGAAAGCCCAAATGTGGGGATTGGTAGTTAATTCCGAAAAGCGTTGGGATTTAGGTTTACATTTTTTGGTAACAAGTGTAGGACCGACAGATGTTGTAGCGCCTTGGTTTGATATGGAGTCAGTGACCTCCTGTGAAGATTCATTTTCCTCGAGTAGAAGCATTAAATCCCGGAGGGCTCGAAAGTCCTCCATGGGGAAATGCTTCACTTGTTCTGAGATGGATTTGTCTTGTTTGGCTTGTATAACTTCCTTATCAAATAGGAACTTGTAGGTTAAGTTGCGTGAGAATAAATAGATGTCTTTAATGGTCTCGTATTTGTCGATGTTTGCAGAGGGGCAGAAACTCAGTTCGTATTTTAGAACATCAAGGGTCTCATCATCCAAGTGGTAAGGGGTTAAATTTATAATATCAAGTCCTGATGTTACGTCAGGGTTATTGTATCCATGGGTGATTGAAAATTTGCCTGTGAGGTGCTAGGTTGGATATGTGCATCCAAAGTGCTCTGTCTAGTGTAAGAGGGACGTTGTGTGGGAAGTGGGGGAATAGTTTGGGAACTTAGTCCTTGAAGTTGGACTTGGTGAACAGGGGTTACATTCATTCGGTCTGCTTCGTTGGGGCCTAAGGCATTAGATTGGGAAGTGTTCTGAGTTTGTGCTTGAATGCTCAAAATTTGTATGGCTTGTAGGGCCGTAGCACCTAGGTATTTAGGTTGTGATAGTGATCTCTCATTTTGTTGTGTAATGTGACCTTGTTTTTGAGGGTAAGATAGTAAACTAAGGTCTACATTGGGGGGTCGCTTTTTGGAGGAAGGTGTGGCTGGGCCTCCACCATAATCCCGTTTTCGTGCTTCTGAATTATTACAGAGATTGGTGGTGTTATTTCTGCCTTGCCTAGAGAAAAATGAAGAGGATCTGAGGGATGAATCTGACTCAGTGTCCTCATCAGTAGCTCTATCATTGGTGTTCATTCTCGTTATACGATGATAGTTTCTAGAGCCCTTTGTTTGGGTCGTATTGTGCCAGTGATATGCAAAACCTTCTGAGAAGGAAAATCGATCCTTAGATAATTTATTTTGTTTTTTATAGATGATGTCCCTTGTGATTCTAGTTATATAATCTTTAATTTCTTGAACTCGTTTTGAGAATAATGCATGGTCTTTAATATTCTCATTGGTCGTTTGCAATAGGAGAATCTCCTGGTCCAAGGTATTAAGTTCGGTCTGGTAATGAGATATCAGGAGTTTCATAAGTTCCGAACTACATTGGGTCAGTATATTCTCCCATGCGAGTTTAAATTCTGAGGATACTGATTGGAAAGATGGATATAGTTGTATCCTTAAACCACGAGGGTTAATATTTTCCTGTACATATTTATGTAGGAACTCAATGTGCCAATGCAAGTTAGATTTCTTTTTCAGGGAACATTTTAATATTGCCATATATTGGTTTATCTCTATTTCCTGTTCAGTATCTGTGTTGCAGTTAGTTTGAATCTCTGACATATACCCCAACCATCCTGCCCCAACAAATTCCATATTGTTAGAAAATCGTGACCATGTGAGAGGAAGAAGAGAAGGAAAAAGAAAAGAAAATAGAAAGAAGATAAAATCCTGAATTATTGAGAGGTAGATTGTGTTAGCCGCAGCATCACAGAAAAAAGGGGGGTTTAATAATATTTAACAACCACTAGAGTATATTTGCCGGGTGCTTCCACCCATATTAGGATTTAATTAGTTAAAGTATCAACACATAGTGGTAATGTGGATATACATATGATACTCGGTGCCATGTCCTGATATAGTTACAAAGAGAGTAGTAGATTGGGCTTTGGACTTCCTGGGCACAATACCACTATATATGATTGTATTAAAAATATGATTTATTAAAAATTATTAAAAAACAAGAATAAAAAGGACAGAGCCAGAAATCAGTTCATAGCAATACAATTTACAGTTATGCACTCCATACATAGCTCTACAATAGAAATAAATCATATAAAAATTGGGGATACCAACCCTTATCCATGTAGTTATATTGTAGTACACTGGGAGCTATGCAATGATAACAATCGATGTCTATAGCTTGCTCAACATGTTGCACGCCAAAGCGCTTCTTCAGAAGCACAGAACAGATTACTGAAATATATAAAACATCCAATAAGTATAGCTTTAGTGAACTCACTATAAAAAGACTATAGCCAGTGTGACAGACCTAGCCGGGAGAGAGACTTTTGGAGGGGACTGTATGCTAGCCTCTTGCCGATCGATCGGGGGCCCTTGCATTTGGGAGAACGGTGCTCTTTGTGAGCTGTATGCCTGGGGACCCTGGATTTGCCATATTGGAATCCTGGCTGATTCATAATGCTGGGACAGATACTGTTAGGAGATGCTGATGTAAATTCCAACACCTGTCTGTCTATTGTCTGCTGAAAATGTGTATTGTAAATAAGTCTACTATGGGATCTAATAGTCATTAGATCCCCATTGTTATTTGTGTTAATTAACTCTGCTATTGTGTGAAGAAGAGTCTATGTTGATTGTGCTAATGTTGATTGGATTTTCTGAACTACAAGACGGCCAGTCTGGCCTAACGGTCATGTCTGAGTCATCTAGTCTGTCTAAAGGGATTAGTTAATTAGCTCATGTTAATTAGGTTAATTAGGTTACAGCTGTATTGTTAGAGTAATATGAGCAGGAGGTCTGCACCTACACTTTGAGTGTATAAAAGCCTGAATTTTGTCAATAAAGAGAGATTCCTGTTTGAACTTACATACAGCCTGCCTGGTGTTTGTTCTGAGCTATCACAACTGGACTAGAACGGCACAGAGCTGTAGTTCTAGTCCCGGAGCATCGGATGACCGAACCATCAGACGTTGCAATCTGATTCAATAGCTGCAGAGGAGTGTCGGGAGAGTGGAACCGAGCGAGCAAGGGGCTCGTTACATTGGTTGGCAGCCGTGGGATTTGCTCTCCAGTTACTGGGACACTCCAAACCAGCCTGCAGGAGAGCCACGCTGAAAGACTTACTTGAGAGCCGTGGAGGGAATGGTGGGATCTTGCTTCCTTGCCGTGAACACATCCAAACCATCACCTGGATCCAAGGTAGCAGGATAGCAGGAGAGGAGAGATGCCAGCCACCATGGATAAGGAATTCAGAAGGAGGTTGCAAGAGAAGGAGATACAGCACAGAGGACCAGTATCAGAGCAGGTCCTGCTAGGATGGTTTGATTCTATTCGCTGTGAACTCTGGAAGGAAGCGCTAGCCCGTGAGCAGCGACACCAGGGAAAAGTTCTCCCCTCCATCCATGTGAGGTACTGGTCGCAGTATGAAGTGCCAATGCTGTTTTTGGGGGAACAGCCGAACCAGGAGTGGACAGTCAAGTTAAGCAGGCTGATCCGGGCAGAAATGCGGTTGGACGAGAGCTACAGAGCCCTCCAGTGGTATGTAGCCCAAGTGTGCCCATGGACAGCGGATGACAGCCCCACGGAAGGCTTTGACTACGATGGCCTGGGATTGTTATACTGGAGGCTGTCCAGGGATCCTGACTTTGGAAGTGATCGGGAGTGGCGTTTGGAGGAAATAATGGAGCACAGAGAGCGGAGACTGAATGTCTCAGAAGTGCACGGGGCACTGGAAGATTTGGAGTTTCTGGCCGTTCAGGAATGGGAGTTGGAGATCGCCTACAAACAGCTGTTAGACTCTGCTCAGCAGCAGGGTGGTGCTCCCTTTGCCTGGGACTATCATGAAATACCAGTTGACAACTCTGAAATCCTGGCTGAAGAGTTGACAATGTGGCAGAGTAACGGTGTACTTTACCAACCTGCCCCCCGCAGCTATGAAGGCAGAGGTCTTATGGCGGATGCAGCAAGTGCTGACTGACCTTGATGAACCTGTTTCTGCATTGGATGATCTTGGATGGAGGAATGTGCCTGTCCAGCAGAATGCCAGAGAATCGGCAGTGGAAAATCTGAAGATTGCCGTCCCCAAACCTGAAGTGCTGACAACAGGGCAGAGCTCTGCTAACCTCTGCCCAGCACTGATAGCATCTTCTGGGTTCCACGGAGAGGAGATGGTGAACCTTTATCCCCAGACACCAGTTGCAGACAGGGGATTTGATAGACTTTTCTGCTGAGGAAGAACAACCTGGTGAGCCTCCAGCAGAAGAAGAGCTGTTATTAGGGCCAAACTTCACTGTGCTCTGCCCAGCACTGATAGCATCTTCTGGGTTCCAGGGACAGGAGATGGTGAACCTTTATCCCCAGACACCAGTTATAGAGATAGAGGATTTGATAGACTTTTCTGCTGAGGAAGAACAACCTGGTGAGCCTCCAGCAGAAGAAGAGCTGTTATTAGGGACAAACTTCACTATGCTCTGCCCAGCACCAACAGAAGTATCTGTGAAGTTACAAGGAACTTCCCCAGCTGAAGCGCTGGCAACCAGACAGAGGGTCCAAGATCTCTGCCCTACACCTGCAGCGGTTCCGGAGGCTCAGGGTGAGAAGGAGGTGGTCACTTCCCAGCAGCAGAACAGGGTACAGGGGGAGAAGGGAGAGGAGGTGTTCGTCGTCCCTCCCCAACAGTTAGCCAGAGCAGATGGTGTGGGGTTTCCAGCAGAAGGGCTGGCAACAGGGCCGAGTACTGCTGGACTCTGCCCTCAACTAACAGAGCATAGATGTCCTGTGAAGGTGGATGGGACTTCAGTCTCCACCTGTATACCCCAGGGATGCTGGGCAGTTGGCCCAGATCCCCAACAGCATGGCGGAGTGAGCCCAGACACCCTGTCTTCTCTCCAGCGGCAAAAAGGACTCCAGGGAGAAGGGCCAGTCCAGGCCTCTCCCCAGCGGCAGATATGCTCTCTGAGAGAGGCAGAGGTTGGCTGGGTGAGTAATGCTTGGTTTGGAACAATTTGTTTGGGGTACTGTGTGGGTACAGGCATTAGAGGACTGGAACTACTGACTAACTTCGGAGTCAACCCATCTGGGGTCTCCTCCTGTGTTAGTCTCCTGCCGAAAGGGGAGAAATGTGACAGACCTAGCCGGGAGAGAGACTTTTGGAGGGGACTGTATGCTAGCCTCTTGCCGATCGATCGGGGGCCCTTGCATTTGGGGGAACGGTGCTCTTTGTGAGCTGTATGCCTGGGGACCCTGGATTTGCCATATTGGAATAGCGGCTGATTCATAATGCTGGGACAGATACTGTTAGGAGATGCTGATGTAAATTCCAACACCTGTCTGTCTATTGTCTGCTGAAAATGTGTATTGTAAATAAGTCTACTATGGGATCTAATAGTCATTAGATCCCCATTGTTATTTGTGTTAATTAACTCTGCTATTGTGTGAAGAAGAGTCTATGTTGATTGTGCTAATGTTGATTGGATTTTCTGAACTACAAGACGGCCAGTCTGGCCTAACGGTCATGTCTGAGTCATCTAGTCTGTCTAAAGGGATTAGTTAATTAGCTCATGTTAATTAGGTTAATTAGGTTACAGCTGTATTGTTAGAGTAATATGAGCAGGAGGTCTGCACCTACACTTTGAGTGTATAAAAGCCTGTATTTTGTCAATAGAGATTCCTGTTTGAACTTACATACAGCCTGCCTGGTGTTTGTTCTGAGTTATCACAACTGGACTAGAACGGCACAGAGCTGTAGTTCTAGTCCCAGAGCATCGGATGACTGAACCATCAGACGTTGCAATCTGATTCAATAGCTGCAGAGGAGTGTCGGGAGAGTGGAACCGAGCGAGCAAGGGGCTCGTTACAGCCAGATAATAAACATATTGCGAACTTGGTGTCATTGCCACCGGGACCCATCAGATGATGCCATTCCCATAAAGCCCAAGTAACATTCAAACACTATGGGAACGTGTGTAACATGATAATAATAAGTATCATGGTTCATAGAGAGGAAAAAAGGTATGGCTGCCAGTAGAAAATTAGAAGGGGGAGGGAAGAGGGGAGGGAAGAGGGAGGAAGAAAGGGAGGGGAAAAGGAGGGAAGGGGGAAAGAAAGGGGATTGGGAAAAGAAAAAAGAAAAAAGGAAGACAAAAGTGCCTATAAGTGCCAGTTCATATGAGATAAATAGAAAAATAATACATTGGTATGAAAAGGGGGATGGGCTATTATGAAAATCCCATTCCAAATAGGTGACCAAATGTGTGTCTATATAGAGATATATATATACCATCTCCATGATTTTCTAGTTGTACTACTACTATTTATAGCTAATGTGATCAATAGTTATTTTTGTATACCTGCGGTATTACTGAAACAATATTAAATTATTTGTAACTATTGGGACCAATAGTTATTTTTATATATCTTCGGTATTACTGAAACAATATTACAGTATCTAGTATTGATAAGGTATTTTCAAAATTGATTTAATCTGTATGACATGAAAATTATTTTTAAATAAATTCTGGATACAGTCAGTTAGCTATCAATATAGAAAAGGTACATTTCACTTACCATTGTCATATTAGTAAAATAAAAAATATCTATGAACCGCAGGGATAAAAAGACTTTTTATGTCTTCACTCTATGTCTTTGCATACAGCAGTGTGTTGCTGGAAGTATAAATTATAGCCAACAAAACTGTTACACCGGCCAGACAGCGGAAAAACGATACCTACTAACATACCTGTTAGTAGTTCAAGATAGAACACCTGTAGCCAGGGAGGTTGTCCACCCAGCCGCTCGGGTAGAGAGCGTCACCCAAGGATCTGGCCCGTCTAAAGGTAATCTGCAGGCAGGGATCAATATATCTTTGAATAATGGGGTCCTCTTGGAGGATCGACCAATGATTACTTAGAATGCCACGTAATTGCTCATGTTGTTGCGAGAATCTTGTAATGAATCTCACCGGGGGATTGGTAATGGTTGATTTCTTCTTGTATAATAAGGAACTTCTCGACTGACGTAAAGCTTTGTTGTAGGCGCTACGTAGTAACGTTTTAGTGTAGCCCCTCGCCAGTAACCTGACGCGGAGCGAATCCACTTGAGATTTAAATTCCTCTAAATGAGTGCAATTACGGCGCAATCTCAGGTATTGGGTTGCAACCGCTCTCTCCCTGTCTCGTGAGTTGGCGGTTTCCTTGCCGACGCTGCGAGCTGGGACATGCGCGGTAGGCACCCGGCGGCTGGCTCGGATGACGTCACATCAGCCCCGCTGATTGGTGACTACAAGCGGGGTGTGTGTACAAGAGACGTCGGTTACGTCTCTCTATCCACGCGCCAGACTGCCAGTCGCTCTCTACCCGAGCGGCTGGGTGGACGTCCTCCCTGGCTACAGGTGTTCTATCTTGAACTACTAACAGGTATGCTATTGCACAATAGAAGATACTGGCTCTATCGTGGTTAGGCTGTATAATACAACATGCTGTTCTGACACTTTTCCTTCAGTTTATCATTATCTCTTTCTATGGAACTGTCCTCTCAGTGCTACAGCCCAACGATTTGGATACCGACCAATTCCCTAACACCATATACTGGCGATACTTATCAGAAGCTTGACATATCGTTTTTCCGCTGTCTGGCCGGTGTAACAGTTTTGTTGGCTATAATTTATACTTCCAGGAACACACTGCTGTATGCAAAGACATAGAGTGAAGACATAAAAAGTCTTTTTATCCCTGCGGTTCATAGATATTTTTTATTTTACTAATATGATAATGGTAAGTGAAATGTACCTTTTCTATATTGATAGCTAACTGACTGTATACTTAGTATCCAGAATTTATTTAAAAATAATTTTCATGTCATACAGATTAAATCAATTTTGAAAATACCTTATCAATACTAGATACTGTAATATTGTTTCAGTAATACCGCAGGTATATAAAAATAACTATTGGTCCCAATAGTTACAAATAATTTAATATTGTTTCAGTAATACCGCAGGTATACAAAAATAACTATTGATCCCATTAGCTATAAATAGTAGTAGTACAACTAGAAAATCATGGAGATGGTATATATATATCTCTATATAGACACACATTTGGTCACCTATTTGGAATGGGATTTTCATAATAGCCCATCCCCCTTTTCATACCAGTGTATTATTTTTCTATTTATCTCATATGAACTGGCACTTATAGGCACTTTGATATCTTTCTTTTGTCTTCCTTTTTTTTTTCCCAATCCCCTTTCTTTCCCCCTTCCCTCCTTTTTCCTTCCCCTTCTCCCTTCCCTTCCCCTCTTTCCTCCCTTCCCCCTCCTTTTCCCCTCCCTTTCTCCCTCCCTCTTCCCTCCCCCCTTCTAATTTTCTACTGGCAGCCATACCTTTTTTCCTCTCTATGAACCATGATACTTATTACTATCATGTTACACACGTTCCCATAGTGTTTGAATGTTACTTGGGCTTTATGGGAATGGCATCATCTGATGGGTCCCGGTGGCAATGACACCAAGTTCACAATATGTTTATTATCTGGCTATAGTCTTTTTATAGTGAGTTCACTAAAGCTATACTTATTGGATGTTTTATATGTTTCAGTAATCTGTTCTGTGCTCCTGAAGAAGCGCTTTGGCGTGCAACATGTTGAGCAAGCTATAGACATCGATTGTTATCATTGCATAGCTCCCAGTGTACTACAATATAACTACATGGATTAAGGATTGGTATCCCCAATTTTTATATGATTTATTTCTATTGTACAGCTATGTATGGAGTGCATAACTGTAAATTGTATTGCTATGAACTGATTTCTGGCTCTGTCCTTTTTACTCTTGTTTTTTAATAATTTTCAATAAATCATATTTTTAATACAATCATATATAGTGATTATTGTGCCCAGAAAGTCCAAAGCCCAATCTACTACTCTCTTTGTACCTACAGAGCACCACTGGTTCTGAGGACAAATCAGCACAGGAAGAGGCCATGGAGGAAGAAGAAAAGGAGGGGTTGGAGGAGAGAGGTGTGGCAGAATCATCACTAGTAGAATTTTGGAGGCGTGGTGGCGGAACAACCTCCAACACTACTACACCCTGTCCTACATCCTTTCCAGCTGCCAGAAGAGTCACCCAGTGCATGGTGAAAGATAGATAACGTCCCTGTCCATGCCTGCTGGACCATGAGCCAGCAGTAATATGCACCTTACCGCTGACCACCCAGTCCAGCAAGGCCAAGACATTGCCTTCCACATGCTGGTAGAGAGCCGGAATCGCCATCTGTAAGAAAAAGTGGCGTTTGGGAACCTGCCACTGAGGAACCCCACATTCCACAAACTCACGGAAGGGAGAAGAGTCTACCAACTGAAAAAGCAGCAGTTGCAGTGCTAGCAATTTAGCCAAGCTAGCATTCAACTGCTGGGCATGTGTATGGCTGGAAGCGAACTTCTTTTGGTGGTGCAGCAGCTGGGGCAGGGAAATTTGCCTGGTACAATCTGATGTCAGTGTACTGATAGCAGATTGCTCGCAAGTACTTGGCTGTGACACACCTAATTCTACACGTTCATTCCTCTCAGTGCAGGTTTCAGAGAGGACTGAAGGTATAGTGGGGTTGAAGATCCCAGCTGATGAGGAGCAAGGAGAGGTCCGCTTTGTTCTCTGGTGTGAGTATTTTAGGTACGCTTGCCAACGAACTGCATGGCAGGTCGACATATGTCTGGTCAAGCATGTGGTGCCCAAGCGGTTGATGTTTTGACAACACGAGATATGCTTGAGACATATGTTGCAAATAGCAGCGTTGGGATCTGATGCACTCGTCTCAAAAAAGGCCCACACCAAAGAACTTTTGGAATAACGCGCAGAGACAGCAGCGCCCTGCACATGCGGAGCTCTGCGGTGTGATGCAGTCGGTGTGCTGCCCTTAAGCTGGCCACTGGAGGGCATCCTGCCTCATTGGTGATGTGCCTCCTCCTCCTCCACTCTCCTATTAGGCACCCACGTGGAGTCAGTGACCTCATCATCCCCTCCCTCCTCATCACCGGAGCAAAGCTGGCAGTATGCTGCAGCTGGGGTAACATGACTGCCAGATTGCTGTCCTTCTTGGGCACCCCCTCTCTCTGGGCTCATGTTACTGCCTTTCTCTAGCTGGGTACCATCATCGGAGCCTTCAAAATGCTGGGAATCCTCAGAGCATGTACCCAACACTGTGGTGAAACAGTTCGGGGGACTCAGGAGGACATGGTGGGACAAGGGAAGGAGTGACTCATGTCATTGAGCTGAGGGAAGAGGCTGCATTGGCAGCTGCTTTGCCAGACAAAGTAACCTGAGCCTGGGTGAGAGGGGATGAGTAGGATGAGGACGGCTTGGTCATCCACTCTACCAAGTCTTTGGCATGTTGCGGCTTAACATGGCCAGCTGCCGAATAAAAGGACAAGTGTGTCCCACGGTCACGTGCTGATGAGGATGCACCGTGTCCACGACCAGCACTGTTGCCTCTAGACACAGAGCCTGCTTGCCCTCCTTTATTGGCTTGTGACTGTCTGCCTCTCCTTGTTGGACTTCCAAACATACTAATGGCCTGCAGTGAGATGTAGCTGCACAAAGCTGGGATGTATATATATACTGATACTGCAGCTAGCAGAATCAGCTGCCTGCCTGTAGTATTATTAGTATGAGAACAACAGCAATTGTTTTCAGGTAGCTTTAGGTGCACACTGTGCAGAGGACACAGTACACTAACTGTAAATACTGCAAATGCCTGCCTGTGGTACTAATATGATCAGAAGAACACCACCAATTTTCTTCAGGTAGCTTTAGGTGCACACTGTGCAGAGGACACAGTACACTAACTGTAAATACTGCAGCTGACTGCCTGTGGTATTAATAGGATTAGAATAACAGCAATTGTCTTCAGGTAGCTTTAGGTGCACACTATGCAGAGGACACAGTACACTAACTGTAAATACTGCAGCTGCCTGCCTGTGGTATTAATAGGATCAGAACAACAGCAATTGTCTTCAGGTAGCTTTAGGTGCACACTGTGCAGAGGATGCACTACACTAACTGTAAATACTGCAGCTGCTGCCTGTGGTATTAATAAGATCAGAACACCAGCAATTGTCTTCAGGTAGTTTTAGGTGCACACTGTGCAGAGGACTCACTACACTAACTGTAAATACTGCAGCTGCCTGCCTGTGGTACTAATAGGATCAGAAGAACACCACCAATGTTCTTCAGGTAGCTTTAGGTGCACACTATGCAGAGGACACAGTACACTAACTGTAAATACTGCAGCTGCCTTCCTGTAGTATTAATAGGATCAGAACAACAGCAATTGTCTTCAGGTTGCTTTAGGTGCACACTGTGCAGAGGATGCACTACACTAACTTTAAATACTTCAGCTGCCTGCCTGTGGTACTAATAGGATCAGAAGAACACCACCAATTTCCTTCAGGTAGCTTTAGGTGCACACTGTGCAGAGGACACAGTACACTAACTGTAAATACTGCAGCTGCCTGCCTGTGGTATTAATAAGATCAGAACAACAGCAATTGTCTTCAGGTAGCTTTAGCTGCACACTGTGCAGAGGACATGGTACACTAACTGTAAATACTGCAGCTGCCTTTCTGTGGTACTAATAGGATCAGAAGAACTCCACCAATTGTCTTCAGGAAGCTTTAGGTGCACACTGTGCAGAGAACACAGTACACTTAATGTAAATCCCGCAGCTGCCTGCCTGTGGTATTTATAGATCAGAACAACAGCAATTGTCTTCAGGTAGCTTTAGGTGCACACTGTGCAGAGGACGCACTACACTAACTGTAAATACTGCAGCTGCCTGTGGTACTAATAGGATCAGAAGAATTCCACCAATTTTCATCAGGTAGCTTTAGGTGCACACTGTGCAGAGGACACAGTACACTAACTGTAAATACTGCAGCTGCCTGCCTGTGGTATTAATAAAATCAGATCACCAGCAATTGTCTTTAGTTATCTTTAGGTGCACAGTGTGCAGAGGACGCACTACACTAACTGTAAATACTGCAGCTGCCTGCCTGTGGTATTTATAGGATCAGAACAACAGCAATTGTCTTCAGGTAGCTTTAGGTGCACACTGTGCAGAGGACGCTTTACACTAACTATAAATACTGCAGCTGCCTGCCTGTGGTATTAATAGGATCAGAACAACAGCAATTGTCTTCAGGTAGCTTTAGGTGCACACTGTGCAGAGAACTCACTACACTAACTGTAAATACTGCAGCTGCCTGCCTGTGGTATTAATAGGATCAGAACACCAGTGATTGTCTTCAGGTAGCTTTAGATGCACACTGTGCAGAGGACGCACTACACTAACTGTAAATACTGCAGCTGCCTGCCTGTGGTACTAATAGGATCAGAAGAACACCACCAATATTCTTCAGGTAGCTTTAGGTGCACACTGTGCAGAGAACACAGTACACTAACTGTAAATACTGCAGCTGCCTGCCTGTGGTAATAATAGAATCAGAACAACAGCAATTGTCTTCAGGTAGCTTCAGGTGCCCACTGTGCAGAGGACGCACTACACTAACTGTAAATACTGCAGCTGCCTGCCTTTGGTATTAATAGGATCAGAACAACAGCAATTGTCTTCAGGTAGCTTTAGGTGCACACTGTGCAGAGGATGCACTACACTAACTGTAAATACTGCAGCTACCTGCCTGTTGTATTAATAGGATCAGAACAACAGCAATAGTCTTCAGGTAGCTTTAGGTGCACACTGTGCAGAGGACGCACTACACTAACTGTAAATACTGCAGCTGCCTGCCTGTGGTACTAATAGGATCAGAAGAACACCACCAATTTTCTTCAGGTAGCTTTAGGTGCACACTGTGCATAGGACACAGTACACTAACTGTAAATACTGCAACTACCTGCCTGTTGTATTAATAGGATCAGAACAACAGAAATTGTCTTCAGGTAGCTTTAGGTGCACACTGTGCAGAGGACGCACTACACTAACTGTAAATACTGCAGCTGCCTGCCTGTGGTGCTAAAAGGATCAGAAGAACAACAGCAATTTTCTTCAGGTAGCTTTAGGTGCACACTGTGCAGAGGACACAGTACACTAACTATAAATACTGTAGCTGCCTGCCTGTGTTAGTAATAGTATCAGTAGAACAACAGCAATTTTCTTCAGGTAGCTGTAAATACTGTAAAAACACCTGCCTGCCTGTCAATAGGAAGAGAATAACAGGAACGGATCTAGCTAAACTGAACACAGTGTATATATATATATATATATATATATATATATATATATATATACAACACCTAGGATGCATATATATACACAAGACACTGTGAGTGCAGCTAACTCGCCTGCCTACTCTATCTAATTTAAATCAAATGACACTGTCTCTCTGTCTATTGCTCCGCCGCCGCAACACACTACACAAGGCCACCACGCAGGTGGCCTTATATAGTGTGGGGCTTGTACTAATCCCCCTGAGCCATAATTGGCCAAAGCCACCCTAGCTTTGGCCAATTACGGCTCTCTGTACAGATGGCCCTGTGATTGGCCAAGCATGCGGGTCATAGTGCATGCTTGGCCAATCATCAGCCAGCAATGCACTGCGATGCCGCAGTGAATTATGGGCCATGATGCGCCACTCGAATTTGGTGCAAATGGCCCATAACGTTCGCAATTCGAGGAACGGTCGAACAGGTGATGTTTGAGTCGAACATGGGTTTGACTCAAACTCGAAGCTCATCCCTACTGTGAACCTGTCCATTTGGGTTATATCTTGACTTTACTGAAAGCTGACAGCTGGCAATACAGTGCTCAGAGCATCCCAGTCAGCCAATTATCATGACTCCATAGGTTATGCTATGATACCAGTTTTGATAAAGAAGCCAAATTGATGTGGAATCACTTTGTGTGTAGAGGTTAAGAAAAATACTTTTAGATCTTATATTATCCCTGTGTTCTCCACTCCTTACAGCGCTGAGTTTAATAAAAATCAAAAAATATTGTTGAAAGGTATCTGCCCGTAGACAACAGGTGTTGTCTACGGGCATTAAGGTATTCTCCAACATTAGGCAGCTATCTGTCTCCAAATTTATTTCCCAGCAGGAATTAAAATCCTTCACATTAGTGAATTCACATTCAATTCAATTCAGCCAAAGTTCAAATGCATTATTACATGTGCCATTAGTGGATGCCCTGCTGTTCACACATTAGAGGAGATTTTGTGCATTCTACTAGCAATGACAGAAATCATGACATTACTTCCTTGTAACACTATGGGCACTTTCACACTGAAGCTTTTAAAAAACGCCTAAAAAACACCTAGCTATTGCCGCATATTTAGACGTGCTTTTACCGTATTAGCGCTAAAATGAACGCACTGCGCTATCGTTTTTGATGGACTTTGGAAGCGTTAGCATTAGATTACAATCCCACCCCATTACATCACATCCTGTAGACCTCCTGTTATTTCATGGGTGAAGAGACTGAACAAAGGAAAGATGGAGTTTACTGGGCTGCTTTTACTTTCTGTGCTAATTAGACATGTGCAGGATGAAAAAATTAGTTTAGTTTAGTTTAGGTTCGTTATTTAACCACTTGCCGACCGCCTAACGTATATATACGTCGGCAGAATGGCACGGGCAGGCAGAATCACGTACCTGTACGTGATCTGCCTCCCGCGGGCGGGGGGTCCCATCGGACCCCCCCCCGGTGCCATCGGCGGTCGGCATCTGACTGGGAGCGTCGGGAGGCGAGGGGGAGACCATCCGATCGTGGCCCCCCCCTCGCGATCGCTCCCAGCCAATGGGAATCCTCCTCTGCCTGTGTATAGTTTCACACAGGCAGAGGATGTGATGTCATCTCTCCTCGGTCTGGCAGTTTCCGTCCCAGCGCCGAGGAGAGAAGACATGTAAGTGCACACAACACAAACACACACAGTAGAACATGCCAGGCATACCTTACACCCCCGATCCCCCCCCGATCGCCCCCCGATCCCCCCCCAATCACCCCCCCCCCCCCCGTCACAAACTGACATTAGCAGTATTTTTTTTTTTTTTTTCTGATTACTGCATAATGTCAGTTTGTGACAGTTACAGTGTTAGGGCAGTGAATATTACCCCCCTTTAGGTCTAGGATACCCCCCTAACCCCCCCTAATAAAGTTTTAACCCCTTGATCACCCCCTGTCACCAGTGTCACTAAGCGATCATTTTTCTGATCGCTGTATTAGTGTCGCTGGTGACGCTAGTTAGAGACGTAAATATTTAGGTTCGCCGTCAGCGTTTTATAGCGACAGGGACCCCCATATACTATCTAATAAATGTTTTAACCCCTTGATTGCCCCCTAGTTAACCCTTTCACCACTGATCACCATATAAGTGTTACGGGTGACGCTGGTTAGTTTGTTTATTTTTTATAGTGTCAGGGCACCCGCCGTTTATTACCGAATAAAGGTTTAGCCCCCTGATCGCCCGGTGGTGATATGCGTCGCCCCAGGCAGCGTCAGATTAGCGCCAGTACCGCTAACACCCTCGCACGCAGCATACGCCTCCCTTAGTGGTATAGTATCTGTACGGATCAATATCTGATCCGATCAGATCTATACTAGCGTCCCCAGCAGTTTAGGGTTCCCGAAAACGCAGTGTTAGCGGGATCAGCCCAGATACCCGCTAGCACCTGCGTTTTGCCCCTCTGCCCGGCCCACCCAAGTGCAGTATCGATCGATCACTGTCACTTACAAAACACTAAACGCATAACTGCAGCGTTCGCATAGTCAGGCCTGATCCCTGCGATCGCTAACAGTTTTTTTGGTAGCGTTTTGGTGAACTGGCAAGCACCAGCCCCAGGCAGCGTCAGATTAGCGCCAGTACCGCTAACACCCACGCACGCACCGTACACCTCCCTTAGTGGTATAGTATCTGATCGGATCAATATCTGATCTGATCAGATCTATACTAGCGTCCCCAGCAGTTTAGGGTTCCCACAAACGCAGTGTTAGCGGGATCAGCCCAGATACCTGCTAGCACCTGCGTTTTGCCCCTCCGCCCGGCCCAGCCCAGCCCACCCAAGTGCAGTATCGATCGATCACTGACACTTACAAAACACTAAACACATAACTGCAGCGTTCGCAGAGTCAGGCCTGATCCCTGCGATCGCTAACAGTTTTTCTGGTAGCGTTTTGGTGAACTGGCAAGCACCAGCCCCAGGCAGCGTCAGGTTAGCGCCAGTACCGCTAACACCCACGCACGCAGCATACGCCTCCCTTAGTGGTATAGTATCTGATCGGATCAATATCTGATCTGATCAGATCTATACTAGCGTCCCCAGCAGTTTAGGGTTCCCACAAACGCAGTGTTAGCGGGATCAGCCCAGATACCTGCTAGCACCTGCGTTTTGCCCCTCCGCCCGGCCCAGCCCAGCCCACCCAAGTGCAGTATCGATCGATCACTGTCACTTACAAAACACTAAACGCATAACTGCAGCGTTCGCAGAGTCAGGCCTGATCCTTGCGATCGCTAACAGTTTTTTTGGTAGCGTTTTGGTGAACTGGCAAGCACCAGCGGCCTAGTACACCCCGGTCGTAGTCAAACCAGCACTGCAGTAACACTTGGTGACGTGGCGAGTCCCATAAGTGCAGTTCAAGCTGGTGAGGTGGCAAGCACAAGTAGTGTCCCGCTGCCACCAAGAAGACGAACACAGGCCCGTCGTGCCCATAGTGCCCTTCCTGCTGCATTCGCCAATCCTAATTGGGAACCCACCACTTCTGCAGCGCCCGTACTTCCCCCATTCACATCCCCAACCAAATGCAGTCGGCTGCATGAGAGGCATTTTCTTTATGTCCTCCCGAGTACCCCTACCCAACGAACCCCCCAAAAAAGATGTCGTGTCTGCAGCAAGCGCGGATATAGACGTGACACCCGCTATTATTGTCCCTCCTGTCCTGACAATCCTGGTCTTTGCATTGGTGAATGTTTTGAACGCTACCATACACTAGTTGAGTATTAGCGTAGGGTACAGCATTGCACAGACTAGGCACACTTTCACAGGGTCTCCCAAAATGCCATCGCATTTTGAGAGACCCGAACCTGGAACCGGTTACAGTTATAAAAGTTAGTTACAAAAAAAAGTGTAAAAAAAAAAAAAAACACATACAAAAATATAAAATAAAAAAAAAATAGTTGTCGTTTTATTGTTCTTTCTCTCTCTATTCTCTCTCTCTATTGTTCTGTTCTTTTTTACTGTATTATATTCTGCAATGTTTTATTGTTATTATGTTTTATCATGTTTGCTTTTCAGGTATGCAATTTTTTATACCTTACCGTTTACTGTGCTTTATTGTTAACCATTTTTTTGTCTTCAGGTACGCCATTCACGACTTTGAGTGGTTATACCAGAATGATGCCTGCAGGTTTAGGTATCATCTTGGTATCATTCTTTTCAGCCAGCGGTCGGCTTTCATGTAAAAGCAATCCTAGCGGCTAATTAGCCTCTAGACTGCTTTTACAAGCAGTGGGAGGGAATGCCCCTCCCCCCCCCAACGTCTTCCGTGTTTTTCTCTGGCTCTCCTGTCTCAACAGGGAACCTGAAAATGCAGCCGGTGATTCAGCCAGCTGACCATAGAGCTGATCAGAGACCAGAGTGGCTCCAAACATCTCTATGGCCTAAGAAACCGGAAGCTACGAGCATTTTATGACTTAGATTTCGCCGGATGTAAACAGCGCCATTGGGAAATTGGGAAAGCATTTTATCACACCGATCTTGGTGTGGTCAGATGCTTTGAGGGCAGAGGAGAAATCTAGGGTCTAATAGACCCCAATTTTTGCAAAAAAGAGTACCTGTCACTACCTATTGCTATGATAGGGGATATTTACATTCCCTGAGATAACAATAAAAATGATTAAAAAAAAAAAAAAAATGAAAGGAACAGTTTAAAAATAAGATAAAAAAATAATAATAATAAAGAAAAAAAAAAAAAAAAAAAAAAGCACCCCTGTCCCCCCTGCTCTCGCGCTAAGGCGAACGCAAGCGTCGGTCTGGTGTCAAATGTAAACAGCAATTGCCCCATGCATGTGAGGTATCGCCGCGAAGGTCAGATCGAGGGCAGTAAGTTTAGCAGTAGACCTCCTCTGTAAATCTAAAGTGGTAACCTGTAAAGGCTTTTAAAGGCTTTTAAAAATGTATTTAGTTTGTCGCCACTGCACGTTTGTGCGCAATTTTAAAGCATGTCATGTTTGGTATCCATGTACTCGGCCTAAGATCATCTTTTTTATTTCATCAAACATTTGGGCAATATAGTGTGTTTTAGTGCATTAAAATGTAAAAAAGTGTGTTTTTTCCCCAAAAAATGCGTTTGAAAAATCGCTGCGCAAATACTGTGTGAAAAAAAAAAATGAAACACCCACCATTTTAATCTGTAGGGCATTTGCTTTAAAAAAAATATATAATGTTTGGGGGTTCAAAGTAATTTTCTTGCAAAAAAAAATTATTTTTTTATGTAAACAATAAGTGTCAGAAAGGGCTTTGTCTTCAAGTGGTTAGAAGTGTGGGTGATGTGTGACATAAGCTTCTAGATGTTGTGCATAAAATGCCAGGACAGTTCAAAACCCCCCCAAATGACCCCATTTTGGAAAGTAGACACCCCAAGCTATTTGCTGAGAGTCATGTTGAGTCCATGGAATAATTTATATTGTGACACAAGTTGCGGGAAAGAGACAATTTTTAATTTTTTTTATTTTTTTTTGCGCAAAGTTGTCACTAAATGATATATTGCTCAAACATGCCATGGGAATATGTGAAATTACACCCCAAAATACTTTCTGCTGCTTCTCCTGAGTACGGGGATACCACATGTGTGGGACTTTTTGGGAGCCTAGCCGCGTACGGGACCCCGAAAACCAAGCACCGCCTTCAGGCTTTCTAAGGCCGTAAATTTTTGATTTCACTCTTCACTGCCTATCACAGTTTCGGAGGCCATGGAATGCCCAGGTGGCAAAAAAAACCCCCAAATGACCCCATTTTGGAAAGTAGACACCCCAAGCTATTTGATGAGAGGTATAGTGAGTATTTTGCAGACCTCACTTTTTGTCACAAAGTTTTGAAAATTGAAAAAAGAAAAAAAAAAATTTTTTTTTCTCGTCTTTCTTTATTTTCAAAAACAAATGAGAGCTGCAAAATACTCACCATGCCTCTCAGCAAATAGCTTGGGGTGTCTACTTTCCAAAATGGGGTCATTTGGGGGGGGTTTGTGCCACCTGGGCATTCCATGGCCTCCGAAACTGTGATAGGCAGTGAGGAGTAAAATCAAAAATGTACGCCCTTAGAAATCCTGAAGGCGGTGATTGGTTTTCGGGGCCCCGTACGCGGCTAGGCTCCCAAAAAGTCCCACACATGTGGTATCCCCATACTCAGGAGAAGCAGCTAAATGTATTTTGGGGTGCAATTCCACATATGCCCATGGCCTGTGTGAGCAATATATCATTTAGTGACAACTTTGTGCAAAAAAAAAAAAAAAAAAAAAAAATTTGTCACTTTCCCGCAACTTGTGTCAAAATATAAAACATTCCATGGACTCAACATGCCTCAAAGCAAATAGCTTGGGGTGTCTACTTTCCAAAATGGGGTCATTTGGGGGGGTTTTATGTCATCTGGGCATTTTATGGCCTTCAAAACTGTGATAGGTAGTGAGGAGTAAAATCAAAAATGTACGCCCTTAGAAATCCTGAAGGCAGTGATTGGTTTTCGGGGCCCCGTACGCGGCTAGGCTCCCAAAAAGTCTCACACATGTGGTATCCCCATACTCAGGAGAAGCAGCTAAATGTATTTTGGGGTGCAATTCCACATATGCCCATGGCCTGTGTGAGCAATATATCATTTAGTGACAACTTTTTGTAATTTTTTTTTTTTTTTTTTTTTTTGTCATTGTTCAATCACTTGGGACAAAAAAAATGAATATTCAATGGGCTCAACATGCCTCTCAGCAAATTCCTTGGGGTGTCTACTTTCCAAAATGGGGTCATTTGGGGGGGTTTTGTACTGCCCTGCCATTTTAGCACCTCAAGAAACGACATAGGCAGTCATAAATTAAAGGCTGTGTAAATTCCAGAAAATGTACCCTAGTTTGTAGACGCTATAACTTTTGCGCAAACCAATAAATATACACTTATTGACATTTTTTTTACCAAAGACATGTGGCCGAATACATTTTGGCCTAAATGTATGACTAAAATTGAGTTTATTGGATTTTTTTTAGAACAAAAAGTAGAAAATATCATTTTTTTTCAAAATTTTCGGTCTTTTTCCGTGTATAGCGCAAAAAATAAAAACGGCAGAGGTGATCAAATACTATCAAAAGAAAGCTCTATTTGTGGGAAGAAAAGGACGCAAATTTCGTTTGGGTACAGCATTGCATGACCGCGCAATTAGCAGTTAAAGCGACGCAGTGCCGAATTGTAAAAAGTGCTCTGGTCAGGAAGGGGGTAAAACCTTCCGGGGCTGAAGTGGTTAACTAAATTTGTTTAGTTAAATTAGTTGCATTCATTACATTCATTTTCGGGATTCGTTTAGTTTCGTATTCGAATTCGAAGAAATTCGACCGCATTCGAAAAAACTATCAAATTCGAAAAAAATTCTACCGAATTCGAAAAAAATTTGACCGAATTTGAAAAAGTAAACTATATATATAACCATTTTGCGAAATTTGAATTTCATATAGAATGAAATCGAATTCCAATAGAAGAGATTCAAATAGAATAGAAAATAAGAGTAGCATGCAAAAACAATAGAACAGAATAGAAAAAAATATAATATATTCTATTCTAATCTTTTCTATTCAAATTCGAATTCATTCTGTACCAAATTCCAATTCCAGAAGATGTTTTATATATATTGTTCTATTGTTTTTTCTATTCTAGTCTTTTCTATTAGAATTCGATTCCATTCTATTTCTATATAACCATTTTCTGAAATTCGAATTTCGTATAGAATGAATTTGCATTCAAATAGAAAAGATTAGAAAAAAATTGAAAATAATAGAAAAGAATAGCATAGAAAAACCATGGACCAGCATAGAAAAAAATAATATATATATATATATATATATATATATATATATATATATATATATATATATATATATATATATATATATATATATATATAACCATCTTCCGAAATTCGAATTCGAATAGAAAAGATTACAATAGAGTAGAAAAGAATAGACTAAAAAAACAATAGAACAGAACAGAATAAAACATAATATATATAATATATATACTATATTTTTTTCTATTCTCTTCTATTCTTTTTCTAGTCTATTTTCTATTATTTTCTATTCTTATCTTTTCTATTCAAATTCAAATTCATTCTCAAATTTTGTCTAGAATGAATTCAAATTCAAATAGAAAAGTTTAGAATAGAAAAGAATAGCATAGAAAAACAATGTATCTATATCTATATATCGAGAGAGGGAGAGAGAGAGAGAGAGAGAGAGAGAGAGAGAGAGAGAGAGAGAGAGAGAGAGAGAGAGAGAGAGAGAGAGAGATCATTTTCCGTAATTTGAATTTCACATACACTGAAATCAAGTTTGAATAGAAAAGATTAGAATAGAATAGAAAGTAATAGAAACGAATAGCATAGAAAACAATAGAACAGAATAGAAAAAAATATAATGTATATATATATATATAGATTGAAGTGTAGAGGAGAACCACACACAGCTTTCAATCTAGTGTCAGCAAACAGGTCCTCCCACCGACCTTGTATATATAAAAATAAAGTTCAGATGTGTTCTGACTGATCTAAGGAAGGGTGCGAACAAATCAGCCTGAAGCGTAATCTTTGTCTGAACAAATGATTGTAATGATTCTGTTTGGAATGACTCTACTTGCTTTGTAATCTTTTTCTAAAGATTTGATGGAATAAAGCAACAAATTTTTAAGTGCAGCAATCTTATTAACTTAACATATATATATTATTCTATTGTTTTTCTAGTCTATTCTTTTCTATTCCTTACTTCTATTCTAATTCGATTTTCAAAATTAGAATTTCTGAAAATGGTTTTATATATATATATATATTTAAAACCATTTTCCTAAATTCAGATTTCGTATAGATTGATTTTGAATTTGAATAGAAAAGATTAGAATAGAATAGAAAAACAATAGAACAGAATAGAATACAATATATGTTTTTCTAGTTTATTCTTTTCTATTATTTTCTTTTCTATTATAATCTTTTCTATTCAAATTCAAATTCATTCTATACGAAATTCGATCTTCAGAAGCCATGTTCCGAAATTCGAATTTTGTATAGAATGAATTCAAATTTGAATAGAAAAGACTATTAAAGAATAGAAAATAATAGAAGAGAAAAGCATAGAAAAACAATAATACAAAATAAAAAAAATATTATATATATGTATTCTATTGCTTTATGATTTTATATCCTATTTTATTGTATTTTTTAGAAAATCGATTTCTATTGTTTTCAAATTCGATTCAAATTTGTTTTCGAATTCGATTATGTTTTTGAATTCGTTTCAAGTTTGTTTTCGAATTCGATTCAAATTTGTTTTCGAATTCGATTTGAATTCGTTCGCTTTTTTTCAGATTCGTTTAAATTCATCACTTTTGTAATTCGGAAATTCGGATGCATCCGAATTTTCGAATAATGAAAAATTCGTCCGAATTTCGATTCGGAACAAAATGGAATGCACATGTCTAGTGCTAATGTTTTGGGAACATATCCTGAAACAGAGGCAGGAACTTCACTATTGTGTCCCTCCCATCCTACAAATGCATTCCTCAAGAGGACAATTTGTGTTGCTCTATTAGGACTTGAGAGAGCACCCAGTAAAGTTCAGAAATTACACACGGGTGAGCATTGCAACATAAGTGATAATATCCCAGTCAGACTATTCCCAAATCCCAAACCCACCCTAACCCTAATCCCACTGCTACTAGTCCCAAATTCCTAATTCCGCTCCCACTAGTCCCAAATCCCTAACCCTAACCCCGCTCCCACGAGTCCCAAATCCCTAACCCTAATCCCCAATCCCACTAGTCCAAAATCCCTAACCCTAATCCCGCTTCCACTAGTCCCAGATCCCTAACTCTAATCCCTGACCCACTAGTCCCAAATCCCTAACCCCTGTCCCACTAGTCCTAAAATCTCTAACCCTTACCCTAATCCCTCTCCCACTAGTCCCAAATCCCTAACCCTAACCCGTGTCCCACTAGTCCCAAATCCCTAACCTTAACCCTAATCCCGCTTTTATTAATCCCAAATCCCTAATCCCTGTCCCACTAGTCCAAAATCCCGAACCCTAATCCCACTCCCACTAGTCCCAAATCTCTAACCCTAATCCCTGTCCCACTAGTCCCAAATCCCTAACCCTAATCCCGGTTTTACTAATTCCAAATTCCTAACCCTAATCCCTGTCTCACTAGTCCCAAATCCCCCACCCTAATCCCCCTCACACTAGTACTAAATCCCTAACCCTAATCCCTGTCCTACTAGTCCCAAATCCCAAACCCTAACCCTAATCCCCGTCCCATTAGTCCCAAATCCCTAACCCCACTTTTACTAATCCCAGATCCCAAACCTTAATCCCTGTCCCACTAGTCCCAAATCCCCAACCCTAATCCCACTCCCTCTAGTCCCAAATCCCTAACCCTAACCCTAATCCCTGTCCCACTAGTCCCAAATCCCTAACCCTAACCAGGGAGTAACCAAAACTGCAGTGTTTATCCTCGTGACACATCACAAGTCTAATTAAAATTAGACTTGGGAAACTTAACATTAATAAATCACCGGGACCAGATGGCTTGCACCCGAGGGTACTTAGGGAACTCAGTCAAGTAATTGAAGTAATTGCCAGACCATTATTCCTAATTTTTACTGACAGTCTACTGACTGGAATGGTACCAGTTGATTGGAGAAAAGCCAATGTAGCACCAATATTTAAAAAGGGCCCAAAATACAACCCTGGCAATTACAGACCAGTTAGCCTAATATCAATAGTATGTAAACTCTTGGAGGGGATGATAAGGGACTATATACAAGATTTTAGTAATGAGAACGGTATCATTAGCAGTAATCAGCATGGATTCATGAAGAATCATTCTTGCCAAACTAATCTATTAACCTTCTATGAGGAGGCGAGTTGCCATCTAGATAAAGGAAGGCCCGTAGACGTGGTGTATCTGGATTTTGCAAAAGCATTTGACTCGGTTCCCCATAAACGTTTTCTATACAAAATAAGGTCCGTTGGCATGGACCATAGGGTGAGTACATGGATTGAAAACTGGCTACAAGGGCTAGTTCAGAGGGTGGTGATAAATGGGGAGTACTCGGAATGGTCAGAGTTGGGTAGTGGGGTCCCCAAGGGTTCTGTGCTGGGACCAATCCTGTTTAATTTGTTCATAAACGACCTGGAGGATGGGGTAAACAGTTCAATCTCTGTATTTGCGGATGATACTAAGTTAAGCAGAGCAATAACTTCTCCGCAGGATGTGGAAACATTGCAAAAAGATCTGAACAAGTTAATTGGGTGGGCAACTACATGGCAAATGAGGTTTAATGTAGAAAAATGTAAAATAAGGCATTTGGGCGGCAAAAATATGAATGCAATCTATGCACCGGAGGGAGAATCTCTGGGGGAATCTAGGATGGAAAAGGACCTGGGGGTCCTAGTAGATGATAGGCTCAGCAATGGCATGCAATGCCAAGCTGCTGCTAACAAAGCAAACAGAATATTGGCATGCATTAAAAGGGTATCAACTCCAGAGATAAAACAATAATTCTCCCACTCTACAAGATTCTGGTCCAGCCGCACCTAGAGTATGCTGTCCAGTTCTGGGCACCAGTCCTCAGGAAGGATGTACTGGAAATGGAGCGAGTACAAAGAAGGGCAACAAAGCTAATATAGGGTTTGAAGGATATTAGTTATGAGGAAAGGTTGCAAACACTGAACTTATTCTGTCTGGAGAAGAGATGCTTGAGAGGGGATATGATTTCAATATACAAATACCATACTGGTGACCCCACAATAGGGATAAAACTTTTTTGCAGAAGGGAGTTTAACAAGACTTGTGGCCACTCATTAAAATTAGAAGAAAAGAGATTTAACCTTAGCCCCCTTTCACACTATTTTTAGCGGCGCTTTACCGTCGTTTTAGCGGCAGTATTCGGCCACTAGCGCAGTGGTTTTACCCCCTGCTAGCGGCCGAGAAAGGGTTAAAAACCACCGCAAAGTGCCTCTGCAGATTTCAATGGGCAGGAGCAGTGAAGGAAGGAGCGGTATACACACTGCTCCTTCACCGCTCCAAAGATGCTGCTAGCAGGCCTTTTTTTACCATCCTGCCAGCGCACCACTCCAGTGTGAAAGCCCTCGGGGCTTTCACACTGGAGACACAGCAGCGGCTGTTTCAGTGTGCTTTGCAGGCGATATTTTTAGCGCAATAGCACCTGCAAAACGCCCCAGTGTGAAAGGGGTCTTAAACTACGTAGATGGTTCTTTACTGTAAGAGCAGCAAGGATGTGGAATTCCCTTTCACAGGCGGTGGTCTCAGCTGGGGGACACTGATAGTTTCAAGAAACTATTAGGCCCCTTTCACACTGGGGCAGGAGGTGCATCGGCGGTAAAGCGCGGCTATTTTTAGCGGTGCTTTACCGTCATTTTAGCGGTGGTATTCGGCCGCTAGCGGGGCGGTTTTATCTCCCCGCTAGTGGCCGAGAAAGGGTTAAAAATCACCGCAAAGTGCCTCTGCAGAGGCGCATTGCCGGAGGTATAGCCGCGGTGCCCCATTGATTTCAATGGGCAGGAGCAGTGAAGGAGCGGTGTATGAAAAGAAAAAAGTGGAAAGTTCCCCACAGGGTTTTTTTAGCAGCAAATAGGAATCAGATTTTTTATTATTATTTCAAAGGATGGTTAGACACAAAACATATATAAAAAATGAATTAAATTATGAGCTCTGGTATATACAAGGCGAGACAAAATAGGGGTGATACATTGTTACTTGAAATTACACTATCCGATGTATGGAAATGCCCCAATGCATTTTGACCTCAAAGGTTATGGCCTTCTTCAGGGGCTCCTTACATTTCTATAAATGCATCAAGAGGACAGATTTCACTATTCTAATTGTCATGTAATTTAATATCCAATACAGTCTCATTTATTACGTCTATATTGTTTCGTGTTTGATTTTTTGTAATCACAGTGTATTTACCCTTTCCGCCAGGAAGCCTCGCTTAACCAGAGACTTCTTTAAAAAACAGATAATCCTCTCAAGTGCGATCCCGGACCCACTGAGAGCCTGTCCATGCCCTCAACCCAAGGGGGCGACCCCGATCTGTGAGGCTTATAAGTGGTCACATGCCTCCCAACGGGGAATCAAATGGGCAGGAGCACCTGCAAATTGTAATTCTACATAATTAGCATAACAAAAAGGTAAGGGTAGTTTTTTAAGACATTGTTAGAGGGGGGGAACCTTAACCACTTAAGGACCGCCTCACGCCGATTTACGTCGGCAAGGCGGCACGGGCAGGCAAAATCACGTACATGTACGTGATTTGCCTCCCGCGGGTGGGGGGTCCGATCGGACCCCCCCTCGCCGCCCGAGGCAGTCCCGTTTGGTCCCCCGGCGATCGGAGATGAGGGGGAGGCCATCCGTTCGTGGCCCCCCCCTCGCGATCGCCGCCGGCCAATCAGATCACTTCCTTTGCTGCTGTATGCTAAACAGCAGCAAAGGAAATTATGTCATCTCTCCTCGGCTCGGTATTCCGTTGCAGCGCCGAGGAGAGAAGACATCAATGTGAGTGCACCAACACTACACAACACAGTAGAACATGCCAGGCATACAAAACACCCCGATCCCCCCCCCGATCGCCCCCCGATCCCCCCCCAATCACCCCCCCCCCTCCTGTCACAAACTGACACCAGCAGTTTTTTGTTTTTTTTGTTTTTTTTTTCTGATTACTGCATGGTGTCAGTTTGTGACAGTTACAGTGTTGGAACAGTGAGTATTACCCCCCTTTAGGTCTAGGATACCCCCCTAACCCCCCCTAATAAAGTTTTAACCCCTTGATCACCCCCTGTCACCAGTGTTGCTAAGCGATCATTTTTCTGATCGCTGTATTAGTGTCGCTGGTGACGCTAGTTAGTGAGGTAAATATTTAGGTTCGCCGTCAGCATTTTATAGCGACAGGGACCCCCATATACTACCGAATAAATGTTTTAACCCCTTGATTGCCCCCTAGTTAACCCTTTCACCACTGATCACCGTATAACCGTTACGGGTGACGCTGGTTAGTTCGTTTATTTTTTATAGTGTCAGGGCACCCGCCGTTTATTACCGAATAAAGGTTTAGCCCCCCGATCGCCCGGCGGTGATATGCGTCGCCCCAGGCAGCGTCAGATTAGCGCCAGTACCGCTAACACCCACGCACGCAGCATGCGCCTCCCTTAGTGGTATAGTATCTGAACGGATCAATATCTGATCCGATCAGATCTATACTAGCGTCCCCAGCAGTTTAGGGTTCCCAAAAACGCAGTGTTAGCGGGATCAGCCCAGATACCTGCTAGCACCTGCGTTTTGCCCCTCCGCCCAGCCCACCCAAGTGCAGTATCGATCGATCACTGTCACTTACAAGGCACTAAACGCATAACTGCAGCGTTCGCAGAGTCAGGCCTGATCCCTGCGATCGCTAACAGTTTTTTTGGTAGCATTTTGGTGAACTGGCAAGCACCAGCCCCAGGCAGCGTCAGGTTAGCGCCAGTACCGCTAACACCCACGCACGCACCGTACACCTCCCTTAGTGGTATAGTATCTGAACGGATCAATATCTGATCCGATCAGATCTATACTGGCGTCCCCAGCAGTTTAGGGTTCCCAAAAACGCAGTGTTAGCGGGATCAGCCCAGATACCTGCTAGCACCTGCGTTTTGCCCCTCCGCCCGGCCCGGCCCAGCCCACCCAAGTGCAGTATCGATCGATCACTGTCACTTACAAAACACTAAATGCATAACTGCAGCGTTCGCAGAGTCAGGCCTGATCCCTGCGATCGCTAACAGTTTTTTTGGTAGCGTTTTGGTGAACTAGCAAGCACCAGCCCCAGGCAGCGTCAGGTTAGCGCCAGTACCGCTAACACCCACGCACACACCATACACCTCCCTTAGTGGTATAGTATCTGATCGGATCAATATCTGATCCGATCAGATCTATACTAGCGTCTCCAGCAGTTTAGGGTTCCCAAAAACGCAGTGTTAGCGGGATCAGCCCAGATACCTGCTAGCACCTGCGTTTTGCCCCTCCGCCCAGCCCAGCCCAGCCCACCCAAGTGCAGTATCGATCGATCACTGTCACTTACAAAACACTAAACGCATAACTGCAGCGTTCGCAGAGTCAGGCCTGATCCCTGCGATCGCTAACAGTTTTTTTTGTAGCGTTTTGGTGAACTGGCAAGCACCAGCGGCCTAGTACACCCCGGTCATAGTCAAACCAGCACTGCAGTAACACTTGGTGACGTGGCGAGTCCCATAAGTGCAGTTCAAGCTGGTGAGGTGGCAAGCACAAGTAGTGTCCCGCTGCCACCAAGAAGACAAACACAGGCCCGTCGTGCCCATAGTGCCCTTCCTGCTGCATTCGCCAATCCTAATTGGGAACCCACCACTTCTGCAGCGCCCATACTTCCCCCATTCACATCCCCAACCAAATGCAGTCGGCTGCATGAGAGGCATTTTCTTTATGTCCTCCCGAGTACCCCTACCCAACGAACCCCCCCAAAAAAGATGTCGTGTCTGCAGCAAGCGCGGATATAGGCGTGACACCCGCTATCATTGTCCCTCCTGTCCTGACAATCCTGGTCTTTGCATTGGTGAATGTTTTGAACGCTACCATTCACTAGTTGAGTATTAGCGTAGGGTACAGCATTCCACAGACTAGGCACACTTTCACAGGGTCTCCCAAGATGCCATCGCATTTTGAGAGACCCGAACCTGGAACCGGTTACCGTTATAAAAGTTAGTTACAAAAAAAGTGTAAAAAAAAAAATATATATAAAATAAAAAAAAAATTGTTGTCGTTTTATTGTTCTCTCTCTCTATTCTCTCTCTCTATTGTTCTGCTCTTTTTTACTGTATTCTATTCTGCAATGTTTTATTGTTGTTATGTTTTATCATGTTTGTTTTTCAGGTATGTAATTATTTATACTTTACCGTTTACTGTGCTTTATTGTTAACCATTTTTTTGTCTTCAGGTACGCCATTCACGACTTTGAGTGGTTATACCAGAATGATGCCTGCAGGTTTAGGTATCATCTTGGTATCATTCTTTTCAGCCAGCGGTCGGCTTTCATGTAAAAGCAATCCTAGTGGCTAATTAGCCTCTAGACTGCCTTTACAAGCCGTGGGAGGGAATGCCCCCCCCCCACCGTCTTCCGTGTTTTTCTCTGGCTCTCCTGTCTCAACAGGGAACCTGAGAATGCAGCCGGTGATTCAGCCAGCTGACCATAGAGCTGATCAGAGACCAGAGTGGCTCCAAACATCTCTATGGCCTAAGAAACCGGAAGCTACGAGCATTTTATGACTTAGATTTCGCCGGATGTAAATAGCGCCATTGGGAAATTGGGGAAGCATTTTATCACACCGATCTTGGTGTGGTCAGATGCTTTGAGGGCAGAGGAGAGATCTAGGGTCTAATAGACCCCAATTTTTTCAAAAAAGAGTACCTGTCACTACCTATTGCTATCATAGGGGATATTTACATTCCCCGAGATAACAATAAAAATGAAAAAAAAAAAAAAAATGAAAGGAACAGTTTAAAAATAAGATAAAAAAGCAAAAAAATAATAAAGAAAAAAAAAAAAAGAAAAAAAAGCACCCCTGTCGCCCCCTGCTCTTGCGCTAAGGCGAACGCAAGCGACGGTCTGTCGTCAAACGTAAACAGCAATTGCACCATGCATGTGAGGTATCACCGCGAAGGTCAGATCGAGGGCAGTAATTTTAGCAGTAGACCTCCTCTGTAAATCTAAAGTGGTAACCTGTAAAGGCTTTTAAAGGCTTTTAAAAATGTATTTATTTTGTTGCCACTGCACGTTTGTGCGCAATTGTAAAGCATGTCATGTTTGGTATCCATGTACTCGGCCTAAGATCATATTTTTTATTTCATGAAACATTTGGGCAATATAGTGTGTTTTAGTGCATTAAAATTTAAAAAAGTGTGTTTTTTCCCCAAAAAATGCGTTTGAAAAATCGCTGCGCAAATACTGTGCGAAAAAAAAAAATGAAACACCCACCATTTTAATCTGTAGGGCATTTGCTTTAAAAAAATATATAATGTTTGGGGGTTCAAAGTTATTTTCTTGCAAAAAAAAATAACTTTTTCATGTAAACAATAAGTGTCAGAAAGGGCTTTGTCTTCAAGTGGTTAGAAGAGTGGGTGATGTGTGACATACGCTTCTAAATGTTGTGCATAAAATGCCAGGACAGTTCAAAACCCCCCCAAATGACCCCATTTTGGAAAGTAGACACCCCAAGCTATTTGCTGAGAGGCATGTCGAGTCCATGGAATATTTTATATTGCGACACAAGTTGCGGGAAAGAGACAAATTTTTTTTTTTTTTTTTGCACAAAGTTGTCACTAAATGATATATTGCTCAAACATGCCATGGGAATATGTGAAATTACACCCCAAAATACATTCTGCTGCTTCTCCTGAGTACGGGGATACCACATGTGTGAGACTTTTTGGGAGCCTAGCCGCGTACGGGACCCCGAAAACCAAGCACCGCCTTCAGGCTTTCTAAGGGCGTGAATTTTTGATTTCACTCTTCACTGCCTATCACAGTTTCGGAGGCCATGGAAAGCCCAGGTGGCACAAAACCCCCCCAAATGACCCCATTTTGGAAAGTAGACACCCCAAGCTATTTGCTGAGAGGTATAGTGAGTATTTTGCAGACCTCACTTTTTGTCACAAAGTTTTGAAATTTGAAAAAAGAAAAAAAAAATGTTTTTTCTTGTCTTTCTTCATTTTCAAAAACAAATGAGAGCTGCAAAATACTCACCATGCCTCTCAGCAAATAGCTTGGGGTGTCTACTTTCCAAAATGGGGTCATTTGGGGGGGTTTTGTGCCACCTGGGCATTCCATGGCCTCCGAAACGGTGATAGGCAGTGAAGAGTAAAATCAAAAATTCACGCCCTTAGAAATCCTGAAGGCGGTGATTGATTTTCGGGGCCCCGTACGCGGCTAGGCTCCCAAAAAGTCCCACACATGTGGTATCCCCATACTCAGGAGAAGCAGCTAAATGTATTTTGGGGTGCAATTCCACATATGCCCATGGCCTGTGTGAGCAATATATCATTTAGTGACAACTTTGTGCAAAAAAAAAAAAAAAAGTGTCACATTCCCGCAACTTGTGTCAAAATATAAAATATTCCATGGACTCAATATGCCTCTCAGCAAATAGCTTGGGGTGTCTACTTTCCAAAATGGGGTCATTTGGGGGGGGTTTGTGCCACCTGGGCATTTTATGGCCTCCGAAACTGTGATAGGCAGTGAAGAGTGAAATCAAAAATTTACACCCTTAGAAATCCTGAAGGCGGTGATTGGTTTTCGGGGTCCCGTACGCGCATAGGCTCCCAAAAAGTCCCACACATGTGGTATCCCCTTACTCAGGAGAAGCAGCTGAATGTATTTTGGGGTGCAATTCCACATAGGCCCATGGCCTGTGTGAGCAATATATCATTTAGTGACAACTTTTTGTAAATATTTTTTTTTTTTTGTCATTATTCAATCACTTGGGACAAAAAAAATAAATATTCAATGGGTTCAACATGCCTATCAGCAATTTCCTTGGGGTGTCTACTTTCCAAAATGGGGTCATTTGTGGGGGTTTTGTACTGCCCTGCCATTTTAGCACCTCAAGAAATGACATAGGCAGTCATAAACTAAAAGCTGTGTAAATTCCAGAAAATGTACCCTAGTTTGTAGACGCTATAACTTTTGCGCAAACCAATAAATATACGCTTATTGACATTTTTTTTACCAAAGACATGTGGCCGAATACATTTTGGCCTAAATGTATGACTAAAATTGAGTTTATTGGATTTTTTTCATAACAAAAAGTAGAAAATATCATTTTTTTTCAAAATTTTCGGTCTTTTTCCGTTTGTAGCGCAAAAAATAAAAACTGCAGAGGTGATCAAATACCATCAAAAGAAAGCTCTATTTGTGGGAAGAAAAGGACGCAAATTTCGTTTGGGTACAGCATTGCATGATCGCGCAATTAAAAGTTAAAGCGACGCAGTGCCAAATTGGAAAAAGACCTCTGGTCCTTAGGCAGCATAATGGTCCGGGGCTCAAGTGGTTAATGAAAGGAGTCTCCCTCCGTGTGCTGCTGGGGTTGTTTCCTTGTCAAAAGAAGTTTATTGAGTATACAATGTTATAAAGATACATAAAGTAAGTTTACAAGGATCTATAAAGTAAGCTCATTGTTTTACAGTAGGGTTTATATAGGTAAATATCATGAAATTTCAAATATTAAACATTGTGTTCATGTGAACCTAAATTAAAGATATATATCATTTCCTTAGTTACTTTTGTAGGTATTTAAATGATTTATACCTACTATACATATTGTTTACAAGTAGAGTGTATATAGGTCAAATAAATTCTGATAATGAGCTTTAATCGTAAGGTGGAGAAAAAGAAAGAGAAAGAAGAAAAAGGGTTGAAAGGTAGAGGTATGGTCCACAAGGTTGTCCCGCTCGTCAGTTTATTATTCTTTTTAGTTCTCTTTGAAGCCTTAGAATGGGTGTCTCTGTAAGTCATTTAATCTGTTACCATGGCAACAGGACAGAGTCATTGAAGTTTGACGGGAACTGTTGTTTTATCCAAGGATGCCAAAGTTTTTCAAATTTTGGAATTTGATTTTGATCGATGGCTACCATCTTAGCATGGGACATTGTATTATTCATTCTGTGAATTGTTTCTGCTAGTACCAATGTAGGAGATTTCCATGCCTTGGCCACTGTTTGTTTTGCAGCCGTTATTAGTTGGATCATAAGTTTGAATTGAGAGAGTGTTAACCATTCTGGTTTTAGATTAAGTAAAGTTAAATATGGATCTGGTTGTATTATTTTTTTAAATATTTTAGATGCAATCACGAAGACTTCCTTCCAGAAGGTTTGGATTACTGGGCACGTCCACCATATGTGTAAATATGTGCCTATTTCTGGGCATCCTCGAAAACAAAGAGCTGAGGTATTAGGTGAATATTTTGCCACTCTAGCGGGTACAAGGTACCAGCGAGTTAGGACTTTATAATTTGTCTCCAGTGCTAAGATGTTGGGTGAAGATGACTTAGATGTGAGCCATATGTTAGACCAGTCCGTGTCTTCTAAAGTTCGTCCCAGGTCCTCCTCCCACCTCTGAACGTAAGAGGGTCTATTAAGATTTGCTACTCCATATAATTGATTATAAAGTGATGAAATTGTACCTTTAGCAAATGGATCTTTTGTACAGATTGATTCAAAAATGGATAATTGGGATAATGGTGTATCCCCCTTTAGGAATGGTGTATAGAAATTTTTGATTTGGAGATATCTAAATATCTCAGAGTTTGGTAGATCATATTTTTCTCTAAGCGATGGGAATGAAAGGAATGATTTAGATGCTATGAAGTCATTTAGTGTCTGAATGCCTGATGTTGTCCAAGCTTTAAAAGAATTTGGGTAGATCCATGCCGGATAAAAGGCCGGATTTCTGATAAAAGAAAGGAGAGGATTGTGTAGAGATTGTAACTGATATTTGGTTTTTAGTTTATCCCAGAGAGATAAGAAGTGTTTAGTTATGGGATTATGAATTTTAAAGCGGTCTTTAGGATCAAGCCATAATAAATTTGATATTAATAGAGGGTCATTTTCTGAAGCCTCTATAAATACCCATAATGGGATTTCCTGTCTTGCATGGTATTTGGACAGACTGGCCAAATGTGCTGCTCTGTAGTAGTTAGTAAAATTAGGGTATCCCAGGCCTCCTTTATTTTTGGGAAGATGTAGTGTGTGTATAGGTATACGTGGTTTAGAAGAGCCCCATATAAACGAAGTTGCTCTTTTTTGTACTATTCTCAAAAAATAGGAAGGAATTGGAATAGGGAGGACTCTGAATAGATAAAGCAATTTGGGTAGAATAGTCATTTTGATTGCATTAATCTTCCCTATCCAGGATAAAGGAAATTGCGACCATTGTTTTATTAGATTTGTGATCTTTCTTAATACAGGAGGATAATTGGTTGAGAATAAGTCAGAATGAGATGCTGTTAAATGAATTCCAAGATATGGGATTGATTTTTCTGCCCATGTGAATGGGAGTGCAGCCCTAGCCGGGATCAATTCCATGTTTGTGAGTGAAATATTAAGCACTAGGCATTTCTTAGGATTAATCATAAGGCCGGATAGGGCTGCAAATCCATCAAGAGCTGGTATTAAGTTAGGACCAGAGACCTGTGGTGATGATAGAAAAAGTAATATATCGTCTGCAAATATACATAATTTGTGTGTAATACCTCCTACTTCAATGCCAGTTATAGTTTGGTTTGTTCTGATGTATTGGGCCATGGGTTCGAGTATAAGGGCAAATAATAAGGGAGATAATGGGCAACCCTGTCGGGTACCTCTTTCGATATTAAAGGCTTCAGATTTGTATCCAGCATATTTTATATAGGCTTTGGGTTTATTATATAATGCTTTGATCCATGTTAAAAAGTGGGGTCCAAAACCCCATTTTTGTAATGAATATTGCATATATTGCCAGGATACTGTGTCAAATGCCCTCTTAATATCGAGAGATAGAAAACATAAAGGGATTTTCCATTTTTTAGCAATATGTGCCAATAACACTGCCCTGCGTATATTATCGCCTGCCTGTCTATTTGGCATGAAGCCTACTTGATCTCTATGTATTAATTTTCCTATAATGCTATTGAGGCGTTTTGCTATTATTTTTGCTAATAATTTAATATCGAGGTTTAACAGAGAGATAGGCCGATAATTCACACAGGAAGTATCATCAGAAAGGGGTTTTGGGATCATGCAAACAATTGCCATTAGTGTTTCTTGCCGAAAAGAATGTCCATCTAGAAGTTTGTTAAAAGTTTCAGTGAGAATGGGAGAGAGTATTTCTGAGAATGTTTTATAGTATAAAGCCGAGTAGCCGTCTGGGCCTGGTCTTTTGTTAAGTTTTAGGTCTTTTATGGCGTTAGCAACTTCATCTATAGTTATAGGCTCATCCAAACTGCTTTTTTGATTCTGAGATAACTCAGGTAAGGTTATTTTTGAGAAGAAGGATTCAGCCTCTGTAGGATTAAATTCATTGTTTGTATTGTATAAAGTTGCGAGATGTGAGTGAAATTTATGGACTATTTTAACTGGATTACAAGTGTAAACATTTTTTGATAATTTCAAACGTATTGGTTTGAAAGATTTGTTAGTTGAATTTAATGCCCGAGCCAAATATGTACCTGGTTTGTTTGTATTCATGTAGAAATTGTGTTTAGAGCGTTTGAGGGATTTATCAACTGACTCAGTGAGAAATAGATCGTATTCCAATCTAGATTTTTCCAGATGAGATTTTGTACTCTGAGATGGATTATCTTGAAATGATATGTAGGCTGCATTAAAATTGAGTTCTAGTTTTTTTGCTAGATTTTTGCGTTCCCGTTTAAATAGTGCCATTTGTCTTTGTACTATACCACGCAAGACAGGCTTATGAGCTTCTCACAGTGTTATTGGGGAGATGTCTGTTGTATTATTAATTGATATGTATTCCTTTAAAGCTTGTTCAATGGCCATCTGATGTAGTGGGTGTTTGAGCATTATGTCCGGTAAGTACCACGTTGGGTCATGCGCTTTTGGTATGGCTGAGGCTACAGTAGTGTATACTGCATTATGGTCAGACCACGGAATCGGAATTATATCTGATGCAATAATTTCTGGTATCATTCCTATTGTTAGAAAAATATGATCTATTCTGGTGAAGGTTTGATGAGGGTGCGAGAAATAAGTGAATTTCTTTTTCATTGGGTTACTTTCTCTCCACGAATCTACCAGATTGTATTTGGAAAGAAGTTGAGAAAAAGGTAATCTAGAGGTTATTTTGGATGGTGTAAAAGGTGATTTATCTAGAAATGGGAGGAGGACCTGGTTCGAATCCCCACACATTATCACTGTTCCTATTTTGTGTGTATTAATCACTTGTAATATATGTGAGAGGAATGGTGTAGGTTGTTTGTTAGGAGCGTAGTAGGAAATCACCGTGATTGCTGTATCCATTATATAACCCATGAGTATCAGGTATCTACCTTCTGGGTCTTTAATTTCTGATGATAAGGTGAATGGTGTGGATCGGTGAAATGCAATTAGAGTTCCCCTTTGCTTGGTACAGGCAGAAGCCGTGTAAATTTGTTGATAAAAAGGAGAAATATATTTTGGAGTAGAATCTTTGGTGAAGTGTGTTTCTTGGAGGCATACTATGTGAGCCTTCTTGTTATGGAAAGTACGGAAGGCTTTGGTCCTTTTTTGAGGGACATTTATTCCCTGAACATTCAGGGAAAGTATATTCAGTGGTGCCATGGCAACAGATCAAATAGTTTTGACTTACTTTTTGTTATGCAGAGCTGACTGCGCAGATCAACCTGTGTGGACTGAAGAGATGAATAGATAGAAAAGAAACCAGTGAATTCTGGAGTAAAGAGTAAACAAAAAACATATGAGTTTAGATGATACATTGTATAAATTATTTTTTGCAAGTAATCACAATTTACTCGTGAAAGAGAATAAATATCTCTCTCAGGGGAATAATATGGTTGGGAGAATGAGGAGGGCTAATGGGGGTACACGGATCTTCCGCTTACAGGAGAGAAGTGCTATGTCAAAAGACATCAAAATGATGTTTCATTAATTGGAGTGCAGAATATAGTTTTTGTTGAAATTATTTATTCCAGGGTGGTTGTATATGGTTAGTCTTGCCCTAGACTAAATAATTCAGTTAGAAAGGTACTGTTAATAACTTTGGTATTGATGAAGATAGTTTGAATTATTTTGGGATTTTAACCCTTTTAGAGTAAACAATTACATATTTTATTCATATGTAACTGTTTAGATATGTTAACTCATAAAATTGAGGTTGTATTGCTTCAGATTAGAATAAACAAAAACATAATTCTAGGAACTAGTTAGGTAATAATATATTTGTTTTAAGAAAAGAAAGAAAAAGCTTCCATTACTTCTGGATTATTGAACATATTTGTCCTAAAAAGTAATAAATCTATTGTTATTACCTGATAATATATAACTGAACAAGAATTTCCTTATTTCACTTATATATTCTAAGGCTATATGAATCAGAAGTAATAAGAAATATAACTGGAATGTAACATGATCCCACACAGTGTGTGACTATCAGAATGCAGTTACATTCAGTTATAAATACAGTTTTTTTATAGAGAACCATCTCTTAGTATAATAAATGAAGAGATATCAGGAATTAGGATGTCAGTCCATTGAATCTTCTTGGTCCGTGGATGATGTGGCATAACGGCCTCTTTTGTGAGAATGATGATTCCCATTTTGTTCTGAAATTTTCTGAGTGCTGCCTGAAGGTGAAGATGATGCCATTCTTCTGCGTGTGGGAGAGTTGCTGCTTGTGGGTTCTGTCAGATTTCATTTTAAAAGGGTTTGTTGTAATTCATCTGCTGATCTGCTTCTGTAAATTGTACCTTGGTAGTTAAATCTGACTGAAAAGGGGAAGCCCCATTGATACATAATGTTGTGGCGTTGCAGTTCCATTAGTTGGGGTTTCATTTATCGTCTTTTAGTAATAGTAAGTTGGGATAGGTCAGCAAAAATTTGATAATTGTGTCCTTGAAAATTAAGTTCCTTTTTTTCTCTTGCAGCAATTAGTATTTGTTCTTTCGTTCTGTAATAATGAAATTTTGTGATTATATCACGTGGGGGTCCATCTTTCTTTTTGGCTGTGAGGGCTCTGTGTACTCTGTCCAGTTCTAAACGTTCAATAGGGATATCTGGCTTTAGTTCTTGTAATAGAGCAGTAATAGTAGATTGCAGGTCTGTCACAGTTTCAGGTATTCCCCTTATGCGCAAGTTTGAACGTCTGGCTCTATTTTCGTAATCTTCGAGCTTAGTTTGAAGTATTAAATTCTCTTCTTTTAATTGTTCCAATTCTGTTATATTTACTTGGGTTGTAATTTCAATTTCATCCATTTTTATTTCTAGGGCTGCGGTGCGGTTTCCCAGCTCTCTTATTTCTTTGGTTAGGCTTTTTGTTATTTGGTCTGAGGTTTGTTTTAAAGCCTTATGAAGCATCTTTTCAAATTGTAATAATATTACTGGGGATGCTGAGGAGGCTTGTGGAGAAGTTTGTGAGAGGATTTGTTCTGTATCTGACTCAAATGGAGAGTCTTGCTGTGACATTTTCTGTCTGTGAGAGCGCCCTGATGCTGTATCTTGTGAGGTGACTGGAGCTGCTTTAGTTGCAGTGAGTGCCTGTGAGCTCTTTGTGAGGTGATTTTTATTTCTGCCACGGTTTCCTCCCAGTACCATATTTCCTGCCCAAACTTTCACAGTTTGTTCCCTGGGGCAAAAAGGTTCAAATGGATACCTTTTGAGCCTGCAGGCTCCGCTTTGTCCTTCTCTTCTCTCCTCAGCGGTGCAGAGCTCTAACAATGCATGTCTCCTCTGCTAGGCTCCGCCCATCTCCCCCCGCTGGGGTTGTTTCAATGTTAACTTAGTATATAATCTAGGTTTTTTCTCCATAGAGGGGTTGGGAAGTTTATATCCATTCCATATATAAGAGAAACCATGTCACGCCGTACATGGTATATCATTTTTTATTTGGTTGCGATGGTGAATTGTGCGTTGTTCCCACAATCATCTTAGTATTAGGCATACAGCAGATGATCTGGGTATGTTACAAACAGTAAGGAGTAACACAATGATATTGTGTCAGCAAGATAAAGAGAGGAAATAGGTGTGTGTGTGTGTGTGATTACCGCTTATGGCGGGCCAAATGAGTGTAATCCATTAGAAAATATGCATGTCATAAAAAAGGGTGTAGTATGGAGAATATGCCTGTTAAATCAAATATAAGTTGAGGGAGTGCACGTAAGCAATTCATGCCCAAACCACAAAAACAGGCAAACACAAGTGAAAAATAAAAATAAAATAGGAATGTTAAAAAGGTGACAAAAACTTGCAAGTGTATTGTATTCAATAAGATTTACAAAGAATGAGACAAAATACGTAGTATGATACTAATGTATCCAAACCAAAAGGGCGAGAGGATGCCAATCGAAGGTGAGCATTACAAAGAGTGCTATGGAGTAACCATGTATTGCATAAACAAAAAGTAAAAGAGATTAAAAATAAAATAATTAATACCCTATTGCTTTCTTGAAGTAATTGTGTGTTCAGATCAGAAGAGTTTAAATACTGCATCTGTGCTGACGAGATTTGTAATAAACTAGTCAGTAATAGATTCTTTCAACAATGAAACCCAGCAGCACACTGATGTCCATTTTTACCCATCCATCTTGCAACGCATATATGTGTGCTCTCCCTGGGCGTGGTCTGAGGACTGCCTTAGTAATTAATTTGAAAATGGGTAACAGGTGTGTGCTTCTGGCTCTGGAAGTTCCCCACAGGAGGGGGCCAATGAGCTGCCTATGGCGGCCCTCTTGTGGCCACCTTGGCATTCTGGAAGGCTGGGCTGCTCTGGTTTCCTCCATCGCCTCCGATGTAATAATGTGACATGAGAGGTGACACGCATGCGCGGCAGAGAGACTTCCGCTCAATGCAAGTCAGCCATACCCGAAACCATGTTCAACTCGAACATCGCCTGTGACATGGACATTCACTGTACTATTCATTTAAGCACAAGAGACTCCATTTTGTTCTCAGTGTTGAAATGTGTTCTGTAACCTTCACCTAACACACAGACACTTCTCCTACTAAACGCTCTCTACTCCCCCCTCCCTTCTCAAGGTTTTACTTTTGCAATTGTTCTATTCACTAGTTTTTAATAATATATTTCTATTTGTTAGCTTTTAATAACATATTTCCATTTGTTAGTTTTTAATAACATCTCACACCACCCCTTTCTTATCTATGTATAAAACAACATGTAATAATATATTTTCACTGAACGGACATTTTAAACACAGTGATTGAGTCCTGTGAATCTGTTCCTGCAGCTGCAGTATTAACTTTGTTTTAGAGTCCCAATCAGAAATCAGTCATAGCAGCTTGGCGAGTCATAACAGGAGTTTGGCAGAGTCTCCAGAAGGAACCGCGCTTTGATCGGGATCATCGGGAAATGCAGACCTCAAATGCCGGCTAGGTAAGCTGCATTAAATTAATAAGGGAATGAAGGGAGAGAGGCCTTCAGAAAATGCCCAGCGCAAGATGAGCGCTAGAGAATATATTAACCGAAGGTACGGTTCCGCCTACACGGAGCCCCTAGATAAATGGGTAGAATGGACAAAGGGAACAGCTAAACCTTTAAAATCTGAAGGGACTTTTGATTTAAAAGTATGGCAAACTTTTCTGCATGATCATGGCCCACTACTGTGCAGTGAAGGAACGTGGAGAATAGCTTGCGCATGGGAGACAGAAGCTAAAGTAACAAATCAAACTGGCTTGACAGAGATATTTAATAAAAGTACTGCCCAAATTTACTACGTTTGGCCAGAAGACTCTGTAGAGGAGGACCCCCACCTTATGTGGCTGCCAGTTTGGCTTTAAGGGGTCCACGCACAAAAGCAAAAGAATTAGATTACATGGAACACACAAAAGATGAGCTATGCAATATAGTAGAGAGCAGAGGTTTAACAGCCCCATATCAACCTACAAAGAGGATTTTGGCTCGTATCCTAGAAACAGATGATTGGCATAAATCAAAAGGCACATATGCAAAACTAGATCTCTCTGAACTTAAGGCTTTGGCCAGAGAAAGAGAGATAGAGTCTGAACTTCCGGAGCAAACCATAATTTCCAAATTGTGGCAGCAAGATGAAGAGAGAAGGAAGGGAGATGCCAGCCTATCTGCCCCTGGCATAGAGCAATCTGTTGCAGTTTATCCTGTCAGAACCCAATTAGTTTTTGAAGGTGATGCTGTTGACAGTAAGTCTCAAATTAAATGGCATGTACCTTTTAGTCCTCAAGATATGAGAGCCATATTAGAGGGATTGGGAGATCCTAGAAAGAATCCAATTGGGTTTGCAAACAAACTTAGCGCTGCACAGGAAGCATATGAGGCTTCTGCTACTGACATTCATCAGCTTCTTATTAAAGCAGTGGGAAGCAACATGTCTGGCTATATACTTAAAGAATGTGGTGTAGATGTCAAAAATCTAGGTAAGATGGTTAGTGGATGGGAGGTTTGTGAGAAATTGAAGGAAAAATTGCCCCAAATATATGGACAAACCAGACATGCTGAATTTATGAATGCTAAGCAAGGGAAAGAGAAAGCAGCAGGGGCTTATTGAAGGCGGTTAAGTGATATGGCTGAGGAAGCAGGCATTAAAATAGAGGAAGAGAAGGCGGGAGAAACTGAAAGTCCAGCTACACAACTGGTGAAACAAAGGTTTCTTGATGGTTTAATACCCCAGTTGAAAGAAAAGTTGTTCACAGCAAGGCCTGAGGCAGGCAATATGTCTATTCAAGACGTCCTGCCTATCCTGTTATCCATAGAAAACAAGATTAACCAAAAAGACAGCAAACCCAAGGTTATGTACATGGGGAAGCAAAGAGGAAGAGGAAGAGGCAAAGGCAATTTCAGAAATCATGGCAATCGGGGACCAATTATATGCTACAATTGTGATGGGGAAGGACACATAGCCAAATTCTGCCATCTTCCTGACCGTAGACTGGAAAAGAGCTTAGAGGCACCTCATGCTGATCCCAGTTCTCTGCCAAAAGCAGTGGATCAGGCATAGGAAAATGGCATGCCAGTATCAATCATGTTAAATAGGGGAGACAATGGTCCCGAGGCCAGAGTAAAAGTATTTTTACAAGAACTCCCCTATCCTGGAGGAGAAACAGAATTAACCTGTTTAATTGATACTGGTGCAAGCCGAAGTGTTTTTAATATAGAGGACTTATCTACAAATGTTATCTCTGGTGTTGGCCTAACTGGGACCTCTACTGATTTGGTTGAGTCCAAGCCACTTAAACTCAGGCTAGGACAGCAAACAGAAATTGTCACTAAAGTGTTAGTTTCAGACACAGTTCCTACCAATCTTTTGGGAGCTGACATTTTGAACCAAATTTTAGCAAACATAGACTACACTCCTACAGGAGTCCAAGTGGTCAGTAGTCTTTCAGGAGAAGTTTTAAATTCTACCTGTGGAGTATTTTTAATCCAGGACTCCACTCCGCCATTTCCACCAGAATTGAAAGTGATTCCCGTTGAATTATGGGCCACCAGCAAATATGATGTAGGTCTGCTGAATTGCACCCCAATCATGATAAAAATTAAACCAGGAGCCCATCTCCCACAGATTAAACAGTACCCACTGAGTATTGCTCAGACTGAGGGGATAAAGGATCAAATCACTCAACTGAAAGCAGCACGGATTGTTGTACCAATTAAGTCCTAGGTCAATACACCCCTGTTCTTAATTGCAAAGAAGCCAGACAAGATGTGTGGGCAGGTGACATACCGCATGGTGCACGATTTGAGAGCCATTAACAATATAATAGAGGCAGATACCCCGATCGGACCCAACCCCCGCACTTTACTAAGTGGAATACCTGCCTCCAGCACCTGCTTTACAGTGATTGATCTTGCAAATGCTTTCTTTTCGGTGCCCCTGCACCCAGATTGCTGGCACCTTTTTTTATTTACCCATGATGCCCAAAAGTTAGCATGGACAAGATTGCCCCAAGGCTGTGTGAGTAGCCCCTCTGAATATAATACTGCATTAAAGCAAGTATTGGACCAATGGTCCCCCTCACACCCAAACACAGTTTTGCTTCAGTACATAGGCGATTTGCTTATTTGTTCTGATACAAAGGACATTTGTAGCAGAGAAACAGTAAGCCTTCTCATGTTTCTTTATAACAGTAACAACGAAGTTAGCAAAGATAAGCTACAATACTGCCAAGAGAAAGTGATCTTCCTGGGTCACTGCATTTCACATGGAATCCGTCACCTAACCCCAGATCGAGTTAAAACTCTACAAAACTTTGAAAAGCCAAGAAATGTACGGCAACTACATGCCTTCCTGGGGTTAGTGGGATATTGTAGGGACTAGATTCCAAATGCATCAGAACTTATGGCTCCTCTATATGAGGCTACCACTAGAAACCCTTTCAAACTCACATGGGACAATGAATTGTAGATGAAGGAGCTTATTAAAATTTTGTCTGAAGCTCCCGCCATTGGACTTCCTGACTATACTAAGACTTTCTCGTTGTTCTGTCATGAAGTCAATGAATTTGCTGCAGGAGACAAACAGAGGCCTGTGATGTATGTATCAGCCTCATTAGACCCTGTCATCAAAGGCTCCCCCTGTTGTATGAGAGCCATAGCAGCCTGCATTTTGCTGCTAGACAAAGTAACAGAGCTTGTACTAGATTCTGCTCTGATCCTGTATGTGCCACATGCAGTACAGGAAATCATGAATCAAGTAAATACTAGACATGTGTCTGCCAGTAGATTTGACAAGTACCAGTCTGCTCTTTTTGCTCCATCGAATTTAACAATCAAACGATGTGTTACTTTAAATCCGGCTACTCTTCTTCCTATAATTGATGAGGAAGATGCAACAAATGGTACTGATGTAGAACCTGAGTTTTTCTCATGATTGTATGGCTCTTATGGAGGTAGAAAGGGCCTCTGTCACACCAGCAAAAGATGAGCCCTTATCAGATTGTGACACACACTTATTCGTAGATGGTTCCAGATTTTACACTGATGATGGTCAGCCACACACAGGGTTTGCTGTAACCACTACAGACACCATTTTACATCAGGAAGCATTGAAACCCCAGATGTCAGGACAGGAAGCGGAGTTGTGTGCTGTAGTCAAAGCATGTCATCTCCTAGAGAATCAAAGGGGAAACATTTACACTGACAGCAGATATGCATTTGGAATAGCCCACAATTTTGGGCCTATCTGGAAAGCACGGAACTTTCTGACTAGTGCAGGGAAGCCAGTGAGACATGCAAAACTCATAGAGCGGCTATTTGAGGCTTTTCAGAAACCAGCAGATGTTGCCATCTTGAAGGTAAAAGGGCATGCAAGGGGAAATGACATGACAACCAGAGGAAATGCTTTACCGGACCAAGCGGCAAAGGATGCTGCCCTTATGGCATTTGGAGTCATACCCACTGTAGGGGTCGCCCAGGTAGCGGGGACAGATTCCCCTCATCAAGAGCAATGGGATGTAGAAACTCTAATTCAGTTGCAGAACCAGGCCCCTGATGAAGAGAAGGATAAGTGGATCAAATTACATAGTTACATAGTTACATACATAGTTACATAGTAGGTGAGGTTGAAAAAAGACACAAGTCCAACCTATGTGTGTGATTATGTGTCAGTATTACATTGTATATCCCTGTATGTTGAGGTCATTCAGGTGATTATCTAATAGTTTCTTGAAGCTATCAATGCTCCCCGCTGAGACCACCGCCTGTGGAAGGCAATTCCACATCCTTGCCGCTCTTACAGTAAAGAACTCTCTATGTAGTTTAAGGTTAACCCTCTTTTCTTCTAATTGTAATGAATGGCCACGAGTCTTATTAAACTCTCTTCTGCAAAAAAGTTTTATCCCTATTGTGGGGTCACCAGTACAGTATTTGTAAACTGAAATTATACACCCTCCCAAGCGTCTCTTCTCCAGAGAGAATAAGTTCAGTGCTTGCAACCTTTCCTCATAACTAAGATCCTCCAGACCCTTTATTAGCTTTGTTGCCCTTCTTTGTACTCGCTCCATTTAGAGTACATCGTTCCTGAGGACTGGTGCCCAGAACTGGACAGCATACTCCAGTTGCGGCCGGACCAGAGCCTTGTAGAGTGGGAGAATTATCGTTTTATCTCTGGCATTGATCCCCCTTTTAATGCATGCCAATATTCTGTTTGCTTTGTTAGCAGAAGCTTGGCATTGCATGCCATTGCTGAGCCTATCATCTACTAGGACCCCCAGGTCCTTTTCCATCCTAGATTCTCCCAGAGGTTCTCCCCCCAGTGTATGGATTGCATTCATATTTTTGCCACCCAAATGCATTATTTTAAATTTTTCTACATTGAACCTCATTTGCCATGTAATCGCCCACCCCATTAATTTGTTCAGGTCTTTTTGCAAGGTTTCCACATCCTGCGGAGAAGTTATTGCCCTGCTTAGCTTAGTATCATCTGCAAATACAGAGATTGAACTGTTTATCCCATCCTCCAGGTCGTTTATGAACAAATTAAATAGGATTGGTCCCAGCAGAGAACCCTGGGGAACCCCACTACCCACCCCTGACCATTCTGAGTACTCCCCATTTAATCACCACCCTCTGAACTCGCCCTTGTAGCCAGTTTTCAATCCATGTACTCACCCTATGGTCCATGCCAATGAACCTTATTTTGTACAGTAAACGTTTATGGGGAACTGTGTCAAATGCTTTTGCAAAATCTAGATACCCCACGTCTACAGGCCTTCCTTTATCTAGATGGCAACTCACCTCCTCATAGAAGGTTAATAGATTGGATTGGCAAGAACGATTCTTCATGAATCCATGCTGATTACTGCTAATGATACCGTTCTTATTACTAAAATCTTGTATATAGTCCCTTATCATCCCCTCCAAGAGTTTATATACTATTGATGTTAGGCTAACTGGTCTGTAATTCCCAGGGATGTATTTTGGGCCCTTTCTAAATATTGGTGCTACATTGGCTTTTCTCCAATCAGCTGGTACCATTCCAGTCAGTAGACTATCTGTAAAAATTAGGAACAACGGTCTGGCAATCACTTGACTGAGTTCCCTAAGTACCCTCGGATGCAAGCCATCTGGTCCCGGTGATTTATTAATGTTAAGTTTCTCAAGTCTAATTTTAATTCTGTCCTCTGTTAACCATGGAGGTGCTTCCTGTGTTGTGTCATGAGGATAAGCACTGCAGTTTTGGTTACTGAAGCCCCCTGATTCACTCGTGAAGACTGAGGAGAAGAATAAATTCAATACCTTCGCCATCTCCCCATCCTTTGTAACCAGATGTCCTTCCTCATTCTTTATGGGGCCAGTATGGTCTGTCCTCCTTTTTTACTGTTTACATACTTAAAGAATTTCTTGGGATTTTTTTTTGCTCTCCTCCGCTATGTGTCTTTCATGTTCTATCTTAGCCGTCCTAATTGCACCCTTACATTTCTTGTTGCATTCTTTATAAAGTCTGAATGCTGAGGATGATCCCTCAACCTTGTATTTTTTAAAGGCCTTCTCCTTTGCTTTTATATGCATTTTTACATTGGAGTTAAGCCATCCAGGATTTTTGTTCGCTCTTTTAAATTTATTACCCAATGGGATACATTGGCTAATGTCCTTATTTAATATGCTCTTAAAGCAAACCCACCTCTCCTCCGTATTCTTTGTTCCTAATATTTTATCCCAATTTATGCCTTTTAGCAAGGTTTGTAGTTTAGGGAAGTTGGCTCTTTTGAAATTCAGTGTCTTTGTATTCCCTTTATGTTTCCTATTTGTGTGATTTATACTGAAACTAATAGACCTGTGATCGCTGTTACCTAAATTGCCCCGTATTTCCACATCCGTGATCAGGTCTGTATTGTTGGTAATCAGTAGATCCAGTAATGTTTTATTTCTAGTTGGTGCGTCTACCATCTGACCCATAAAATTGTCCTGCAAGACATTAAGGAACTGGCGAGCCTTAAATAAATGCGTGGTTCCCTCCGCCCAGTCTATGTCTGGATAATTAAAATCCCCCATTATGATAACACTTCCCATCCTTGCTGCTAATCCAATTTGTGATAGGAGATCTGTCTCTACTTCTTCCCTCAGGTTAGGGGGCCTATAGCATACTCCCAGTATTATTTTCCCCTTAGCTTCATCCCTTTGGAGCTCTACCCATAAGGATTCCACCTCCTCTCTAGCTCCCTCAGTGATGTCATTTCTCACATTCACTTGTACATTATTCTTGATATATAGGCATACCCCTCCCCCTTTTTTACCCTCTCTATCCTTGCGGTATAGGGTATACCCTTGAATGTTTGCCAGCCAATCATGAGAGCTGTTGAACCAGGTCTCTGAAATTCCCACAAAATCCAAATCCTCCTTGTACAACAGTATTTCTAGTTCACCCATCTTGTCCGCCATGCTCCTGGCATTGGTGAACATGCCATATAGTTTAGACCGGTCGCATATTGTCCTCGTATTGGGTGTTTCGAGATTGCAACTAGGACTTGCTACTATACTCACCTTGTGTTTTTGTGCTTTGGTTAACCTACCACTAATGCCCCCAATACTACCCTCTGGAATATCTTCCACACTGGCTATCTTTGTCTCTGGACCCTCCCCCCATCGCCTAGTTTAAAAACCCCTCTAACTTTTTGGCCATCTTCATTCCCAGCAGATCTGCACCCTCCTCATTTAGGTGAAGTCCGTCCCTCCTATAGTACCGGTTACCGACTGAGAAGTCAGCCCAGTCCTCCAGGAACCCAAACCCCTCCTTAATACACCAGCTCTTCAGCCACTTGTTTACTTCCCTAATCTCCCTTTGCCTTTCTGGTGTGGCTCGATGTACCAGTAGTATTCCTGAGAATACTACCTTGGAGGTCCTTTTCCTCAATTTAGCTCCTAAGTCCCTAAAATCGTTCTTTAGGACACTCCATCTGCCTCTGACTTTGTCATTGGTGCCAACGTGCACCATGACAGCCGGGTCTTCCCCAGCCCCTCCCAGTAATTTGTCCACAAGATCCGAAATGTGCCGAACCCGAGCGCCCGGTAGACAACATACTGTTTGGCGCTTCAGGTCTTGGTTACAGATTGCCCTCTCTGTCCTAAGAATTGAGTCCCCTACCACCAGAATCTGTCTTTCCTTTCCCTTTGCTGCCCCCCACTCTCACTGGAGCAGTTCTTCCCCCGGCAGCTAGGAGAGTCCCTCAGCTCCAGCAGTGCTGGTCCCTGACTGGTTTCACCAATGTCACTCAATGGAGCGTACTTATTGGGATGCTCCAGTCCTGGATCGGCCTCCCTGGCACTTCCCCCTCTACCCCTCCTGACTGCCTGCACCTCTTTGTCTCCACCCGCCTCTGTGCTGGCCCCTGCCGGCACCTGCCGTGTACGTTCCTGGCTCTCCTTTATTATGGAGGGACTTCTCAGTGCTGACAGTTGCTTCCCCAGATTCAGAACCTGGGCTTCCAGGGAAACAATGTGCTTACATTTTGCACAGCAGTATTTGCCCTTGATCGGATGATCAAGGAACGCATACATGCAGCAAGATGTACAAAGAGTCGCCTCTCCACACCCGCCGGGCATCGTACCTATTAAATTTAGTGGGGATTTGGGGATTTTACCCTGTCCAAATTACCTAACAGCTAGCTTCCTGGCAATAATACTCAAGACAATACACAGGTACACAACAAGACAATCCACAGGTACTCACAGACCTACGTGCAATCACAGAACAGTTGCAGACCTACGTGCACTCGCAATACTCAAGTATACAGTACACAATACACAAGTACTAACTATCCACACACACTACTCAGACAGCACTCATGTACTCACACTACACAGGAACTATGCCCCCTGTTATAACCTCCTGTTTTAAACTCTGGTTTTTAACTCACCACTTAGACCAGTTCCACTTGGACTAAGTTCCACAGCCTCACACTGAGCAGGCTCAGGATGAGTCCTACACACAGTTATATAGGCACCTGTGAGCAATTAACCACTCCCCTTAATTTATAGCCTGAAGGAACCAGAAAAAAAAAAAAAGCTATTTAAAAAGTGACAGAAAAAGGTGATTGAAAAACTAAAAGGAAAAGCCCCAAAAATGCAACCCAGCAAACAAAAAGCAAGACGTGTTCACTCTAACTCTGGTTTTTAACTCACCACTTAGACCAGTTCCACTTGGACTAAGTTCCACAGCCTCACACTGAGCAGGCTCAGGATGAGTCCTACACACAGTTATATAGGCACCTGTGAGCAATTAACCACTCCCCTTAATTGATAGCCTAAATGAACCAGAGAAAAAAAAAGCTATTTAAAAAGTGACAGAAAAAGGTGATTGAAAAACTAAAAGGAAAAGCCCCAAAAATGCAACCCAGCAAACAAAAAGCAAGACTTGTTCACTCTAACTCTGGTTTTTAACTCACCACTTAGACCAGTTCCACTTGGACTAAGTTCCACAGCCTCACACTGAGCAGGCTCAGGATGAGTCCTACACACAGTTATATAGGCACCTGTGAGCAACTAACCACTCCCCTTAATTGATAGCCTGAAGGAACCAGAGAGAAAAAAAAAAAAGCTATTTAACCACTTCAGCCCCGAAAGGATTTACCCCCTTCCTGACCAGAGCACTTTTTACAATTTGGCACTGCATCGCTTTAAAGCTGGGTTCCACACAAATTTTTAACAATATCTGTATGTATTCTCTTCCTTGCCTAGATGCTGACATGCCGTTTAAAAAAATTTAAATCGCCGTAATCACCTTTTATTTTTCTATTCTTCTTTGCACTTCCTGGTTCTCCTCCCATGGGAGTAGGCGTGTTTCTAGCCTCTCCCAGACTCCTGGGAGCTAGTCTCAGGCTTCCCAGGATGCCACTGAGCATGTGCGGGAACGAGCAGTGAATGCTGGGAGCACAGCATTCACCACATCCAGGAAATAAATGCTTGTGGGCTTCAAATGCCCACAATGAAGATGGAAACCGCCTGCAGTGAATAATATAAGTTATTCTTTCCGACGAAATCTGACACAGGCGGACATATTACACACAATATGTGAGTATGTAATGCTGAGAAGAAAAGTTTGTGAATGAACTAAAAAAAAAAAAAACGATAGATAGGTGGACCCCCGCTTTAACTGCTAATTGCGCGGTCATGCAATGCTGTACCCAAACGAAATTTGCATACTTTTCTTCCCACAAATAGAGCTTCCTTTTGCTGGTATTTGATCACCTCTGCCATTTTTATTTTTTGCGCTATAAACGGTAAAAGACCGAAAAATTTGAAAAAAAAATTATATTTTCTACTTTTTGTTATAAAAAAAATCCAATAAACTCAATTTTAGTCATACATTTAAGGCCAAAATGTATTCAGCCACATGTCTTTGGTAAAAAAATGTCAATAAGTGTATATTTATTTGTTTGCGCAAAAGTTATAGCGTCTACAAGCTAGGGTACATTTTCTGGAATTTACACAGCTTTTAGTTTATGACTGCCTATGTCATTTCTTGAGGTGCTAAAATGGCAGGGCAGTACAAACCCCCCAAAATGACCCCATTTTGGAAAGTAGACACCCAAAGGAAATTGCTGAGAGGCATGTTGAGCCCATTGAATAATATTTTTTTGTCCCAAGTGATTGAATAATGACAAAAAAAAAAAAAAATTACAAAAAGTTGTCACTAAATGATATATTGCTCACACAGGCCATGGGCATATGTGGAATTGCACCCCAAAATACATTCAGCTGCTTCTCCTGAGTACGGGGATACCACATGTGTGGGACTTTTTGGGAGCCTAGCCGCGTACGGGGCCTCGAAAACCAATCACCACCTTCAGGATTTCTAAGGGCGTAAATTTTTGATTTCACTCCTCACTACCTATCACAGTTTTGAAGGCCATAAAATGCCCAGATGGCACAACCCCCCCCCCCCCAAATGAGCCCATTTTGGAAAGTACACACCCCAAGCTATTTGCCGAGAGGCATGTTGAGTCCATGGAATATTTTATATTTTGACACAAGTTGCGGGAAAGTGACACATTTTTTTTTTTTGCACAAAGTTGTCACTAAATGATATATTGCTCACACAGGCCATGGGCATATGTGGAATTGCACCCCAAAATACATTTAGCTGCTTCTCCTAAGTATGGGGATACCACATGTGTGGGACTTTTTGGGAGCCTATCCGCGTACGGGGCCCCGAAAACCAATCTCTGCCTTCAGGATTTCTAAGGGTGTAAATTTTTGATTTCACTCTTCACTGCCTATCACAGTTTTGGAGGCCATGGAATGCCCAGGTGGCATAACCCCCCCCAAATGACCCCATTTTGGAAAGTAGACACCCCAAGCTATTTGCTGAGAGGCATGGTGAGTATTTTGCAGCTCTCATTTGTTTTTGAAAATGAAGAAAGACAAGAAAAAATTTTTTTTTCAATTTTCAAAACTTTGTGACAAAAAGTGAGGTTTGCAAAATACTCACTGTACCTCTCAGCAAATAGCTTGCGGTGTCTACTTTCCAAAATAGGGTCATTTGGGGGTTTTGTGCCACCTGGGCATTCCATTGCCTCCGAAACTGTGATAGGCAGTGAAGAGTGAAATCAAAAATTTACACCCTTAGAAAGCCTGAAGGCGGTGCTTGGTTTTCGGGGTCCCGTATGCGGCTAGGCTCCCAAAAAGTCTCACACATGTGGTATCCCCGTACTCAGGAGAAGCAACAGAATGTATTTTGGGGTGTAATTTCACATATTCCCATTGCATCTTTAAGCAATATATCATTAAGTGACAACTTTGTGCTAAAAAAAAATTGTCTTTTTCCCGCAACTTGTGTCACGATTATAAATCATACCATGGACTCGACATGCCTCTCAGCAAATAGCTTGGGGTGTCTACTTTCCAAAATGGGGTCATTTGGGGGGGTTGAACTGTCCTGACATTTTATGCACAACATTAAAAGCTTATGTCACACATCACCCACTCTTCTAACCACTTGAAGACAAAGCCCTTTCTGACACTTTTTGTTTACATGAAAACATTATTTTTTTTTGCAAGAAAATTACTTTGAACCCCCAAACATTATATAAATTTTTAAAGCAAATGCCCTATAGATTAAAATGGTGGGTGTTTAATTTTTTTTTCACACAGTATTTGCGCAGCAATTTTTCAAACGCATTTTTTTGGGAAAAAACATACTTTTTTAAATTTTAATGCACTAAAGCACACTATATTGCCCAAATGTTTGATGAGATAAAAAAGATGATCTTAGGCCGAGTACATGGATACCAAACATGACATGCTTTAAAATTGCGCACAAACGTGCAGTGGCAACAAAATAAATACATTTTTAAAAGCTTTTAAAAGCCTTTACAGGTTACCATTTTAGATTTACAGAGGAGGTCTACTGCTAAAATTACTGCCCTCGATCTGACCTTCGCGGTGATACCTCACATGCATGGTGCAATTGCTGTTTACATTTGACGCCAAACCAACGCTTGCGTTCGCCTTAGCGCGAGAGCAGGGGGGGACAGGGGTGCTTTTTTTTTTTTTCTTTATTATTTTTTTTCTTTTTTATCTTATTTTTAAACTGTTCCTTTCATTTTTTTTTTTTTTTTTTATCATTTTTATTGTTATCTCAGGGAATGTAAATATCCCCTATGATAGCAATAGGTAGTGACAGGTACTCTTTTTTGAAAAAATTAGGGTCTATTAGACCTTAGATCTCTCCTCTGCCCTCAAAGCATCTGACCACACCAAGATCGGTGTGATAAAATGCTTTCCTAATTTCCCAATGGCGCTGTTTACATCCAACGAAATCTAAGTCATGAAATGCTCGTAGCTTCCGGTTTCTTAGGCCATAGAGATGTTTGGAGCCACTCTGGTCTCTGATCAGCTCTATAGTCAGCTGGCTAAATCACCGGCTGCATTCTCAAGTTCCCTGTTGAGACAGGAGAGCCAGAGAAAAACACGGAAGACGGTGGGGGGGGCATTCCCTCCCACTGCTTGTAAAAGCAGTCTAGAGGCTAATTAGCCACTAGGATTGCTTTTACATGAAAGCCGACCGCTGACTGAAAAGAATGATACCAAGATGATACCTAAACCTGCAGGCATCATTCTGGTATAACCACTCAAATTCGTGAATGGCGTACCTGAAGACAAAAAAAGGTTAACAATAAAACACAGTAAACGGTAAAGTATAAAAAATTGCATACCTGAAAAGCAAACATGATAAAACATAATAACAATAAAACATTGCAGAATAGAATACAGTAAAAAAGAGCAGAACAATAGAGAGAGAATAGAGAGAGAGAGAACAATAAAACGACAACTATTTTTTTCTTATTTTATATATATATATTTTTTTTTTACACTTTTTTTTGTAACTAACTTTTATAACTGTAACCGGTTCCAGGTTCGGGTCTCTCAAAATGCGATGGCATCTTGGGAGACCCTGTGAAAGTGTGCCTAGTCTGTGCAGTGCTGTACCCTACGCTAATACTCAACTAGTGTATGGTAGCGTTAAAAACATTCACCAATGCAAAGACCAGGATTGTCAGGACAGGAGGGACAATAATAGCGGGTGTCATGCCTATATCCACGCTTGCTGTAGACACAACATCTTTTTGGGGGAGTTTGTTGGGTAGCTAGCTTGAACTGCACTTATGGGACTTGCCACGTCACCAAGTGTTACTGCAGTGCTGGTTTAACTATGACCGGGGTTTACTAGGCCGCTGGTGTTTGCCAGTTCACCAAAACACTACCAAAAAAACTGTTAGCGATTGCAGGGATCAGGCCTGACTCTGTGAACGCTGGAGTTATGTGTTTAGTGTTTTGTAAGTGACAGTGATCGATCGATACTGCACTTGGGTGGGCTGGGCTAGGCCGGGCGGAGGGGCAAAACGCAGGTGCTAGCAGGTATCTGGGCTGATCCCCTAACACTGTGTTTTTGGTAACCCTAAACTGTTGGGGATGCTAGTATAGATCTGATCAGATCAGATATTGATCCGATCAGATACTATACCACTAAGGGAGGTGTACGGTGCGTGCGTGGGTGTTAGCGGTACTGGCACTAACCTGACGCTGCCTGGGGCTGGTGCTTGCCAGTTCACCAAAACGCTACCAAAAAAACTGTTAGCGATCGCAGGGATCAGGCCTGACTCTGCGAACGCTGCAGTTATGCGTTTAGTGTTTTGTAAGTGACAGTGATCGATCGATACTGCACTTGGGTGGGCTGGGCTGGGCGGAGGGGCAAAACGCAGGTGCTAGCAGGTATCTGGGCTGATCCCGCTAACACTGTGTTTTTGGGAACCCTAAACTGCTGGGGATGCTAGTATAGATCTGATCGGATCAGATATTGATCCGTTCAGATGCTATACCACTAAGGGAGGTGTATGCTGCATGCGTGGGTGTTAGCGGTACTGGCGCTAATCTGACGCTGCCTGGGGCGACGCATATCACCGCCGGGCGATCAGGGGGCTAAACCTTTATTCGGTAACAAACGGCGGGTTCCCTGACACTATAAAAAATAAACGAACTAACCAGCATCACCCGTAACACTTATACGGTGATCAGTGGTGAAAAGGTTAACTAGGGGGCAATCAAGGGGTTAAAACATTTATTAGATAGTATATGGGGGTCCCTGTCGCTATAAAATGCTGACGGCGAACCTAAATATTTACCTCCCTAACTAGCGTCACCAGCGACACTAATACAGCGATCAGAAAAATGATCGCTTAGCGACACTGGCGACAGGGGGTGATCAAGGGGTTAAAACTTTATTGGGGGGGTTAGGAGGGTATCCAAGACCTAAAGGGGGCTAACACTAACTGCCCTACCACACTAACTGTCACAAACTGACACCATGCAGTAATCAGAAAAAAAACAAAAACTGCTTGGTGTCAGTATGACGGGGGGTGATCGGGGGGTGATCGGGGGGGGGATCGGGGGTGTAAAGTGTGCCTGGCATGTTCTACTGTGATGTGTGTGTGTTGTGCACACACATTACAGTCTTCTCTCCTCGGCGCCGGAAGGGAAAATGCCGAGCCGAGGAGAGATGACATCATTTCCTCTGCCTCTGTGTACAATACAGGGAAATGATCCCATTGGCTGGGAGCGATCGCGAGGGGGGCCACGAATGGATGTCCTCCCCCTCACCTCCGATCGCTGGCGAAGATTTGCCGACTGCTGCAGGCACCGGGGGGGGGGGTCAGATCGGACCCCCCACCCGCGGGCAGGCAAGGACATACCTGTAAGTCCTTTTGTCTGCCCGTGCCATTCTGCCGACGTACATTGTCGTGTGGCGGTCGGCAGCTGGTTAAAAAGTGACAGAGAAAGGTGATTGAAAAACTAAGGAAAAGCCCCAAAAATGCAACCCAGCAAACAAAAAGCAAGACTTGTTCACTCTAACTCTGGTTTTTAACTCACCACTTAGACCAGTTCCACTTGGACTAAGTTCCACAGCCTCACACTGAGCAGGCTCAGGATGAGTCCTACACACAGTTATATAGGCACCTGTGAGCAATTAACCACTCCCCTTAATTTATAGCCTGAAGGAACCAGAGAAAAAAAAAAGCTATTTAAAAAGTGACAGAAAAAGGTCATTGAAAATGTAATGCTACCCAAAATCAGCAGGGCCTGTGGAGCGCTGACAACAGGTGGTGTCTACCCAGGAGTTTGTACCCAGTTTTAGCACAACTGGCACATGGCGTCAGTCATCTTGCTAAGGGTGTGATGGTGGCACTTACTGACTGCTATTGGATAGCACCTGGATTTAGTGCATTTGCAGCCAGGTTTTGTGCTTCATGTCTCACTTGTGCTCTGTACAATGCAGGGAGGCCTGTCCATGCTCCCCAAAGGCATTCTCCTAAGCCAGATTTCCTTTTCCAAAGAATTCAAATAGACTACATTCAGATGCCCAGAATAGGCACCTATGAGTTCGCTTTAGTGTGTGTTGACATGTTCTCAGGTTGGCCCGAGAGCTGGCCAATAGCCAAAGCAAATGCAAAAACAACGGCAAAGAAAATGAAATAGTTTGTAGATATGGAGTTCCTGAAACTATTGAGAGTGACAGAGAAACCCATTTTACTGGGGAAGTAATGAAAGAGGTAATGGAAGCCCTTCACATACAGCAAGCTTTCCATACACCTTATCATCCACAAAGTAGTGGTAAAGTTGGGAGACTTAATGGAATTTTGAAAAACAGATGTGCAAAAATTAAAGCAGATACAGGAAAAGGATGGGTGGAAGCTTTGCCATTAGCCCTATATTCTGTACGAACTACCCCTAAACAACCACATGGGCTGTCTCCCTATGAGATTTTATTTGGAGGGCCACTCAAAACAGGGCTATATTTTCCCCAACAGTTGCAGGCTTCTCACTCTAATCTGTTAGAATATGTTCAGATTTTGCAAAGAACATTGAATAAAATACATGAAGGTGTTTATAAATCTATCCCCGACTCAGATTCTGTTTCAGGTATTCACAGAATCTAACCAGGTGACTGGGTGGTGGTCAAGCGACACGTCAGAAAGCCACTAGAACCAAACTTTGACGGACCACATTTGGTGCTTTTGACAACCGGTTCTGCTGTCAAGTTGGAAGGAAAGCCCACCTGGATCAGGCCTGTCACTGCAAGAAAATCCTGAAGTGATGATATCCTTTGAAAAAATGATGATAATGTTTCTTTTCTTTTTGTTGTTTGTGAGAACTGAGACATGGAAAAATAACCCTTTCATCCAAATGTTAAAATTGTATGCAACCCATAGCAACGCTAGTAACTGCTGGGTGTGTTCTCACTTACATCCCCAAACAGGAACAATACCCATGATAGCTCTCAATTTCACTGATCTAAACAGGACCAGAATAAATGGCTCATACATAGTCTCCACAGCTAATGAGCACAGATAAGTAACTTTGACGGTTTCAAAACAGATAAACACTCCACAGATTTGTTTAAACATTACATGCCCATTTAACACTAAATGTACACGGTTGGGCAATTCAGATTGCACCGGAGCAAAAATTACAGTTTATGGAGGAAACTATGGTCAATATTATTATATCCCAGATCCAGAACTAAATAGAACCCTTTATAGTACAAATTGCTCACAGTTCCCAATATGTGAAAATATTGGTTACCTGAGATTCCGTGTTATTGCTTCCAGTTTTTTAGGAGCAGGCATACCGTCCATACGTAGAGGGTTATATTATATATGTGGAAATAAAGCTTACGCCTGGCTTCCTACTAATGTTACAGGTACATGTTATATTGGGAAGTTAGTACCTGCTTTGGCTGTTTGCAAAGATACAGTGCAACCAGATCACAGTCCAGAATACCCTTTAGTGTTCAAAAGAGAGCTCTTCACTGAAGGTGACATGGCATGGTATTGGTTCCCTTCCTGGACAGGATGGGGAATTAAAGCAATTAAAAGACTAAATAATTACACTAGAATTGTAGATGAGATTATTAACCTTACTACCACTGATATAGGTTTATTAAATGAAGAAATGGCTCAGCTTAAAAAAGTAGTATTAGAGCACAGATTAACGCTAAATTATCTTACTGCAGCTCAAGGTGGGATGTGTAAGGTATTTTGCACTGACTGTTGTATATACATTTCTGATAATGAGGACATTTTTAAAGGGCATCTTGCTAAGATAAGAGAACTACCGAATAAGGCCAGAGATATTGCTAAAGATGGATGGAACCCCTTTCAGGTTTTGGTGATTTTTTTATATGGCATAGCAACATGGTTACAGAAACTAGGCACTTACATTGTGATGTTCCATTTCTCATATTTGTTATTTACTTTCTCATCAGGCTATGCCTCTGTGTGACTACCCGCTGTACCAACAAATGTACCACCAGCCCTGATGAACCCATTATTGTGAGAAAGCTAGGAGAGAGCTGAACAGGACGCCTTCTCTCTGCGCCAATGTAACAGGAGTTACCAACAATCGGCTGAATGTAACGCGGGGAAGAATGGTGTCAAATAAACAAAAGGGGGGGAAATGACATGGACATTCACTGTACTGTTCATTTAAGCACAAGAGACTCCATTTTGTTCTCACTGATGAAATGTGTTCTGTAACCTTCACCTAACACACAGACACTTCTCCTACTAAATGCTCTCTACTCCCCCCTCCCTTCTCAAGGTCTTACTTTTGCAATTGTTCTATTTGCTAGTTTTTAATAATATATTTCTATTTGCTAGCGTTTAATAACATATTTCTATTTGTTAGTTTTTAATAACATCTCACACCACCCCTTTCTTATCTACAGTATGTATAAAATAACATGTAATAATACATTTTCACTGAACGGACATTTTAAACACAGTGATTGAGTCCTGTGAATCTGTTCCTGCAGCTGCAGTATTAACTTTGTTTTGGAGTCCCAATCAGAAATCAGTCATATCGTCGAATTGCGAACGTTATGGGCCGTTCGCGCCAAAATCAAGTGGTGCATCATGGCCCAAAATTCACTGCTGCATTGCAGTGCATTGCTGGCTGATGATTGGCCAAGCATGCACTATGACCCGCATGCTTGGCCAATCACAGCGACATCTGTACAGAGAGCTGTAATTGGCCAAAGCCAGGGTGGCTTTGACCAATTATGGCTCAGGGGGTTTAGTACATGCCCCACACTATATAAGGCCACCTGTGTGGCGGCCTTGTGTAGCGTGTTGCGGCAGCGAAGAGAGATAGACACAGAGACATGTTATTCTCTTCCTAATATAAAGACAATTGCTGTTGTACTGATCCTATTAATACCACAGGCAGGCAGCTGCAGTATTTAAAGTTAGTATATTGTGTCCTCTGCACAGTGTACACCTAAAGCTACCTGAAGACAATTGCTGGTGTTCTGATCCTATTAATACCACAGGCAGGCAGCTGCAGTATTTACAGTTAGTGTACTGTGTCCTCTGCACAGTGTGCACCTAAAGCTACCTGAAGAAAATTGGTGGTGTTCTTCTGATCCTATTAGTACCACAGGCAGGCAGCTGCAGTATTTACAGTTAGTGTACTGTGTCCTCTGCACAGTGTGCACCTAAAGCTACCTGAAAACAATTGCTTTTGTTCTGATCCTATAAATACCACAGGCAGGCAGTTGATTCTGCTAGCTGCAGTATAATCAGTATTATATATATATCCCAGCTTTGTGCAGCTACATCTCACTGCAGGCCATTAGTATGTCAGGAAGGCCAACAAGGAGAGGCAGACAGTCACAAGCCAATAAAAGAGAGCAAACAGGCTCTGTGTCTAGAGGCAACAGTGCTAGTCGTGGACACAGTGCATCCTCATCAGCATGTGGCCGTGGGATACGCTTGTCCTTTTTTTCGGCAGCTGACCGTAATTGAGCCACAACATGCGGAAGACTTGGTATAGTGGATGACCAAGCCGTCCTCATCCTCCTCATCCTCTCTCACCCAGGCTCAGGGTGTCTGGCAAAGCATCTGCCAACACGGCCTCTTCCCTCAGCTCAATGGCATCAGTCACTCTTTCCCTAGCCCCACCATGTCCTCCTGAGGAGTCCCCCGAACTGTTTGACCACAGTGTTGGGTACATGCTCCAGGAGGCTGCCCAGCGTTTTGAAGGCTCCGATGATGGTACCCAGCTAGAGGAAGGCAGTAACGTGAGCCCAGAGAGAGGGGGTGCCCAAGAAGGACAGCAATCTGGCAGTCATGTTCCCCCACCTGCAGCATACTGCCAGGTTTGCTCCAGTGATGAGGAGGGAGGGGATGAATGGGTCACTGACTCCACGTGGGTGCCTGATAGGAGAGAGGAGGAGGAGGGGGAGGCACATCTCCAATGGGGCAGGATGCCCTCCAGGGGCCAGCTTAAGGGCAGCACACTGACTGCATCACACCGCAGATCTCCGCATGTGCAGGGCGCTGCTGTCTCTGCGCGTTATTCCAAAAGTTCTTTGGTGTGGGCCTTTTTTGAGATGAGTGCATCAGATCGCACCGCTGCTGTTTGTAACATATGTCTCGAGCATATATCGCGTGGCCAAAACATCACCCACTTTGGCACCACATACTTGACCAGACATGTCAACCTGCCATGAAGTTTGTTGGCAAGCATACCTAAAAGACCCACACCAAAGAACAAAGCGGACCTCTCCTTGCTCCTAATCAGCTGGGATCTCCAACCCCACTATACCTTCAGTCTTCTCTGAAACCTGCACTGAGAGGAATGAAGGTGTAGAATTAGGTGTGCCACAGCCAAGTACTTGCGGGCAATCTGCTATCGGTACACCGATGTCAGATTGTACCAGGCAAATTTCCCTGCCCCAGCTGCTGCACCACCGAAAGAAGTTCGCTCCCAGCCATCCACCTGCCCAGCGGTTAAATGCTAGTTTGGCTAAATTGCTAGCACTTCAACTGCTGCCTTTTCAGTTGGTAGACTCTGCTCCCTAGAGCCGATTCCGGCTCTCTACCGGCATGTGGAAGGCAATGTCTTGGCCTCGCTGGACAGGGTGGTCAGCGGTAAGGTGCATATTACCGCTGACTCATGGTCCAGCAGGCATGGACAGGGATGTTACCTATCTTTCACCGCACACTGGGTGACTCTTCTGGCAGCTGGGAAAGATGCAGGACAGGGTGCAGTAGTGTTGGAGGTTGTTCTACTAGTGGTGATTCTGCCACACCTCTCTCCTCCACCCCCTCCTCTTCTTTTTCCTCCATGGCCTCTTCCTGTGCTGATTTGTCCTCAGAATCAGCGGTGCTCCATAGGCGTTCAAGGGGCTACGCAAGCACACAGGCAGAAATATGCCATGCGGTGCTTGAGCTGGTGTGCTTGGGGGACAGGAGCCACACTGGGGCAGAGATTCTGTCAGCTCTGCAGGGGCAGGTTCAGAGGTGGTTGACGCCACGCCAGCTTAAGCCAGGAATGGTGGTTTGCGACAATGGCACGAACCTCCTCTCCACCCTCCTACAGGGACAACTGACCCATGTGCCCTGTTTGGCTCACGTCCTTAACTTGGTGGTGCAGCGGTTCTTGGGCAGATACCCGGGCTTACAGGATGCCCTGAGGCAGGCCAGGAAAGTCTGTACATTTCCGCAAGATCATATAATGCCAGTGCTCGGCTGGCTGACGTCCAAAAGGAATTTAACCTGCCCAAGAACCGCCTAATTTGTGACATGCCCACCAGGGGAACTCAACGATGGCCATTCTGCACGGGCTGCACATGCAGCAGAGGGCCATCAATGATTACCTATGCAACTATGGCACCAGGACAGGGTAAAGGGGAGTTTGTTTTTTTCCCCACGCCAGTTGGCTATGATCAGGGATGCATGCACTGTCCTGTCACCATTTGAGGAGGCCACGAGGATGGTGAGCAGTGACAGTGAACGCATCAGTGACACTGTCTCTCTTGTCCACCTGTTGGAGCACACGCTGCGTGGAATATTGGACAGGTCACTTGAGGCAGAACAGAGGGAAGAAGAGGAGGACTTCCTTACCTCTCAAGGCCCCCTTTATCCAGACAGTGTTCCTGCATGCCAGCTGATCACACAGGAAGAGGAGGAGGAAGAGGATTGTGTCAGCATGGAGGTGGAGCCTGGCACTCAGCATCAGCAGCAGTCTTCAAGGGATTATTTACAGTCCGAAGAAACCCATGGACTTGTACGTGGCTAGGAGGAGGTGGCTGCGGATCATGTTGTCCTTAGTGACCCAGAGGACTCTGGACCGAATGCCTATGCAAACCTACGCTGCATGGCCTTCCTGATCCTGCAAAGCCTGCAGAAGGATCCTCGTATTCGTGTTATCAAGGGGAGGGATCATTACTGGCTGGCAACCCTCCTTGATCCACATTACAAGGGTAAGGTTGAGGACATTATCTTGCCGTTGCAGAGGGAGCAGAGGATGAAACATCTTCGGGAGGCCTTGCAGAAAGATTTGTGCAACGCGTTTCCAGAGCCTGGGAGATTACAATTTCCTGGTCCTCCTGGACAACGTGTTGCTGAGGCTTCAGTCAGTCACAGAGGGAGCGGTGGAGAAGGTGGCCCTCTAACCGATGCATTCAGACAATTTTTTAGTCCGCAGCCCCAAGGTATGATCGGTTCCAGCAACCATCGCCAGCGTCTGATTCACATGGTGCAGGATTACCTAGGGGCAAGATCAGACTTGGACACCTTTCCCACCGAAAATCCTCTGGGTTACTGGGTCTTGAGGATGGATCACTGGCCAGAGCTTGCACAGTAGGCAATTGAGCTACTGGCCTTTCCTGCATCCAGCGTTCTTTCAGAACGCACATTCAACACTGCTGGAGGCTTTGTAACCGATCACAGGGTGCGCCTGTCCACCGCATCGGTCGATCAGCTTACCTTCATAAAAATGAATCAGTCTTGGATCACCACCAGCTACCTAGCACCTGATGCAACCAAATAATTTTTTTTTAATGTGAGATCCCTTCAAGACTGCCTATGCTGATGCTGAGTGACTATCCTGTTATGCTGAGTGACAATCCTCTTCCTCCTCAATTTTGATGCTGATAGCTTGTAAGAACATTTTTGGTTCTGGGCACTGCCACCAGTGGCTAAGGCCCAATTTTTCTGCCCCTGTTTTACAGGGGCATGTAATTACAATTTTTGATGCAATACTTTGCAGCAGGGCTCATTCCTGCGCTCCAAATAGAGTATCTGTGAGGGGTTGCAGTGTTGTGGCACCAGCACCAATGCCCAAGGCCCAATTTTTCAGTCCCTGTTCAACAGGGGGTATAATTACAATTTTTGATGCAATGCTTTGCAGCAGGGCTCATTCCTGTGCTCCAACTATAATATCTGTGAGGGGTTGCAGTGTTGTGGCAGCAGTGGCTAAGGCCCAATTTTTCATTACAATTACAATTTTTGATCTAATATTTCACAGCAGGGCCCATTCCTGCACCCACCAAGAGTAACTGTGAGGGCTTACAGTGTTGTGGCAACACCACCACCAAAGACCCAATTTTTCTGCCCCTGTTCAACAGGTGCATGTAATTACAATTCTTGATATAATATTTCACAGCAGGGCCCGTTCCAGCATCCACTAAGAGTAACTGTGAGGACTTACAGTGTTGTGGCACCAGAACCACCACCACCACCAAAGGCCCAATTTTCCTACCACTGTTCAACAATGGCATGTAATTACAATTCTTGATCTTATATTTCACAGCAGGGCCCGTTCCTGCTGTGAAATATTAGATCAAGAATTGTAATTACATGGGAAAAATGTGTCTCCTCTCCACTGATGCTTTATCACCAATCCTTGTTTCACTAAAAACCCCAAATTTTCAAAAAACATTTGTCATTGGGACAGAAAGTGAGGTGAAATCTTTTGAAGAGGTGCACAGACAGCAAAACAAATGTTACAGGGGTGATAACCCTTCCCTATGTTTTCCAAAAAGCTTAAAAATAGATTTTTTGGCTGGAACTACACTTTAAAAATGTACCAGTTCAAAATTACAAACAGATTCTACTTAACAACAAACCTACAGTCCCTGTCTTGTTTGCACCGCCTGTATACTGCTGTTCAGAGTATATAGGGCCTGGGGGCCCCACGCCTTTCCTTTTTTTAATTTGGGTGTGGGGTTCCATACCTATACAAGAACCAAAGGGCCTGGTAATGGACTGGGGGGGGGTACCCATGCCGTTTGTCTCACTGATTTTCATCCGTATTGCCGGGACCCGACATTACATTAAAGCCGCAAGTAGTTTTAAATTACATTTTTTTCCTTTACAAATGTAATTTTGTACAGGGATTGTTCTAAGCACGGGAAACACGTGCCACGTTACAGGCATACTATAGACACCCCCCAGGTACGATATATAAAGGAATATTTCACTTTTTTTTCACTTTAAGCATCATTAAAATCACTGCTCCCAAAAAATGGACGTTTTTTAAAACTTTTTTTTGCATTGATACATGTCCCCTGGGGCGGGACCCCGGGTCCCCAAACCCTTTTTAGGACAATAACTTGCATATTAGTCGTTAAAAAGAGCACTTTTGATTTCGAACGTTCGAGTCCCATAGACTTTAACGGGGTTCTAAAGTTTGCGCGAACTTTTGGTCCGTTCGCAGGTTCTGGTGCGAACCAAACTGGGGGGTGTTCGGCTCATCCCTAGTTAGGATTAGTATAGGGTTATCTGTAGGATTAGCATAAGGTTAACACAGTGTTGTGGTTGGGTTATGGTTAGCAGAGGGTATTATAAAGTTTTATAAACAATTTTCTTATTTCCTTTACCAGATTTGACTTTCTTCTAGACATTTTACCGCCTGCCTTGTTGAGACAGGATACCAATTGCAGTGTTGCAATATCACTATGTGAACGTTTACTTATTAATTATTATTATATACTTACCTTAGCGCACATTAAACACATAATAAAATGGGCAAAATTTTTTTTTTGCAAAATGTATAAATGTATTATTGCACATATATATATTAACAAAACTGCACAACATGTGCATATTACAAAACGTCTTATAATATAACATCACCCTATGCATTTTCTGGAAAACTGTTTTTTAACCAATGTAAAACTTTTCAAAAATTATACAACTTACAAAAACTGTCACAGATCATGATAGGAGGGAGGAGGATCTAGAGGGGTAGGAGAGGGAGGTTGGGCATTTTGAAAATATGGCTGCATTTCATAAGCTCCTCCCTGAAAACATGGTTGATTAAATCTTTGGGACATGATTTGAAATCTTGACCCAGCAGCAGGTGGGTATGTGTGTGAGCTTGAGGTTCCTGGTATAACTGGACCTCCCAGAAAAATGATTTTGAATAGGGACCTCATATGGTGCATCTCTATTTTGTGCAGATTGTTGCTGATGGTAATATATGAGACGCATTACTTCAGAGCACATTGATAATCAGCGGATACTTTGGCCATTTGAGGAACCATGCTTCTTGCAAAGGATTTCAATTCTCCTCCTTTTTGTTGTTTGTTAAACAATTGTTTAACCACTTCAGCCCCGGAGGATTTGGCTGCTCAATGACCGGCGCATTTTTTACAATTTGGCACTGCACTGCTTTAACTGGTAATTGTGCGGTCATGCAATTTTGTACCAAAACAAAATTTGCATCCTGTTTTTCCCAACAAATAGAGCTTTCTTTTGATGGGATTTGATTGCCTCTGTGATTTTTATTTTTTGCGATATAAACGGAAAAAGACCGAAAATTTAGTTTTTAAAAAAATGTAATAAACTCAATTTTAGTCATACATTTAGGCCAAAATGTATTCAGCCACATGTCTTTGGTAAAAAAAATGTCAATAAGCGTATATTTATTGGTTTGCGCAAAAGTTATAGCGTCTACAAACTAGGGTACATTTTCTGGAATTTATGCAGCTTTTAGTTTATGACTGCCTATCTCATTTCTTGAGGTGCTAAAATGGCAGGGCAGTACAACCCCCCACCCCCAAATGACACCATTTTGGAAAGTAGACACCCCAAGGAAATTGCTGAGAGGCATGTTGAGCCCATTAAATATTCACACAAGTGATTAAAAGATGACAAAAAAAATACACAAAGTTGTCACTAAATGATATATTGCTCACACATGCCATGGTTATATGTGGAATTTCACCCCAAAATACATTCTGCTGCTTCTCCTGAGTATGGGGATACCCCATGTGTGAGACTTAGCCGCGTACAGGACCCTGAAAACCAAGCATCGCCTTGGATTTCTAAGGGTGTAAATTTTGGATTTCACTCCTCACTACCTATCACAGTTTCGAAGGCCATAAAATGCCAAGATAGCACAACCCCCCCCCCCCCCAAATAACCCTAGAATTTTGGAAAGTAGACACCCCAAGCTATTTGCTGATAGGCATGTTGAGTCCATGGAATATTTTATATTTTGCCACAAGTTGTGGGAATATGACTTTTTTTTTTGCACAAAGTTGTCACTAAATGATCTATTACTCAAACATGCCATGAGCATATGTGAAATTACACTCCAAAATACATTCTGCTGCTTCTCCTGAGTATGGGGATACCACATGTGTGAAACTTTTTGGGAGCCTAGCCCTGTACAGGACCTCGAAAACCAATCACCGCCTTTAGGCTTTCTAAGGGCGTAAAATGGTGATTTCACTTCCTCACTACCTATCCCAGTTTCGGAGGCCATGAAATGACAAGATAGCACAAACCCCCCCAAATGGCCCCATTTTGGAAGGAAGACACTTCAAGCTTTTTGCTGAGAGGCATGTTGAGTCCATGGAATATGTTATATTTTGCCACAAGTTTAGGGAAAATTACTATTTTTTTTTTTTTTTTTACACAACATTGTCACTAAATGATATGTTGTTCAAACATGGCATGGTTATATGTGGAATTACACCCCCAAACACATTCTGCTGCTTCCCCTGGAACTTTTTGGCAGTTTAACCACATACAGAGCGCCAAAAATCACCGCCTTCAGGCTTTCTAAGGGTGTACATTTTTTATTTCATTCCTCACTGCCTATCACAGTTTCGGATGCCATGAAATGTCCAGATAGCACACCCCCCCCCAAATGACCCCATTTTGGAGTAGACACCCCAAGCTATCTACTGAGAGGCATGTTCAGTATATTGCAAATCTCGCTTTTTGTCACAAAGTTTTGAAAATTGCTTGGGGTGTCTACTTTCCAAAATGGGGTCATTTGGGGGGGGTTGTGCTATCTTGGCATTTTATGGCCTTCAAAACTGTGATAGGTAGTTAGGAGTGAAATCAAAAATTTACGCCCTAATGCCACGTAAACATGAGTGGACTTTTCAACTGGACTGGTCCGACGGACCGAGTCCGGCATACAATTCGACTGTGTGTGGGCTTCATCAGACCTGCAGCGGACTTTTTCGGTTGAAAATCTGACAGACTTTAGATTTGGAACATGCTTCAAATCTTTCCGACGGACTCGAGTCCGGTCGAAAAATCTGCCTATCAACTCCTTTATTTTAGTCAGGTCATACGTCATCACGTACGAATCCGTCGGACTTTGGTGTGATCATGTGTAGGCAAGTCCGGTCGTTAGAAAGTCAGTCGAAAGTCCATCATAACTCCGTCGAAAGTCCGTCGGAAAGACTGTCAGACCTTTGTTGTCGAAAAGTCCGACTGTGTGTACGCGGCATTAGAAAGCCTGAAGGCAGTGATTGGTTTTCGGGGTCCTGTATGCGGCTAGGCTCCCAAAAAGTCTCACACATGATGTATCTCCATACTCAGGAGGAGCGGTAGAATGCATTTTTGGGTGTAATTCCACATATAACCATGCCATGTTTGAACTATATATCATTTAGTGACAACTTTGTGCAAAAAAAAAAAAAAAAAAAGAAAGAAAATTAATTAAATTTTCCCGAAATCTGTGACAAAATATAAAATTTTCCATGGACTCAACATGCCTATCAGCAAATAGCTTGGGGTGTCTACTTTCCAAAAAGGGGTCATTTGGGGGGTTTTGAACTGTCCTGACATTTTATGCACAACATTTAGAAGCTTATGTCACACATCACTCACTCTTCTAACCACTTGAAGACAAAGCCCTTTCTGACACTTTTTGTTTACACGAAAAAAAATAATTTTTTGCAAGAAAATTACTTTGAACCCCCAAACATTATATGTATATTTTTTAAAGCAAAGGCCCTACAGATTAAAATGGTGGGTGTTGCAATTTTTTTTCCACACAGTATTTGCGCAGCGGTTTTTTCAAATGCATTTTTTTGGAAAAAACACACTTTTTTTAATCTTAATGCAGTAAAACACACTATATTGCCCAAATGTTTGATGAAATAAAAAAGATGATCTTATGCCGAGTACATGGATACCAAACTCGACATGCTTTAAAATTGCGCAGAAACGTGCAGCGGCGACAAACTACATACATTTTTAAAAGCCTTTAAAAGCCTTTACAGGTTACCATTTTAGATTTACAGAGGACTACTGTTAAAATTACTGCCCTCGATCTGACCTTCGCGGTGACCTTGCTATTTACATATGACACCAGACCGATGCTTCTGTTTGCCTTTGCGTGTGAACAAGCAGAGAAAGGGGTGCTTTTTTTGCTTATTTATTATATTTTTAAACTCTTCCTTTCATTTTTTTTTTAATCATTTTTATTGTTATCTCAGGGAATGTAAATATCCCCTATGATAGCAATAAGTAGTGAGAGGTACTCTTTTTTTGAAAAAATTGGGGTCTATTAGGCCTTAGATCTCTCCTCTGCCCTCAAAGCATCTGACCACACCAAGATCGGTGTGATAAAATGCTTTGCCAATTTACCAATGGCGCTGTTTATATCCGGCGAAACCTAAGTCATGAAATGCACGTAGCTTTTGGTTTCTTAGGCCATAGAGATGATCAGAGCCATTCTGGTCTCTGATTAGCTCTATGCTCAGCTGGCAGAACCACCGGTTGCATTCTTGAGTTTCCTGTTTGGACAGGAGAGCCCGAGAAAACCATGGGGGAGGACGTTCCCTCCCACTGCTTATAAAAACAGTCTAATGGCTAATTAGCCACTAGGATTGCTTTTACATGAAAGCTGACCGCTGGCTGAAAAGAATGATACCAAGATGATACCTAAACCTGCAGGCATCATTCTGGTATAACCACTCAAAGTCCAGCAACATACCAGTACGTTGCTGGTCCTTGTTGGGCATACATTGTAATGTTGTTTTTTTCATGCAGCCTGTGGGCTGATCGAAAAAAAAGAGATTGATCAGTGGGTATGCCCACCATTAGAATACTGCCCTTCATTCACCCACTTCTAATGATGGGCATACATGCACCATTTTTTTTTAACTGTGGTGGTGAAATCACCTCCGACAGCGCTGGAGTCATGGCTTTATGTATCGTGGGAGCAAACGCTGTTGCTGTCAAGATAAATAAACCCGTGCTGCAGCTGAATGGTGTACCTGCTAAGCAAATGATGGTTAACAATAAAACAAAGTAACATTACAGTATAACAGTAAGACTTACCATACCTGCAAAGCAAATAAAAAAAAAAAATAAAAAATAAAACATTGCAATCTGTGCCTAAAAAAATATATGCCAAAGCATGGGGTCACCCGCCCCTAATGTTAGCAGCAAATTGCTCCTCCACCCCTGCCCCCATGCTTCGGCATATATGCTCTTTTTTTTTTAACCGTGGTGGTGAAATCCCCTCCGACAGCACTGGAGTCACGGCTTTATGTATCGTGGGAGCAAATGCTGTTGCTGTCAAGATAAATAAACCCGTGCTGCAGCTGAATGGCGTACCTGCTAAGCAAACGATGGTTAACAATAAAACAACCATTACAGTATAACATACCATACCTACAAAGCAAATACAATAAAACACAGTAAAAATAAAACAGAGAGAGAACAATAGATATAGAACAATAGTGAGGGAACAATAGAGTGGACAGTATAGAGAGAACATAAGAGAGAGAGAAAAAAATACAACCACAACTATTTTTGGATTTTTTTTTGTGTTTTTGTGTGTGTTTTTTTTTTTTTTGTTTTTCACTTTTATAAAAACTGTAAAAAAACTGTAAACTGAACGTTGCAGATTAGGGTCTCTCAAAATGTCATGGCCATCACATCTTTCGAGACCCTGTGTACGTGTGCCTAGGACTGTGTGGTGCTGTACCCTACGTTAATACTCAACTAATGTGTGGTAGCATTTGAAACAGTCACCGATGCAGAGACCAGGTTGATCAGGACAGGAGGGACAGTAAAAATGGGTGTCACGCCTAAATCCGTGTTTACTGCAGACACAACATCTTCTTTGGGGTAGGAGTACCAGGGAGGACATAAGGAAAATGCCTCTCGTGCAGCCGGCTCACTGCATTTGGATTGGGAAGTTAGGCCAAAGCACCGTCTGGAAACAGAAGGGCTGTGACGATCTCTTCCTGGAATTTAAGGAAGTAGCCAGTCCGTCCTGAAGCTTTTTATAGCACAAAAGCGTTCAGCAGAGCTAATTGAAATAAATATACAGACACTTTTTTGTACCAGCGTCTGGCCTTACGGGCAATTAGGTACAGCGCCAACAACTGGTTGTTGAGGTCCACCCCTCCCATATCAAGGTTGTATTCGTGGACACAGAGGGGTTTCTCCACAACACCATTCGCCGTAGGAATTTGGGCTGTCGTATCTGCGTGAAGCGAGGACAGAACGAAAACATTCCGTGAATCCCTCCAATTCACTGTTAACAAATTATTACACTTCAAGCAGGCTCTCTCCCCCGTCTAAGTCGGGATTCTACAAGCCATTTGGGGAAGCTCTGGTGATTAGAATGCACGGTGCCACATGCGCCAATTCCATAATAAAAAAGGTGACTAAAAAGTGGCATGCTTGTGTAATAATTGTCCACGTACAAGTGGTACCCCTTTCCGAATAAGGGTGACACCAAGTCCCACACAATCTTACCAGCACTCCCTATGTAGTCTGGGCAGTTCTCCGGCTCTACGTGACTTTTCCCTCGTAAACCATAAAACTATATGTATAGCCTGTTGCCCTCTCACAGACCTTATACATCTTGACCCCATATCTGTCACTCTTTCTGGGAAGATACTGTTTGATAGACAAGCGGCCAGAAAACTTAATCAGGGACTCATCGATGCAGACAACTTGATCAGGAGTAAACAAGGCTGCAAACTGTTGGTTGAAGTGGTTTACGAGGTGCCGATTTCTGTAGAACCGATCAAATCCAGGGTCACCCGGAGGACAACAGAGTTCATTGTCGCTGAAGTGCATTAACTGCAAGATCTGCTCATATCATGTCCTGGTCATGGAGGCAGAGAACATGGGCATATGGTGAATTGGGTCAGTGGACCAATATGACCGCAACTCACTCTTTTTAGTTAGGCCATTAGGAGGGATAGGCCCAGAAAGGTCTTAAATTCAGAAACCGTAATTGGTTTCCAATCTCTAGCAAGGGTCAAATGGGGGTTAGCGACGATGAATTGACCAGCATACAAATTGCTTTGGTCCACAATAGAGCTATAGAGATCTTCGGTGAAAAACAGCGAGTAAAAATCAAGTGACGTAAAATCAACTGTTTCCACCTGAATTCCAAGTTGGCCAGCAAATGGGGGAAGTACAGGTGCTTCAGAAGTGGTGGGATCATGTTTTGGATCAGCACCAAAGTCTGATATTTTTAGATCTACCTCCTGGCCAAAATGATTTTAGAGCGTGCAAGCGCTGAAGTGATTACGCTGAGACACTCAGTTCAGAGTACATACTTTGTTTTAATATTTCCTCTTTGCAAGACTTATATACCATTTTGTTAAGATTAAGTCACTCTACAACAGATCCTCCTGGCCCACAACACAACAATTTGTTAACAATACCCTGGGTACCTTTGTGACTAACCAAACTGATACAACCTCCAAGATAACATGGCTTACGCGTATACACCTGACTTCCTACTGTAAGAGACTCCACGATTCCAAACAGATCCACAGGCCCCTGACTGGGTTTGAACAATTATGCACACTTTCAGAAACTCCCTGCCACACCTTATCACTGATCTATAAATTGATCCTAGATCACACTCATGGGTCCCTACCTAAATACACTAAAACCTGGTCAGCAAAACTCGGAAGAGAAGTAACTGATGCAGAGTGGAGTAAAGCCTTCCTCTTCACTCACAAATCATGCATCTCGAGCTACACGCAGGAAAAAAATTACAAACTGATATTGAGACTGTATCGTGTACCAACCACCCTCAGGATCATGTTTCCATCGACCACCGACACCTGTTGGAGATGCAACTCAATGAAGGGTATGTACATTCACATCTACTGGGAGTGTGATGTGCTCCTCCCATTTTGGACACAAATCTTCCAGATTTATACAGAAATATATGATAAACCACTCACGCCCTCACCTTCTATTGCCCTCCTCTCCATTTTACCTGGTACTGTCAAATCACAAAAAAATAACCTCTTAAATTTTTCCTCAGTGCAGGGTGGCAATTAATTCCCAGACACTGGAAAACTACCACCCCCCCATCCATCATAGAATGGGTAAGTGAGATAAATAATATAAAGCTTATGGAAGAGATGCAAGCCAAAGCATTAGACAAACAGGCAAAGTTTTTCTTTATCTGGAGTATCTGGAAGCATTATTCTACTTCAGACAACTATCCTATTATTATATTCCTACAACTGGCTTGTAAAACACACTGTAGGTAGAGGCTCTCTGTCTCTCCACCCCCCCTTCCGTCCCCCCCCCATCCTACACCCCCACAGCCTTTCCCCTCTTTAGCCCTTTCTCTCCCTTACTGTCGTTTACAACTTTCCCTAACTCTTTCCTTTCGGACATCCATGGTCACACTACAAATCACATATAGTCTGATCTCCCAATATGAGTCCCTTCATCACTCAGGAGATTTGGAATAACCCCACTACTATGGTTCTGATAATCCCAAGGTTCCCAAAGGGGCTTCCAGACTGAGTGTAATCAGGTGCTGTCTGTCCCTGTAATCCTATGGTGTTATAAAGACAAAAAATGTGGTGCTAAAAAAGTGATGTCTGTTATTGGGCGAACCTACCAGAATGAAAATCTGGAGGTCTATTGCACAATAAAGATTTAGTGGAAAAACACAAAAAATGAGTGTAAAGAATTGTGTATATAAAGAATATTATACCTAAATATATATGTGTGCATTTGCAAGGTGTCAGCTTATATTTGACATAAAACCATACTTGTAAGTAGACAAGTGACTAGGTGTAATTCACTGGTATATCGCATCAGATGGCAATAGAAGGATAAAGAACTCCTAACAATTGTAAAATTGTATAACGTGGTATGACCCACCCAAAAAAGTAATAACATATCAAGTGAATATACACAAAGAAAATCTATAAAGTTGGTGACAACAGAAATAATCCCCTCATATAATATATACATTCATGTAAACAATAACTCAAATAGTGTGACTACGGTGGATGCTATCTCCAACTAAAAATGAATATAATCAGTTTGAAACATTTAGATGGGAGATAAAGTGTTCAAAATGTTCTTATAGGCGTATATCAATTGCTGATATAAAAACAACTTCAATGCCTTCAGTATGCATATGGGATAGATCTCATCAATATACCGAGGTTGTGATGGACATTGAGGTAACATGGAACAAGTGTATCTGATTTATAAATGGAAAGGCTGAAATACCGGAACAGGTGGACTCACAAGCCAAAGGCTGTGAGTCAGACAAGCTTGTACCAGGATCCCGTAGGGATGGTTGCCTTTGGCTTGTGAGTCCACCTGTTCCGGTAAGGGTATTTCAGCCTCTCCATTTATAAATCAGATACCCTTGTTCCATGTTTCATTTTTTGTCTTTATTTCATTCAACATTCGGTCTATTTTTTATGTTGGCTGCTTTTCTTATTTAGTTGGCGCAGTATTTTCACACATTTTTTTATAATCCTATGGTGTTGCATCTCGGGGGAAGTGATTTTAATGGAGTGTAACACATAATCATCATCAAGTCTTACATAATCTTCATCATCATCATCAGGTATTTCTTGGTTCACAAACATGGGAGTAGATTGGTCAACGGCTTTTTCTACACACTTCTTAAAGCAGGGAAGCACACAGCAGACCATGACAGCTAGGGTCACTAAAATTATCAGAATGGCTATTCCGATCTGTGTTAAAATTCCCTGCCATCCCCGCTTAAACCAGGTGAAGTACTGATACCAGGGGTTGGAGAGCCCTGAATTCTTCTTTAATTCTTTGGTCAAATCCTCAAGTTTCTGGATGGCTAAAGTCACTTTACCATTTGGGCCTCTGTTGTCTGGGATATAAGTACAGCATGTACTTGTTTCAGGTAACATCTTACACACACCCCCCTTTTCAGTAGGGATGAGCCGAACACCCCCCTGTTCGGTTCGCACCAGAACATGCGAACAGGCAAAAAATTTGTTCGAACATGCGAATACCGTTAAAGTCTATGGGAGTCGAACATGAATAATCAAAAGTGCTAATTTTAAAGGCTTATATGCAAGTTATTGTCATAAAAATTGTTTGGGGACCTAGGTCCTGCCCCAGGAGACATGGATCAATGCAAAAAAAAGATTTAAAAATGTCCGTTTTTTCAGGAGCAGTGATTTTAATAATGCTTAAAGTGAAACAATAAAAGTGTAATATTCCTTTAAATTTCGTACCTGAGGGGTGTCTATAGTATGCCTGTAAACGGGCGCATGTTTCCCGTGTTTAGAACAGTCTGACAGCAAAATGACATTTCAAAGGAAAAAAAGTCATTTAAAACTACTCGCGGCTATTAATGAATTGTCGGTCCGACAATACACATAAAAGTTCATTGAAAAAAAACGGCATGGGATTTCCCCACAGGGGAACCCTGAACCAAAATAAAAAAAAAAAAAAAGTGGCGTGGAGGTCCCCCTAAATTTCATACCTGGCCCTTCAGGTCTGGTATGGATTTTAAGGGGAACCCGCACCAAAAGTAAAAAAAAAATGGCGTGGGGTCCCCCCAAGAATCCCCTACCAGACCCTAATCTGAGCATGCAAGAAAAGAGGGGGGGACGAGAGAGCACCCCCCTCCTGAACCGTACCAGGCCACATGCCCTCAACATTGGAAGGGTGCTTTGGGGTCCCCCCAAAGCACCTTGTCCCCATGTTGATGAGGACAAGGGCCTCATCCCCACAACCCTTGGCCGGTGGTTGTGGGGGTCTGCGGTAACAAGGGGACCCCCAGATCCCACCCCCCCGTGTGAAATGGTAAGAGGGTACAAAAGTACCCCTACCATTTCACAAAAAAAGTGTCAAAAATGTTAAAAATGACAAGAGACAGTTTTTGACAATTCCTTTATTTAAATGCTTCTTCTTTCCATCTTCTTTCTTCTATCTTCTTTCTTCTATCTTTCTTCGGTTTCCATCTTCTTCTTCTTCTGGTTCTTGGTCCAATCCTCTGCTTCTTGGTCCGATGTTCTCGTCCGGCATCTTCCTCCGCGGCGTCTTCTTCCCTTCTTTGTTCTTGGGCCGCTCCGCATCCATGATGGGAGGCTCCCGCTGTGTGACGCTTCTTGTCTTCTGACGGTTCCTAAATAATGGAGGGCGGGGCCACCCGGTGACCCCACCCTCCTCTGACGCACAGGGACTTGACAGGGACTTCCCTGAGGCTTTCCCCGTGATGTCAGAGGGAGGCGGAGTCACCCGTTACGTAACGGGTGACCCTGTCCCCTCTGACGTCACAGGGAAAGCCTCAGGGAAGTCCCTGTCAAGTCCCATGCATCAGAGGGGGCAGGGTCACGGGCGGGGTCACCGGGTGGCCCCACCCTCCCTTATTTAAGAACCGTCAGAAGACCAGAAGCGTCACACAGCGGGAGCCTCCCATCATGGATGTGGAGCGGCCCAAGAATGAAGAAGGGAAGAAGACGCCGCGGAGGAAGATGCTGGACGAGAACACTGGACAAAGAAGCAGAGGATCGGAGGAAGAAAAAGATGGAGGAAGAAACCGAAGGAAGATAGAAGCAAGAAGATAGAAGAAAGAAGATGGAAAGAAGAAGCATTTAAATAAAGGAATTGTCAAAAACTGTCTCTTGTCATTTTTAACATTTTTGACACTTTTTTTGTGAAATGGTAGGGGTACTTTTGTATCCCCTTACCATTTCACACAGGGGGGTGGGATCTGGGGGTCCCCTTGTTAAAGGGGGCTTCCAGATTCCGATAAGCCCCCCACCCACAGACCCCCACAACCACCGGGCAAGGGTTGTGGGGATGAGGCCCTTGTCCTCATCAACATGGGGACAAGGTGCTTTGGGGGGACCCCAAAGCACCCTCCCAATGTTGAGGGCATATGGCCTGGTATGGTTCAGGAGGGGGGGCGCTCTCTCATCCCCCCTCTTTTCCTGCGGCCTGCCAGGTTGCCAGGGCCTGGTATGGATTTTTGGGGGGACCCCACGCCATTTTTTAAATTTTGGCACGGGGTTCCCCCATACCAGACCCTTCAGGTCTGGTATGGATTTTGAGGGGGACCCCCGCATCTTTTTTTTATTTTGGCGTGGGGTTCCCCTTAATATCCATACCAGACCTGATGGGCCTGGTATGGAATTTAGGGGGGCCCCAACGTCATTTTTTAAAAAATTTGGGTTCGGGGTTCCCCTGTGGGGAAATCCCATGCCGTTTTTATCAATGAACTTATATGTGTATTGTCGGACCGACAATTCATTAATAGCCGCGAGTACTTTTAAATGACTTTTTTCCTTTGAAATGTCATTTTGCTGTCAGACTGTTCTAAACATGGGAAACATGCGCCCCTTTACAGGCATACTATAGACACCCCCCAGGTATGAAATTTAAAGGAATATTACACTTTTATTGTTTCACTTTAAGCATTATTAAAATCACTGCTCCCGCAAAAACGGCTGTTTTTAAAACTTTTTTTTGCATTGATCCATGTGCCCTGGGGCAGGACCCAGGTCCCCAAACACTTTTTATGACAATACCATGCATATAAGCCTTTAAAATTAGCACTTTTGATTTCTCCCATAGACTTTTAAAGGGTGTTCCACGGCTTTCGAATTTGCCGCGAACACCCCAAATTGTTCGCTGTTCGGCGAACTTGCGAACAGCCGATGTTCGAGTCGAACATGAGTTTGACTTGAACTCGAAGCTCATCCCTACTTTTCAGCTAGGACCATATCTAAGGCCATGCGGTTTTGGAAAGTCATGTGTGAAGCGGCTTCTAGTTGTTCGGCTAAACCTTGGAGTGCATCTTTAGTGTAATTGACAAACCTTTGTTGGTTGTAGTAGATGTAATTTATCCAGTCTACATTCTTGTTTACAGTGATGATGGGGATCATGGACTCGAATCCTGCTGCTACTTGGTCTCTTGCTTTGAACTCATCTGGGACCCTTCTAGGGACCCCTATGGAATCTGTGTATACATGAGGGTCAAAGCTCCCTGCTGGGGCACTCCTACTCCTCCTGTTAGGCCTGGGTGTGTTGTTTGCATCTGGTTCTATCTGTGGAGTGGCCTCTGAGAAAATATGCAGAGGCATTATAGCCTTGGTCAGTGCACATTCTTCTGTCCACTGTCCTGTCAATCTGCTTCTGATTTTCATAACTCCGCAGATCCAGTACACGTCTCCCAAAGACTGGACTTGGTTTTGTACCAGATCTGTAGAGGCCTCACTATAAGATCCACAGTAACCCTTAGTGAAATTCCCAAGGGGTTTCCCCCCCGTGATATCTTCCATAACATGTGTAATTGCCAGGGTATATGGTGATACCCTCTCCTGGCTTGGGGGTCTTGGTGACTACAGGTATGGGTTATTCCTTCTTCCAATGTTCACACAGGGAGTGGTTAGTGGTTGTGTTGGTAAATAGGCTAAGGAAACATGTCTCATGTTCAGGGGATATGTTTAGGGGTACCGTTCCTAAATGAGGTCTAACCCCCCACACACATAGCAATTGGTCTTTATTGTGTTTCCCTGCACTGTACCTCATCCACTCAAGCCACAAGTTGACATCTGAGAACCCGGTTTCTGCAGCCATGGTGTCTTCGAAAGTAGGGTCTGCTATGGCCACCATGTCCTTTAATGTCTGTATATGGGGCCTCAGGGGGTTGGAGCTAGATGTAGATTGGGGAACTTCCCACTCTGGGTTATTGAACATATCTTTCAGTTGGAAAGGCTTTCTAAAACTGGGATATCCACTTCCCTATCATAGGCCCAAAACATAGGTCCCGCTGTCTCCTGGGCTAGGATTCTCAATGGTCAGCCTGGACTCCTTGGTGAAATATTGATCAGTGTGTTTGTTGATTGTCATTCTATCTATGAGTGACTTCCCATTTTTGTCTTTTCTATTCAAGGCGTTCTCAGGCTTGTACCCCCATTGTTCCAACCCACTGCTCCCCAGGAATCACAGTTGTTACCCCGACATGAATCAGTAACGCATACATACACTATCATGGGACCTAATGTTTTATCCCAGGACCTGATCCTGTACATAGCACCTGGAATTATCTGTTCATAAGAGGATATAAAAGTGGCAACATGTGTATTGGATGAGTTATACCAGAATTGTGTTATACCATCTTTTTGTTTGATGGCTACCTCTTGTGCCTGAGCAATGATTACAATGAAAAGGATATACAGAATCATTCAGTCCCCTCGACCTCTTCCTCAGGTACAGGCACTTTCTTGCAGTGGGAGGCGTGTATCCACGTGTTCTTCTCGGCCACCTTGACTGATGTGGCAGTTGTTAGGAGAACCTTGAAAGGACCATCATATCTGGGTTCAAGAGTATGTTTTCTCAGGAACTTCTTTATCAGGACCCAATCACCGAGGACCAGATTGTGTGTACCTGTATCTAGCTCAGGATCTGGAATGGAAGAAAACACTTGAGAATGGATACGGCTTAATTCTCGAGATAAAGCGGTCACATAATCAGTCAATACATCAGATTGGAGATGTAATTTCTGTGGGAAGTAACAACCCAATCTGGGGGCTGAACCAAACAATATCTCATAGGGTGACCAGCCATGGTTTCCCCTTGGAGTGTACCTAACACTGAATAAGGCAATGGGTAGGCTGTCTGGCCAACTCATTCCCGTTTCCTGAGACATTTTTAGGATTCTAGATTTTATTGTGTCATTTAATCTTTCCACCTTCCCACTGCTCTGAGGATGATATGGGGTGTAGAAAGCTAGTGTGGCCCCTAAAGCTGCCCATATTTCCTTGGTCACCGAGGCTGTGAAAGCCGGCCCCTGATCACTCTCTATAACCTCTGGAACGCCATATCTGCACACTATTTCTGTTAGAAGTCTTTTTGCCTCCCAATGTATACCATGCACCTTCTCCTATGTCAAAGTACAAGGGGGGCAGTATCCTGATCGCTAAGTCGGTTCAGTGGACCCTCCTGGAGGAACGCGCAGACCCTCAGGGCCGATATTTGCTTGTGAAAGGGAAAATCAAAAATACCACAGTGACCCTGGTAAATGTCTATTTTCCAAACTCAGGCCACCTTACTTTTCTGAGGTCTCTAATGCCAATTATACTGGAATTCCGTGAGGGTATCTTCCTGATGGGTGGGGATTTCAATTACGCACAGGAGCCGTTACTCGATGTTTCGAGAGGGGCGTCACTCCTTTCCTTCTCCTACCTTAAAAAACGTAAAGCAGAACTGTTTCATTTGAACTTGGTCGATCCATGGAGAATTATGCACCCAGACTATAGGGACTACACCTATTTTTCTTTGGTGCATCATACATATTCCAGGATTGACTTCTTTCAGATTCAGCACAAGGACTTACCCCTTGTTGTCTCCTCTCAGATCGATTATATATATATTTCTCGGATCATGCCCCTATCCATGTGACTTTGAGTTGGGAGGCTGAACCCCGTACCCCCCCAACTTGGAAACTTAACGAATCCTTAATGCAAATCCCTGAGTTACGCAGCGAGGTAGAGAAAACTCTCACAAATTACTTCATGGAAAACGCTGACCCATCACTGAATTTAATGACTATCTGGGAGGTGCATAAATGTGTGGTGCGGGGCAAGTTAATTAGGATTGGGGCCTTGAAAAAATGGGAAAGATCCAGGCAGATAGATTTGCTGGTGTCCCAGGTGCTCTCTCTCGAGCTGCTACATAAACGTTCACTGGTCGAAGCCCATCTTAAGGCTCTGCTGAAGGCCAGAGGAGAGCTGAAAGACTTACTTTATCAAAAGACAGCCCAAAGTTTAGCATGGGCAAGACGCTCTCTATTTTAATTCTCAAATAAACCGGGCTCGATGCTTGCTAGAGCCCTACGTGGCCGAGGAAGTGCGCCTTCATACCTTTTATCACAACTAGACACGAGTCCAAAGTACATACCGCCAAAGATATAGCAAGGGAATTCTGCGACTATTATCAGAAACTGTACAACCTGCACCCAGATGAATCCACTGAGACCTTAGCAGCCAAAATGGAGTCAGCAGGTGAATACATCGGAGCCTCTGGCATGCCCGCATTATCCAATGAAGTCCGGGACTCGTTGGAGTCTGAGATTACTGCCGAAGAATTTCTGGCAGCTTTAGCCCAAACAAAACCATGGAAGGCGCCGGGACCCGATGGATTCACTCTGACTTATTATAATACCTTTGTGACCTCTTTGACAACACATTTCTTGAAAGCCTATAACACTCTGAAATGGGATAGTCCCATGCCAGTAGACTCACTACGGGCATATATATCCTTGATACCCAAAGAGGGGAAGGACCTGTCCCAACGTGGAAACTATCGCCCAATTGCACTTCTTAATATAGATCTTAATATATATCTGAAACTGAACTTCTTAATATAGATCTGAAATTTTTTTCTAAAATACTGTCAAACCGACTGTCTGCCGCATATCCCACAATTATTACATCTAGACCAGGTGGGTTTTGTGCCGATGAGAGAGGCAAGGGATAACACCATTAGGGTCCTCAATCTTATACACACGGTTCGTCCCACTGGAAGGCCCTTTCTCTTGCTTTCAACAGATGCAGAAAAGACCTTTATGCAAGCCACCCTGGACCATATTGGTCTAGGCCCTAATATGCTAAGATGGATTTTATCTCTCTACTTCACACCGTCGACAGCTGTGCGTGTAAATGATTTTCGCTCCAAGTTTTTCACAGCAGCGAATGGGACAAGACAGGGGTG